>NC_084488.1:106294218-106606093 GCF_030035675.1 Rhineura floridana
GCTATCGGATTTGCTCTCACTCTCGCTGCTGCTATCGGATTTGCTCTCACTCTCGCTGCTGCTATCAGATTTGCTCTCACTCTCGCTGCTGCTATCGGATTTGCTATCACTCTCGCTGCTGCTATCAGATTTGCTATCACTCTCACTGCTGCTATCAGATTTGCTTTCACTCTCACTGCTGCTGCTGCTTTTGCTCTCGCTGCTGCTATCAGATTTGCTCTCACTGCTTTCACTCTCACTGCTGCTGCTTTCACTCTCACTGCTGCTGCTGGACTTCTCACTCTCACTGCTGCTGTCTGACTCACTTTCACTGCTGCTATCTGACTCACTCTCACTGCTGCTATCTGACTCACTCTCACTGCTGCTGTCTGACTCACTCTCACTGCTGCTGTCTGACTCACTCTCACTGCTGCTGTCTGACTCACTCTCACTGCTGCTGTCTGACTCACTCTCACTGCTGCTGTCTGAATCACTTTCACTGTTGCTGTCAGACTCACTTTCACTGCTGCTGTCTGACTCACTTTCACTGCTGCTGTCTGACTCACTTTCACTGCTGCTGTCAGACTCACTTTCACTGTTGCTGTCAGACTTACTCTCACTGCTACTGTCAGATTGACTTTGGCTGCTGTCTGTTTGGCTCTCACTCTCGCTGCTGACGCCTGTTCCCCCAGCATCATCGTCACTACTGTTTGACTGATCTTCCCCCTCACTGCTTTCCGGTTGACTGTCTTCACTATTGCTCTCTGATTGCTCACTGCTCTCATTGTCATGAGTGCTTTGTTCCTCATCTCCCTGAGATGTGCCTTCTGAATCTTCCCCGCTGCTTGCCTCACTAGAGGGGTCTCGCTGGTGACTCTGCTCAGAGCCTTCAGACTCAGGGCTTTCGTTAGGCTCATCTCCTTGCATGAGCTCAGCACTGAAGCTATAAGCACTGTTGCTCTCATTTTCACTGGTGTCCTCCAGTTCACTGGTGTCCTCTTGATCACCCTCACTGACATCTTGAGAGCTGCTCACATTGGAAAGCCCATCCATGGCCTCTCTGTTGTCATTATCATTCCTGCCATTGCCATTCACACTAATGCCATCCGCATTGTTCACAGCTGTTCCATTACTGTCGCTATCTGTGCCCTGGAGACCAAAAGGAAAGGAAAGCATAAATGCAAGCAAATCAGGTGGCGGATTGTGCAGTTCGCAATTCCATGAATGGCTTTAACCTATTGCCTCTCTGCAGATTGGGAACCCCAGCATCTGCCATTTGCAATTTAGGGAGGTAAGCTCTTATAAGAGCAAATGGGAGCTTTCTCCCCAATGCAAGCGCAGGGAACCCCATCTGGATCAGGAGCCACAACAGAGGGGAAAGAAGCTTTTAAAGTCCCACCACCCTGCAGCCTGGGTCCCAATCTAGATAGTGGTTTTGTTTTGTTTGTTTTGTTGTGAAAGCCATTCACATAATTGCACACTGGCCTCTCATCTCATTTGGCCCTTAGAAGGGGGTTGTGCCAAAATACTGTACAGTGGTGAAATGGAAATTCCAAGCAGAGAAGGAGCAGGGGGGGGTAAATATTTCCTCTACCCCAACACTTGGCTCCTGCAACCGCTGCCTCCTGCAGAGCCTCCGTCAAGCTGCTTTTCTTGTCACTGTGTTTGGTCTCAGAGTCTGGAAGAGGGAGGGGTTGTGGGGTCGAAGGCAGGAGGTGGTGGGATGGCTCAACAACCTCCTCCCACCTGCCGTGTCACCACTTGAAACTGCCTCCTCTCTGCCCCGCTGCCCCATTGTCTACAACACAAGTTGGCACCGTAATGTGTTATCAGACCCTGAGCTCCTAAGTTCAGCAGTTTGCATGGCAGAAAAGTGGCATTCTCACACCACGCACACCATGTCACGTAACACACCTCTTGAGCATTAAGAGTGGCAGAGGGGGCCTCTTTGTAGGTCCACCCCTCTCAGAAGTTCAGGAACTGACAGCCCTTAAGCGGTGGAATTCCCGCCCCATGGAGGTGCATCTGGCTGATGGTGTCCATTGGGACTGACAGGGCGGAAGGCAGGAGCCCAGCAGTAGGTGGAGCCAGAGCCAATGACAGGCAGAGCCAACTAATTCTAGTTTTGTCCTCCTCCTCTTCCTCCCTGATCAGTTCTCCAAAAGCAATACTAAGGAAAAGACAGAAACTGACAATTAGTGCCATCTCCTGGACTGGTTGTAAGTAGGCAGGCAGGCAGGTGGGCCTTTGACAGCTATTCTTAGGACCCACCCTTAGTGTCGATTATGTTGACGTCAGATCTGAGACAGGCCCTCCTCATCGAAGTCCACATGCATATTGACCTGATTTGCCAGGTTAGTTCCATTAAAATATGTGGGGGAAATGTTGCACAAATCAGTCCCCCCCAAAAAATATAAGCCTCAGCTTAGAGGACCCTTCTCAGATATAACACTGGCCAAAGCATGCCTGTCTGGTACACCAGAGGATGCTTTTTCTATGGTATTCCTACTTCAGGAGGTCCATTCCCGCCTCCTTCTTGCCTTCCACAACCTAATTAAGACATTTGTATTCCTGCAGGCATCTGACGGGCTGAGTTATAGGCCACATCCACACCACACATTTATTCCACTTTAAACAGTCATGACTTCCCCCAAAGAATCCTGGGAAGTGTAGTTTGTGAAGGGTGTTGAGTGTTATTAGGAGACTCCTGTTCCCCTGACAGAGCTCCAATGGCCAGAGTGGTTTAACAGTTTATTTATTATTTATTAAATTTATATCCTGCCCTTTCTCCCAGAAGGAGCCCAGAGAATTCTGGGAACTGGAGCTCTGTGAGTGGAATAACAGTCTCCTAACAATTCTCAGCACTCTTCACAAACTATATTTCCCAGGATTCTTTGGGAGAAGCCATGTCTGTTTAAAGTGGAATACATATCTGCTGTGGATGTGGCCTTAGTGTTTTAGAGACCTTGTTTCTTCTGTATCTGTTTCCATGTTACCACAATTGTTCTTAGTGTATTGCTAATTTTTATGATTGATTTTGTAATTTTAAACCAGGGATGAGGAAACTGCAGGACCAGGGACAAATGTGGCCCTCTGCACCTCTCTTTCTGGCCCTTGGAACTCTCCCCACACCACACCTTCTCCCCTGCCACCCCCCTTTCTCCCTAGGCCATGCCCCTCACCTGCCCTTCTTTGCACCCACCTTGAGTATTTTTGTCTAGCTGGAATCAGCCCTTACGTTCTGATAGTGCAGTTTGCTTGCTTGGACAGATGGAGGACAGAGAAGGGTGTATAGAAAATAGCCTCCTGTATGAAGGTGAAATTTGCATTGGCTGCTCCGCCCACTTTTGTCTCTGGCCCCACCCCCAGAAGGAAATTGCAGCCCTTGGGCTGAAGAAGCTTCCCCACACTTGCTTTGAACTGTTACAAGTCATCTTGAACACCATAGCTATGGCAGAAAGGACGTAAATTTGAGGGAGGGAGGGAGGAGAGGCAATGACTCTGCAGTCCCTCTGTCACAGTTATTCTCAATCTTCCACCCCCTTTTTATTTTTGCAGACCACTTGAAAATTGCTGGGGTCTCAGCAGACCACTTGATAAACTTTTCCCCCCTTCACCGCTGGCATTATAACCAAAGCAAGCACTATATTATGAATGCCACAGGCCCTAGGCCAGGCCACTAAGAAGAGTCCCTTTAGCTGGTAAATTTCTAGGGGAAGATCAGTGGGTTGCATCAGCACCATAATATGAAAATCACAGACCTGAGCCACATTAGCCTGTTTCATAACTCTGACCCTGGTCAAAAATGACTCAATCTCCACTGAAAGAATGAAGAAATCAAGTGCAGGGACGTCTTCCCTCCTGAAGCCAAAATGCAGAATAATGATCATGGGCCCAACTCACCGTAGCAATCCCCTCCGAGCCTTTCCTTTTCTTCTCAAGGCACAACTCCACACTTGTATTGTTTGCAGCATCTTCATCACCATCTCCTCCCCCGTTAGGATTGCTGACTTCTCTGCCATCGTCACAGGTCTGGCCGTTGCTCTGATTATTACGCTTTTCACTCTCATTTCCCCCTAGATCTATTGTAGCTTCTTCATTTCCATCTCCCCAGCCATCAGTAGAACCTTCTTCATTTGGATCTCCAGTAGCACCACTGCCACTATCATTAATGTCTGCCCAATGTATGCTTTCTCCATGGACCATGCTCCTCATAGATATATTTGTTATGTTACCTTCAGGCTCAGTGTTTGCTTGGCCACCTCCATCTGTGCCCTTTACGTCTTGGGCATGGTTACTCTGGTCTCCTGGGGTGTCACCATATCCTTCTCCAGCTGTATTGCCAGTATTGGCTTCCCCTCCGTCATTGCCCTTCTCATCATTTTGACTGACTGTGGAAAGCTCTGTTTGCATAGCATTATTAGCATTCCTATCTCTTGCTGCATTGCTGGCATCACTTAAGTTTCCATCTTCTAAGTTACCCATAAGGATTTCCCCTTCAGTAATGTTCCTGTCTTCAGTGGTTTCTTCTGTCCTTCCATTTGTTGCAACATGACTAAGGCTGGTCTTAGGTCTTCCGTCAACACTTCTAAGAGCATTCACAAAATCAGCAGCTGCATTGATGGCATCGGTGTTTGTGCCAGATTTGTTTCTTTCACATTCTTTATGGCCAACCCCAACAGCTCCTCCATTGATGCAATCATATTTCCCAGTATTTCCCTGGTTTTCGCTTTTGTAAAATCCCTCATTTTCTGCACCCGCGTTTGATGCATCCTATAAAGAGAAACATCATCAGTAGGCAGAAACAAAGCAGAAATGGAAAGGGATCCTAGGAACCTGCCTTCTATTGAGTCAGACCATTGGTCCATCTAGCTCAGCAATGTCTCCACAGACTGGAAGTTGCTCTACAGGGTTTCAGGCAGGGGATGTTCCCAGCCCTACCTGGAGATGCCAGGGATTGGACGTGAGACATTCTGCATGTAAAGCAGGTGCTCTACCACTGAGCTATGGCCCTTCCCCAGTTGGGGTAGGGGTAGGACTCCAAGGGTCTGTCCGAACGACTGTATAATCTGCAGCGTTATAGCTTTGTGTCCTCATTTATTCACCGTCGTCCATATGATATTGCAAGCTAGTATGGATTTTTGGGTTCACAAATCCGCATTAGAAATATCTCCGAAAAACTGATATGCTTTCCTAAACCGATAATCGTATTAATGTCCATGTGCTCAGACATAATGCCATGGACTTTCCCGCAATAGGTGGTCCATGGGTGTTCCTCTGTCATATGCCAAGCCCCTTGTCTCCTTTCCACCCAATAGCACATCCACAAACCTGCTCATGTGTGGGAATTTTAAAAAAAAGATAATACTTTTCTGCACTCTTCCGAAAAAGCATGCAAAAAGCAAACAACAGTTATGGACCAATCACTGAAAAGGGGTGGACTTAGGGGAGTAGCCAATGCTAAAGCAACTTAGACCAAAAAAAAGCCCACATGTATGGATGCTTGGTAATCGGACTTTCACAATAATCCAACCACAAACAGGACATGTATGGATCTTGAGGCCACCAACCAAATATGGTAAATGCGGATTTTGCGGTTAGGTATGGATGGGCCCCAAGTATGAACCATGCAATACTTAACTAAGGGCTGGTTTTGTGTTATGGATTCTGTGCAGAAACCATTTTTACATTGCACCATGCAGTGGAAGTCATCATGTGATATGCAGACTCATGGTAGGGGATTCAAGCCTACAAAATACCCAGAGAGATGTGAAGCAGTTCTTCTGCTTCCTGGAGGCATCTGGTTAGCCACTGTGAGAAGGAAAATGTTGGACTAGATGGCAGTGGAGGCTGGTCCGTTGGGTCTACCAGGGCACAGCCCTTCCAATGAGAATGTCAAGCAATTTTTAAAAATACCCTCGAATCTCAAAACCACACACTCTTTCTCCACAGACATTTTATACTTCCATCTGAACTCAATGAAGCTCTGCAAACATTTCTGTTAATCTTTGTTCTCTGGCCAATCAGCTTCTTTTTCTCTGGCTAATCAGATCTCTGCATCGCTCAGCCAATCCTAATCCAAAACTGTAGCTGTGGCAAAGAGGTTCCTCCCTGTAGTCTGCCTGCTTGTCAACTCAATCTGTTATGAGGCCTATCTAACTACAGCAAATTGAGGAGGAGTCAGGAAGGAGTCCAGGCTGCTTCAAGAGCAGCCCACTTAGCCTATATCAGAATGAGGGTTGCCAGGTTCTTGGCCTGAGACTGATCCTGTATCTTTAGGAGAAGAGAAAGTCAGCCAAGTGCAGGTGTTCTTGCAACCCTGTAATGGGAAAAACCACAAGGTGGAATTCTGCCTTCCCCCTCCACAACTTTTAAAGATACAGAAGACCTCTTGGTTGCCAGGCCCCGCTTTATCTGTATGTTTAAAATTTTTATTGCTAAAGTTGACTCCCCAGTAACCAAAAGAATGGAAAGTTATGTGTTTTGGTTGACTGCTGTGGATGTTGCTTAGCCTTAAGTGATGGTGACAATGGGAGGTGGGTGGGCTGTTTTCATGCTTAAGGCCACATGCTAAAACCTGTGACAAGAGCTAAAATGGGAGCTTAATTTGGCACAGACAGGAAAACCACTGTTCCTTAAATATTAGTTTTTCAGGAAGTGCCAAGTTAAGCCTGGGCGGAATGTCAGATTTCAAAGGAGTGCAGGATCAAAACGACATGGTTGAGTGTAAAGATAGCATCACCTGATCTTTCTGTTTATTCCACCAAAGACAGCTGTCACTGTATTACCCCATTCATTGCCATGACTCTTTTGACTTTTTTCTGTTGCCTCTCAGAAGCTGGCTGATCTGTTGGAGCTTAAGCAGGAGCTGTGAGTCTTTGAATAAATAACTAAATAATGAATAACTTTGAATGTTATTGCCACTGAAATATGCATTTATAGGCACACTTTTCCCAAGTATATGCATTTTGGAACACATTATTTGGCCGGAGAACTGCATTGCAAAAATCAAAGAAGTATGAATTTTGAAGAATGGTTGTGTTTCAGTTTGCCCATTTTTCCAGAAAGTGAGAGTTCAGTAAGTTTGCCTTTAAATGAAAACTGAATCAACTTTCTCCCTCATCCCCAATGCACACTTTACATTTAAAGACTATTTAAAGCACATCCCCCACCCAAGAATCCTAGCAAGTGCAGTTTGTTAAGGGTGCTGAGAATTGGACTTCCGGGAAGGGTGACTTCGCCTGTGCCTGCTTTTGGGACGGGCTCCCGCCTCAAAAGAAGCTTATTCAGATATAAATCAGTCAGAACATTTTTTTTTTTGACTGATGAAATTTCTCCCGGGCAGGGAGAAACGTAGAGATCAACCTCAAAGCCTGTTTTTGTTGGGAGGACTGGATTTCATTAATTTATGAGATAAGGTCCAGCCAACAATGCCGGACGGACTTTCTAACAAGCTCTATCTGCTTAAGCGATACGTTTATCTTTTCTTCAAAGAGAGAACGGACTAACAGGCAAGCACCCTTCTTTCTATTATTTTTTTTACTTGGTTTAAATTGTTGCAGCAAAAGGAGATTTGTCAGATTGATCGGCTTTGGACAACTTCTGGGTGAGATATAGCTCTTCTCTGTTATTCACGAAATTAACAGCTTATCTCTGTTTCTGTCGCAAAAAGCTGTCCTGGAAGTGCATTCTAAAGATAATAAACAGAAGAGGGATTTCTATTCCTGATTTCTATTCCGAGGAATATTATATTGTCTGGGACTATTCTCTTTTTGGTCTATTTTATTTTGACGAATCTGCTTCTTCATGACGCCACTAACTGTTTTGATGCTGGGAACTAAATTTGTTTTGCATTCTTGCACAAGAGAGATAAGGCAGGTTGCTCTGTTTATACTGTGATGTCATCAAGCCTGGAATATTAACCCAATTGTTGCTGAAATAAGAAGTGGTTCTTCTTTATTTTTGTTTTGCTTTGTTTTCGTGGTTTTAAAAATGGCAATCAAGAAAGTGGCTGAGAATCTGGAAGTAATTATGTTTCAGAAAATAATGGATGAGATTGAGATAACGAAACAAACCCTGCGACAGGGTAGTAAGGAGCTGAAAATTGAACTGAGCAAAATGACGCAGGAGCTTAAAGAAATAGGGGACCCTGTGAGAGAGGAGAATGAGATCAGAGATGAGAAAAGAAAAAATAAAGGGAAGATACAAGCCCTGGAGATTGGAACAAATGTGGAATTGGAAAAAGATCTGGAGTTTATGGATTTTAGAAATAAAATCTACTGTTTGGAATTTAACGTTATCTCTGAAGAAATTAATGAAGATATTAGAGATAAAGTTATCAATGGCTTGGATAATCTTCTGGACTGGAATGATGTGATGGAGCTTGATATAGAGAAAATCTATGGAATTAACTGCAGCCATGTGACAATGGAAAAACTCTTAAGAGATGAGCCAGTGCATTTTGTAAAAAAGAAGAACACAGATATGACTTTACAACAGTATTTCAGCAACTTATTCAGAATCGATGGCAAGAAAATATTTGGGATAGAGGAAATTCCCATCAGACTCTTATTATATGACTATGGCTACAACAGCAAGATTATTATGGAATACTGATAATGGAAGATTGGACACTGAAATTACTGGACTTAACAGGATTATTGAAGATGGAAGATGGAACTAATAGGGATAATGGAATAATGGCTATTGAAATTATTGGACCTAACAGATTCTGATGAGATGGATTAATCGAAATGTTTATTTGGACTATGGTTATGACAATAAGATTATTATAATTATTAACGAGATGGATTAATTGACATGTTTATTTGGAGAAAAATTGATAGATATATTTCTTAAAGAATTGAAACCTCTCTTTGACTTTTTGTGGAAAGAATAAAGTAATGTTTATGAGATTTGATGATTAATTAAGATAACTACTGGAGGAAAGTGATTTTATAATATGATTTAAGAGACAGGATTGTTATATATTGTAGACCTATAACTGATTTGATATGTGACAAATGGGAAGTCAACATTTTATTTTATTTTATTTTATTGTTTAATCATTTTTGTTTTGTTTTGTTTTTTGTCTTTGAATGTTTTATGATTTTGTTTTCTATGTTTTATGAAAATTTGAATAAAAATTATTGTAAAAAAAAAAAAGGGTGCTGAGAATTATAGCTCTGTGGTGGTAAACTTTGGTTCCCATGCTGGGAAGGCTTATTTGCAATGACACCTTTTGCCCTAAGTCTCCTAGCCTTGCAATGGGGGGGGTGCAATTTCCATTCCAATCTTCATGGGGGAGTGAAAAGATAAGCCTCCCCATGAGTTGCATTTGGCGTAATAATTGGGTTCCCTAGTTGTTTAACTATTTAAGTGTGCATCTAGTTTGGGCCTTACTAAGAGTGTATGATTTTGAATTTATGTCACAGGAAATCTGATACAAATTTGCAGAATCAACTCGCACGGAAAGAAATTTTGCAAAGATGAACTCACCTGATTTTCACCGAAGCTTCTGTCATTCCTTCGTTCACTCTGTGAGAGCTTTCAGATCAGAAAACAAAGTTGAAAAGGCAATTTAAACAAACTAAAAAAAAATCCACAGAGAAGATACAGAGCAATATTTGTCTGATCTGTAAACAATTTACGTGATGACATAGAAACATCTGTAAAATGGGGGCAGGAAAAGATTTTAAAAGAAGCTGCAGAAAAATTACCAATTTAATTTGGGGATTTCCCAACAAAAATAATTTGCATTTGTACTATGAGTCAATTCTTTTGGCACTTTATTATTTGGTACTTAGGGCATTCATGTTCCCTCTTCCTCATCTAATAGTTTTAATTGACTAATTAGCAACTTTCAAAAACAAATACCCAGAACCAGCAAATAAACAACAAATTGAACAAACAATATTCTACTGGACAATGAATGACCAAATAATTAACTGCTCTTGCACATGAACAAGAAGACCTCTGAACAGATGTGGCATGAAGACATAATCACACCACAATAACGTAGAGTAGCAGCCTTTTGCACATGCTCTGTGAGCTCTACTGCAGCATGAGGGAGTTTCTATGCCACAAAGTGCCTTACATGTGCAGATTTGTATATGCATAATTCTGGCATCTGGCCGAGTCAATGATGCCATTGCCCAGACAACACACTGGAGTCTTCCGTGCATGGGAAGGGCTATAGCTCAGTGGCAGAGCATCTGCTTTGCATGCGGAAGGTCCCAGGATCAATCCTTGGCATTTCCATGCAGGGCAGTGAGAGATTTCCTGTCTGAAACCCTGGAGAGCCTCTGCCCATAAGTGTAGACAATACTGAGCTAGATGGACTGATGGTCTGATTTAGTATAAGGCAGCTTCCTATGTTCTTCAAGGACTTCCATGCACTGTTCCATTCCATCTGTCTTTAAATACAGTGCATGGTGAGTTCTTTCTACATAAGGGCTATTGCTTTTCACAAAAGTATATATTCCTTTCCATTTTTGCATGCACACATTTGAATGCCTGTTTGTGTCAATGAACAGACCTGACATATATGAAAGCCATTAAGAAGGACTTACTGGGGCTGCCCATGCTATGGCAACAATGCAAAGAAACACAATTGTTCTCTTCATCTTCATCAGCAGGCACAGCCTGACCTTACAAATAGGCTGCAAATAAACAGATCATTTAATGAATTATAAATTCAACTGCACAATACTACATACACAAAGGTGTATGCACTGTTCAGTGTCCTGTTCAGGTGTGATTTAATGGGAGTTAGAACACTAAATTATCTTTAAAAAAAATGCACGCCTTACACTGAATCAAATATTGCTTGCTTTAAAATACAGAATAACAGAGCCAGTGTGGTGTAAGGGTTAGAGTGTCACACCAGGACCTGGGAGACTAGAGTTCAAATCCCCACTCAGCCATGAAGCTCACTGGAGATTTATTTATTTATTTATTTATTTATATCCCTCCCTTCTTCCCAGCAGGAGCCCAGGGCAGCAAACAAAAGCATTAAAAACACTTTAAAACATCATAAAAACAGACTTTAAAATACATTAAAATAAAACATCTTTAAAAACATTTTTTTAAAAAGCTTTCAAGACATTCAAGACATCTTTTTTTAAAAAAAGGTTTAAAAGCATATTAAAATGCCGTTCCAACACAGACGCAGACTGGGATAAGGTTTCAACTTAAAAGGCTTGTTGAAAGAGGAAGGTCTTCAATAGGCACCGAAAACAGAGGTGGTGCCTATCTAATATTTAAGGGGAGGGAATTGCAACTGGTAGGTGCCTCTGCACTAAAGGTCTGTTTCCTATGTTGTGCAGAACAGACCTCCTGATAAGACGGTATCTGCAGGAGGCCCTCACCTGCAGAGCACAGTGATTGACTGGGTACTGTATATAAGGGATAAGAAGGTGTTTCAGGTATCCCAGTCCCAAGCTATATAGGGCCTTGTACACCAAAATTAGAACTTTGAACTTGGCCCTGTTTGTTTATTCACACTGGAGTTTAATGTAGATTTCAAGCTGCTTCTGTTCCTTTTGTTTCGCTGTGTTGCGCTATTCACATGCATCCAAGTGGCAGCCAGCACTTTCCCCCCACTAAATATGGATTTTTCCCAATCTGCAAATAATCAAACAAGGGAATAAAGTCCAATATAAAACTGCAAGTTACCCAACTGTGTGGGCAGGTTTTTCACATGGGTGGTAACATTCCACTGGGTATCGCCTATCACCACACCCCCTGCTTCCATTTTGTTTCTACCTGTCCAAAGGAAAGGATGCAGCCTGCCTTTTTCTACAGGCACATTCATGGTATTTTTGTTTTTTAAAACAGTGCTTTTGCACAGAACTGTTCTTGCAGAAAAGGGCTCTGTTAAAAATGAAAATTAAAATGTTCCCTTTTAGGTACAGAAGGTGGGAAAGGAAAAGATGAGGAAAGGAAATGGCAGCCATTTATGCAAGAGACTTCAAATCCTTGCCAAGCTTGGAGTGACACACTTTTAAAAACTTTTGACTGCTCTTTTGTGCAAATCTGGTATATTAAAAACTTGATGATGATTATTTTTTTAAGTAAGTGTATGCAATGCACACAGTTAAACAAATACTTGCATGCATGCCCACAATGAACTTCAGATTTCCTGGCTTAAAATGGCACACTTTTTAAAAAAGTATTTTTGACTGCAAATTTGGTAGATCAAAAAACCTTGCATTTCAAAAATAATAATTTCATTTAAATGGTGTGTGTGCACAGGTAAACAAATAAAAGCACCATCAAGCACCACCCGCTAGTGTGGGCAGGAGACATCGCAATAGATTTCAGAGGAATAATACTGAAAGCGCTTGTGTGTGGATGGAGGTGCACAAGCACACACATGGAAACAGCGGACAACGTCTGCATTAACACTCTAGTGTGAATGCAGCCTGGGTGGCCTTGGATCAACCGCTGCCTCTTAGCTTAAACCACCTCACAAGATTGATGTGAGGATAAAATAGGCAGTGGGAAAACACGTACACCACCTTCAGCTCCTTGGATGAAAGGTGGGATATAAAAGTAACAATAAAACGAATGAATGAATGAATGAATGAATTTTATTTATTTATTTATTATTTGATTTATATCCCGCCCTTCCTCCCAGCAGGAGCCCAGGGCAGCAATGAATGAATGAATGAATGAATGAATGAATGAATGAATGAATGACCATTCAGGAGTGGTTGGTCAAGAAAGCTTAGTATTGTCTAATCTTATTGGCAACCACTCCAGGCAGGGAGTCTTTCCTAGCTCTGTTACCAGATATCTTTTTTTCTGGAGATGCTCAGGACTGAGTATGCAAAGCATCTGCTCTTAACACTGAGCTCCAGTCCTTCCTCCAGAAACTCAAGCGTCCCTATGGCTCTGAAACATCCAACTGGGCTGCTCCAGCCCTCCTTCTCTAACCTCCTTCCAAGAGCAGCTGAAGGCATGACTTACAACAAACTTATAATATTGTTTGACAGATTGATTCTGTTTGGGATTCTAGTCTGGATTACTTTTGAATGACTGCTTTGATTTTAATGTCTGTTTTAACTATAATTGATGTACTTTTTTAAATATATATTCATTCTTGGTACAACTGTTGTTGTTATGTGCCTTCAAGTCGACTATGACTTATGGTGACCCTATGAATCAGCGACCTCCAAGAGCATCTGTCATGAACCACCCTGTTCAGATCTTGTAAGTTCAGGTCTGTGGCTTCCTTTATGGAATCAATCCATCTCTTGGTTGGTCTTCCTCTTTTTCTACTCCCTTCTGTTTTTCCTAGCATTATTATCTTTTCTAATGAATCATGTCTTCTCATTATGTGTCCAAAGTATGATAACCTCAGTTTCATCATTTTAGCTTCTAATGATAGTTCTAATGATTTGTTCTTATTTGTCTTTTATTCTATATTTTTTATGTTTTTATTATTTTCTGAACAAGATATGACATGACTTGGAGACTGGTTGTCCCCAGTGGGCAGGAAGATGCTCAGTTAAAATGGCCTTTTGGTCTGTTTGAACAGGACTCTTCTCACGAGCCAAAAATGTATCTTGACCTGAGCCCCAATACTGCATACATCCCATTCCATTCGTTGGGATGGAAGCAATCTTCCTGCATGCAGGATTTCTGTCTTGGTTTACTGATAAATTTCCCCAGAAACTGCAGAAAGAAAACTTTTGAGATTTGTTCCAGCAAACTGTATGGTGTGGTCAGGGCCAGTGCTATCATTAGGCCAACTAGGCAGCTGCCTAGGTCGCAGACCTCAAAGGGGCGCAATACTGACCTTTGAGGGGCACAGTTTTATACAGATTAGTTTTTTTAACCCTTGGAAAAAATGCAACTAAAATAAATTTAGCAGTTTCAAGTTTTGTGCTTTTCATTCTTTCTACAAGATGTCTGTTTTTGAAAACGGGGGGGTGCAAGTAGTTAGCCTTGCCTAGGGCACAAAATAGCCTGGCACCGGGACTGGGTGTGGTCTACTACATGAGATAAAATGCCACAATGGCACATTCCATCTGAATGGCACCTAATCCAGCCTCCCCTCTGGGTTATGTTTTTAGTAGCTCCACCCTCTGCTCCAAGCAAGACTTGGATGAGTTCCTGGACTGTACTTACTGGGGATGGGCAAATGTGTCAATTTCAGGTTTTATTTATTTATTTATTACATTTATTAATCGCCTATCTGGCTGGCCATCAGCCACTCTAGGCGATGTACAAAGCAAAATGATACAGAAGTGATACAGAATCTAAAAAACTAAACAATAAAATAATACCTAACCAGCATTAAGAATAACATAATACAACCAACCAAAACAATAAGAACAAGGAATCTTCCATTTCTGTTTCTATTTCTCATTTTTCCAACCTTAACTTCAGTTCTCCACAGTTTGCCCTTGTTTGTTTTTAAACTCATGCCAATTCATCAGAATTTTGGTGCAAATTTCTTCTAACATGCACATGTTTGTATGCCTGATACACACATATTTGCAGAGCAATTTTCACTGATGTATGCATTTTATGCACACTTTACCCCCAGTATATGCAGTTTTGTACTCTTTACTTGGTTGGAGAACTGCATTGCAAACTTTGGAGAATTCCAAAGGATGGCTGTGTTTCAGTTCTCATATTTTTTCAAAGCACTCTTCAAGTACTTGAAAGGTTGTCAACAGAGGAGGGCCAGGATATCTTCTTGATCATCCCAGAGTGCAGGACACAGAATAATGGGCTCAAGTTACAGGAAGCCAGATATCAACTGAACATCAGAAAAAACTTCCTAACTGTTAGGAACCAGAGCTTGGAAAAGTTACTTTTTTGAACTACAACTCCCATCAGCCCAATCCAGTGGCCATGCTGGCTGGGGCTGATGGGAGTTGTAGTTCAAAAAAGTAACTTTTCCAAGCTCTGTTAGGAACAACAATGGAACCAATTATTTAGGGAGGTGGTCAGCTCTTCAACACTGGAGGCATTCAAGAGGCAGCTTTAAATTGGATTTCTGCATTTAAGTTGGATTCCTGCATTGAGCAGGACTCAATGGCTTATAGGCTCTTTCCATCTCTACTGTTCTATGATTCTATGAAAATGCAAATTAGGTAGGTTTATCTTTAAATGCAAATTGCATTGAATTTCTCCCCATCCCTAGTTCTTACAAAGCTTTGTGATATAGGCTTGGGCATTGCCTTTCCTAAGCATGGAAAGAGTTGATAATTCAAGACTCTTATCTGTAAGAAAATGAGAGTACACGGCATATTTTGTACTTGTCATTTTAACATGCGCATGGACTGGAAAAGATAAAAGATCTAGAATGTTTTCCCAAGAGGGGGAAGAAGAATATTAATATAATTTAGGAATTTTACATTTAGACTACAATCTGTTACTTGCAATCTTTTGGTTCATGAGTAGTCCCAACTAGGAATGGGCAAATATGTAAGTTTTGTTTTCTCTGTTTCTTCCAATCTTTTCAGTGCTCCACATTTTCATATCAGTTGGATTTTTTTAAAAAAAATTCCTCATGAAAATTCATCAGCATTTTAGTGTGAATTTCTCCCAATATACACATTTTTGCAAAGCAATATTCCCTAATACAATGCATTTTTGTATGTTATTTTCACTTATATGTGCATTTATATATACACTTTACCCTAGAATATGCATTGATGTAGATTTTACTAGCCTAGAGAACTCCACTGCAAAATTCAGAGAAATGCACATTTTGAAGGATAGCTGTGTTTTGGTTCTTGTACTGTTTTGCAAAGTGCAAATTAGGTTAAATTCACCTTTAAATGCAAACTCAATAAAATTTCTCTGCCATCCCTAATCCCACCAAATAGATTGGGGGGGGGAACCCTGCACACTTCAGTGTTGTCTCACGCTTGCAGCCATCCAAATGATTCCAAGCGGTCCTTCATCTTATATTTTAATTCAGGTGGACTCTTGTTCATGAAAGCTGATGTCACAATAAACCTGTTAAGCTTTAATGAACCACAAAACCTATTTTGGTTTCAAGCAGAACAAAGTAGCTGACAGTGAGCTCTTACCTTGACTTCCAAGACAGGCTCTGTCTTCCAGTCTTGAATTCACCACATCAGCTCTGTTTGAAGCTTTGCGTCTCACCTTTGAACCTGCTGAAATTTAAACTCTGCTTGTATAAGATACTAACCAATCATTGCTCTTGGGGCGCTGTAAGATGCAACTTTGGTGGTGAAGTACATATTAACCACCCACGTTTCCTTAACAGGACAACGGGATTTCATGGGCCCAAAAATCAACTTGGTTCCAGTGTGACTAGACTGCTTGCTTTCCACTTAATTAAAAAGCTCACATGAAGCCAGGATAGCCTCTCTTAAATATATAGAATCAGCTGGCTAAAGTAACCAGCAGTGCCTGCGGACACGGTGACCTAGACATTTCTTTTCCCATTGTGGTCATCCAACTTTATAATCTCCAACTTTCTCTGGTGAATAGCCTTTCTCGGTGAATAGCATGCTTTGCTTGGGACGGGCATTAATTACTCCAACAGCTGTGATAAAGCATTGCACCATTGGGGTGCCCTCATGACACACTCAAACTTTCCTTGTGGCAATGGTTTTAAAAGTCGTCAAAAGCATAACAGCAGGTGGCATTCAATTGGTTATCCAGAAAATCTGCTTGTATAGGAAAGTAAATCCCTCTAGCTTGGTAATAAAGTTTCTTCACGGATGGCTCTTTAGAGCAGCCATCCCCACCTCCAACTCCCATCAGCCCCAGCCAATATGGCTAATGGGTCAGGGATGATGGGAGTCGTAGTCCTCAACTTGGGGAAGACTACTCTAGAGGGTTTGACTTTCAATAAAATCAGAGCCCTGCTAGATCAGATGAAAGATCCATCATCCCCTAGTGCAGCACCCCCTTTCCCCCATTCCCAGTCAGTTGGCAGTGGGAAGGACACAAGCAGGTTGTGAAGGCTACAGCCCTCCCCTGTTGTCTCCCTCCAGCAAAGCGTAGTATATCCCCTGTGCTTGTCGCATGAGCCCTATTCAGGTGTTATACGAATGCAATGTAGGAGTGGGGACAAGCCTGTCTGCCGTTACTCATCTTCTCACAGATGAATTCCCCTTAGCTTCTGAGCTGTCCACAGTTTAGTAGAACAAAAATTGACAAGCAGGGTCAGGGCCGGCCCTATGATGCAGATTGAGGCAACTGCCATAGGTGGCACAAGCTGGGGGACCTCCTGAGCTGGAGGACAGAGCTATGCGTGCCATGCAACCTGTCCTGCACTCCTATCATTAACCTGCTGACCTCAGCTGTAGCAGAAGGCACTGTCCTGTTGCCAGCAGTAGTGTAGTGGCACATTCAGAAGTGCAGGGTCCCTTCATTATAGTCGCAGCCACACACCTCCCTTTTTTTGCTGCTGTGTGTAGAATCAGATCCTCATTAATGGTGCACAGCCGCACTTCACGTTTAACTGATACCACTTTAAACAGTCATGGCTTCCCCCAAAGAATCCTATTAGGAAAACAACTCTATTCTCCCTCACAGAGCTACAGTTCTCAGAATGCTTTAACAATCAATCCCTCTTCCCAGGGAGCTCTGGGAAGTGTAGCTCTGTGAGGGGAATAGGTCTCCTAACAACTCTCAGCACCCTTAACAAACTACACTTCCTAGGATTCTTTGGGGGAAGCCATGATTGTTTAGTGTGGTATCATAGCAGTATACAGACATGAGAGTGGCTGTATACTACAGTAGGGCCCCACTCATACGGCGGGTTACGTTCCAGACCCCCGCCTAAAAGCGAAACCTGCTGAAAAGTGGAACTCATTCAATAGCATGCTGCCCAACGCCCAAAAAACACAGTAAAAGCGGAACAAGCACCGTATGAGTGGGGCCTTACTCTAACTGAAAGCCGCTGTATTAGCAGAATGCTGCAAAGTGGGCCACCAAAAAGCGGGCAGCCAAAAAGTGGGGCCCTACTGTACAGTCAGCATGGATTTTTCATATTCCACAATGTTAAATTGAAAATACCCCCATGCCATTGTGATCCTTCCCATAAGCTCATTTCAAAACAAAACCTTACAAAACTTATAGTCCTGAACTCAGAAACGCTTGCTTAACAACCATCTAAATTTTCATGGCGATACACAATACAGTCAGGGAGAATTGAGAGTTCAAAGTGTAAAAAGAGAGAGAGAGAGAAAGATCCCTTTTGGAGTTCTCATAATCTGTTGAAATTAATTAAAAATCAGCCATGTTCACAGAGTACCTGCAATCCTAATACTGACCTTGCCCCATGCTCTGACCTTCATCTTCTGCAGTTTAAAAGTTAAAAAAAATGCCTGGCTGATTTTTAATTAATTTAAGAAATTTAGCATTGAACTCGGTGATAAGGCCGTGCATGCTCAGTAAGAACCAACTGTCAGTGTTCTAAAAGCCAGATTCACAGCTGCTTGGCTTGCCTAATCAAGGGGCCACACCCACACCAGAATTTGATTTCATGTGAGACAGTCATGGCTTCCCCCACAGAATCCTGGGAAGTGTAGTTTGTGAACGGTGCTGACAGGAGACTCCTATTCCCCTGACAGAGCTCCAGTGGCCAGAGTGGTTTAACAGTCAGCCGCTCTGAATGAAGCTCTGTGAGGGGAACAGGGCCTCTCCTAACAACTCTTAGCACCCTTCACTAACTACACTTCCCAGGATTCTTTGGGAGATGCCATGACTATCTAAAGGGAAATAAAGGTGTGGTGTGGATATTGCCGAGAGCCAGTGTGGTGTAGTGGTTAGAGTGTTGGACTACGATCTGGGAGACCAGGGTTCGAATCCCCACACAGCCATGAAGCTCACTGGGTGACCTTGGGCCAGTCACTGCCTCTCAGCCTCAGAGGAAGGCAATGGTAAACCATCTCTGAATACTGCTTACCATGAAAACCCTATTCATAGGGTTGCCATAAGTCAGAATTGACTTGAAGGCATGTCATATGTGGATATGGCCAGGGACAGCTCTGGTTTAAATTTGGGTGGGAGGCTACATGTGCCTGCTGTAGAATAAAAAGGTGGGGAAAACCCTGGAAAAGAATGATACTGTTCACAACATTTTCCTTCTGGAAAGGAAAGGGGCTTCCCCTCTGCCGAGTGCCCACCCATCCAATCTCCTCCCCTCCCCCTTCCTCCCTCCCCCGCCCCTTCCTGCCCTCCTCCTCCCCTTCCTGCCCCTCAGGTCAGTTTCACCTATCCCAAGCATGATTGCACAGGAGTAAATCCCACTGAACTCAAAAAGCATGCAAATGATCAAACCTGCCCTCCCCTCCTCCCCCTCCTATCTCCTCCCTCTTGCCCCTTCCCTCTCACTTCCTTCACCCCTCCCTTCCTCTCCCCATCCCCTTCCAATCCCCTTCTTCCCTCTCCTCCGCCCTCCTCCTCCTCCTTCCCCATGGTCAGTTTTACCTATCCTAAGCATGATTGCATGGGAGTAAATCCCACTGAACTCAATAAGTATGCAAATGATCAAACCTGTCCTCCCCTCCTCCTCCCTCCTATCACCTCTCTATTGCCCCTTTCCTCTCCCTTCCTTCACCCCTCCCCCTCCAATCTCCTCCTTCCCCCTCCCCCTACTTCTGTTCCCCTCTCCCCGTTCCTCGTTCCCTCTACTCTCCCCTCCCCCTCCTCCTCCCCCATTGTCAGTTTTACTTATCCTAGTCATGATTGCATGGGATTAAATCCCACTGAACTCAATAAGCATGCAAATGAGCAGACCTGCCTTTCCCCTCCTTCCCCTTTCCTCTCCCTTCCTCCTCCCTTCTTTTTCTCCTCCCCTCTTCCTTCTTCCTCCTTCCCTGCCCACTCCAGGCCTCCTATCCTAAGCATGATTGCATGGGAGTAAATCCCACTGAACTCAATAAAGAGGCACACGTTACCCAATTCTTCCAAGCTACACAGGAAGTGGATTAGACTGTGAAAGACCAATCCAAATTGTGTTTGCATTTTGACAAATTTGTAGGGCAGTACAATATCTCAGAGAGGAGGTCAGGTCTCCTGTTACCCTGGTGCATTCACTATAGCTGCCCAATTTCCCTGCTTTTTAAAGTTGGATAGAAATATCTGTGGGCTATAGGTATGTTCTTAAACTGCAAGGCTTTTTCGCCTATTAGTGAATGTCTCTGCTTTTTAAGTAAGAAATGGGATCCTCTGCAAGTTTGCTGATAATGGATTGATCATTTGCATGTTTATTGAGTTCAGTGGGATTTACTCCCATGCAATCATGCTTAGGATAGGAAAAACTGACCATGGGGAGGGAGGCTTGGAGTGGGCAGGGAAGCAGGAAGAAGGAAGAGGGGAGAGGAGGAAGAAGGGAGGAGGAAGGGAGAGGAGAGGGAAGGAGGGGAAAGCCAGGTCTGATCATTTGCATGCACCCAAAAAGCAACATCTTGGAGGAACAAAAGGACATGAAACAATGAAACAGCATAGGTGAGATATTCCCCCACCCTCAGTCATTTGTTTGAATATTGCTTTTGAAACAAACTAAAGAATATTTGTCACAGCCTTATATTAAACAGCCTAATCACCAAATGCATAGCACATTTTTCAGACATGAAGATGGCTCTCAAAATTGCAGCAAATCTTCAAAGCATGATATGAGAAACTACGTCTCATCTCTGGAAATCCTTGCAAAAAAGCAGGAGGTGGTGGGAGTTTCAGGTATAAAACATTTGTATGTCATCCACTCTATGGGCACAGTGTGGTCAAGTGCACAACAATTACTGGACCACACAGTTCCTTTACCAGAGGAAACCAAGATCTTGAGGAGCAAACTGGTACATTAGAGCAATGATTCCCAGTTTTCCCCCATAGACCACTTGAAATTTGCTGAGGATCTTGGCAGAACACTTGATAATTCTTCTGCCTGAAGCAGTTGGAACATGCTGTGCTAGAAGCTGTATGATTTTTATTATAATTTTACAGACATGCCACAGATCACCTGAATGCAGCTTGTGGACCACTAGTGGTATGCAGATCACAGTTTGGGAACTCCTGTCTTAGAAAATCTTTGTGTTTTGTTGTACATGGTGCTTGAGATGAGGAGGGTGGCCTGAGGGTTCTCTAGACATCTTCATCAAGGGCTATGATGTCAGTCAGACAAACAATTATTGTCTAACCACTTAGGTCAAGGGTGGGGAAATGGATCCAGTCAGCAGGCCAGATCCTTATCCTCCCCCTCCCATGGGCAAAGTTTGATAGGTGGGTGACTCTTGCAAAAGGGGTTTTCAGGCATTTGGAAGTCTGGATGGGGGATAAATTTGATTCAGTTTACATTTAAAGGCGGACCTACCTAATTCACACTTTTGAAACAATAGTATATATATACTATTGTCATGGCCACTGGATTGGGCTGATGGGAGTTGTAGTTCAAAAAAGTAACTTTTCCAAGCTCTGATATATATATATATATTTGACAGGTGGCTGGGGTTGCCCATCTGTCAGTCGCCTGAGGGAAAGTATGAAGAGGGGAGTTTGTGTGGGTTCCCAGCACATGGAGCCTGTCAACATGATTTAGAACCCCAAATGTCACTAACTTTTTGAATGAAAATCTTCAGAATCGAAATTCAAAATATGAGTGCTTCAGATTTCTTGGCTGTGGTTTGTTTTTACAGTCATCATAATATGAAATATAAATTGTGGGCTGCAAACATTGTCAGAATCTAAATAACACTGCATAGTATTTTGAATGTCAGTGATCCAATACTGACTGATATCAAACATCCTTTAATTTCAACTATAAAATACAATAAAATACTAGATGCAACTGCAAATACTGTCTGCCATATACTAGATACCAGTCTGTACGTGTTCAGTGATCACAAATGGCAAAATCACAGAGTTCCATAAAACGTTTGGTGGGTTTGTGGGTGGATTTTAGAAGAAAGGTGAATCAGAACTAGGGAACCACAACACAAATAATTAAAAACATGAATTATGAGCTTAAAATGGATTGTATCATCTGAAACACAAGCTACGCTATTGCCTGAGAAGGTTGTTGACATTAGGTATACCACTTTCCCAAGCTTTGAAGTGGTGTGTGGTGATACTTCTTGACCTGCTACATGTAGAACTCATATATTTAGACAAATTGGAGGCATAATTATAGCAAACAAAGGGATATTGGTTTCTTTCTATGAGAAAGCTTTTGGGCATTCTATAGACTTGTTCCCTGCCTTCTAAGAATTCCTATGTTTTCTTGCATTTTAGACCTTCTTAATTTTTCCATCTGTTGTGGTCCATCTGTTGGTTCCATTTGTTATGGCAGCTCTTTTGTCAAGACTACACAAACAGATCATATGGCAGAGGTAACCAACATTGTGAAGTTCAAATGCTGTTGGACTACAACTCTCATCTTCTCTAACCATTGGCCATGCACCACGATGGGATGTAGGAAGCTGTCTTATACCGTCAGACCATTGGTCTATCTCAGTATTGTGTAGATTGACCAGTAGTGGCTCTCCAGGATTTCAGACAGTGCCTACATGGAGATGCCAGGGATTGAACATGGGACCATCTGCATGCAAAGCAAATGCTCTACCACTGAGCCACCTCTGTAATATGGTAAAACTGTTCTGGACTGAACCAGTGGCTGGCACTGCCACAGCATCCTCAGTTTGTCTTCAGGCAGCCCCTACGTGCCTGCCTTCTTATTTACAACCAGTCCAGGGAATGGCACTGTCTGTCAGTTCATTCCTTGTCCCTCAACCCAGTGTAGAATACTCCTTGTAGAACTCAGCAAGGAGGAGGATGGAGATAAAACTAAAGTTAGTTGGCTCCCCTTCCAGCAATCCTTAGTGGTACAGACTGGGAACAATTGTACTACATGTTCTGCTGTTTGTGTTGACATGCCCTATGTTGAAGAGTTATTGCTGGAAGTGTACCAATCACATGGCCAAGTAATTCAAGCACTTCTCTAAGTAAGGATGGGCGAATTTGTCACTTTGGTTTCTCACATTTCCCCCCCCCAATCTTAAGTTCAGTTCTCTACATTTCCACATCAGCTGCCTTTTTTTTTTAAGTCAACACAAAAATTCATCAGCATTTTAATGGACATTTCTCCTAATGTACACATTCTTGCAAAACAATTCTCACCAATGTAAAGCATGTTTGTATGTTATTTTCATTAATATATGCATTTTATGCACACTTTATCCTTTCATATGTACACATTATGTGGCTGGAGAACTGCATTGCAAAATTCAGGGAAGTGTGAATTTCAAAAGATGGCTGCATTTTGGTCTGTGTGTTGTTTCTGGAAGTGCAGGGCTGGCGCCAGGCATGACTGGGCCCTTGGGCATGAGCCTGCCTCGGCCCATGGCACCGTAGTCCAACACCCCCCACGCAGGCAGCATGGGGCTAATAAGCCCACCTGCATGCCCCACCTACCTCTCATGTCATGTGAATGACATGTAGCATGCATGCTTGCCAAGGTGGTAGTGGGGGTGTCAGCTCCTTAGGGAAGCCCCTGCCACCATCTTGGATGATGGAGGCATGCACACACAGAGTGCATGACATTCACACTGATGGGAGAGGTAGGTGGGCATGTGGATATGCTTATTAAAGCCCATGCTGTCTATATTTGTGGGGGGGGGTGCCTGTGAGCTTCCTTTCTGTGATCTGTGGCAGGGTCAGGTTGCAAGACCTGGTGCTGCTGTGGATCACAGAATAGGAGCGCCACCCTCCACCCTAAGGAGGAGCCCTTGAGGGGCCCCTCTGGGTCACAGGGTCCCTCAGTCAGGGCCCAACCTGGTCATCCTCTGGCACCAGCCCTGCAGAAGTGCATATTAGGTAGTTAACCCTTAAATGTGAACTGAATCAAATTTCCTCCCCAACCTTAGTTATTTAAAACCTGCTCATTGGTGCATTGAAACTTCCCAGAAGGCGTTACCTTCCCAAAAGAAAGATGGCCATTGTGTCACCAGAGTGAGCTGGTTGCAGCTGAGAAAGATGGGAGCTGGGGAAAAGGGAGCTGCCACACCTGTGTGTGCTTGCGATGTGCTGCTGTGCATGTTTGAAAGTAGACTTGCCATCCAACCCTCCAAGCTTATTCCACTGGCCAATACCACTCCAGCAGTCAATATCATTGCTCCTCCTATGAGAACAGTATCAGAGCTGCACTATTCCACGTTCCTGCTCCACTACACCACTGGACCGTAGATAAACATAGCAGACATAGGAAGGTACCTTATACTGAGTCAGACCATTGGCCCATCTAGCTCAGTATTGTCTACACTGACTGGCAGCAGCTCTCCAGGGTTTCCAACAGGGGTCTCTCCCAGTCCTACCTGGAGATGCTGGGGATTGAACTTGGGACCTTCTGCAGGCAAGGCAGATGCTCTACCGCTTAGCATTTAAACTTGGGTCTCCAACGGTGTAACTCAGAAATGGAAAACCTGTGCCTGTCTAGATTTGTAGGATTATTATCAGGGTTTAGTCTAAGCTTTTTTTCCTACAGCACAAGCAGCCAACACACTGACCGTTCCCAAACCTGCCAAGTAATTAGTCCAATAATATACTAATAATTTAAGGGTATGAAGATGTTAAAGTAGCAGTGTCCAACAATTTTTTCACATTTTGCCAAAAAATGTGGTGAATCTGTTAACATTTTTGCCACATGACAAAAAAAAATAACTGTGTTTTGAGGGCAGAAAAATACACAGTAATGTTTTGAATTATTTATTGATAGAATTAGTGAGAAATCTGACGTATCTTTTCATTACGTACTGCAGGGAAATCGGGCATAAAAGTAGGTAGACTACATCGCAACTCCACCTCCAAATTTTTGTCCAATATCTGTGACCTATATTTTGATTTCACCATTTTTGCCACAGAAAAAGGTGATTCGCAGAGCCAAGTTGAACCAAAAATTGAAAACAGCTTTGGAATAACTGTATTTGGAACCATGAACTCATTTTAATTAAAATATGAGCCTACATCGTAACAATTGAATCATCTTTCAAATGTTGAGTGCTTCAAAGTAAAATCACATCCATCTCAAAAAGGTCACTTTCCAAATAAAGACGCCCCACAAGTTTTGAAGATAGTTGAGAATTGTGGGTGCCCAAGTGAAATGTATCTTGCATGAATTCAAAAACAATTATGTACTTTTAAAAGGCAGAAACATATATAGGACCTAAGGACAAATCTGTGATTGTTAAGGATGGAGAGTGGACACATTTGTGATGTGAAAGCATCAGTTTGCCACAGTCCAATAGCCGTTTTGCCAGATATGATGAATGGTGATCGCGTTAGACACCAAGGTGTTAAAGGAACCAATATTTATCTTCATTTTCTATTTCTTTTTATCTGTTTAGTTTAATTTAATTTAATTTTTAATGTATAGTTTATTTATATACCACTTTTTGGCCAAAAGGCCCCCCAAGTGGTGAACAACATATTAAAACATATTACAAAAAAAAAATTATGTAAGAAATAACCAGTAAAAAGTATACAGTAAAAATACCATGCAACAAGAACAAAGCAAATACAATGCAACACGAACAATGCAACAAGAAGAAAGTAAAAAAAAGTTGCAACACAATGTTTTCTTTGTTTTCAAATGATGCACACAGTTACCACAGCAGACGTGGTCTTAGGACAGACGTTCCTTCTTTTCTCAGAAGTGCATAATGTCATCGGCCAAGTTGTCCCTCTCCACCTCCACGCAGCCCTTGTTGTTGATGAGCTGGTCCACCTGCCTGGGCTGCGTGGAGGATGTCCAACTCCCCAGGTGGTGTGCTGCTCCCTCACGCCTGGCATGGACACGTAAAGGATGGTGTGGAGCTCCTGGGCTGTGAAGTGGTAGCTGGGTGGGCGCTGCTTGCAGTCCTGAGCTCCATCGGGGTTTCTCTTCTTGGGTGAGGCTCCCTGGGGGTTGCGTTTTGGATTGCAGCTTAAGCCTTGGTCCCAGGCTATGGTCTGCAGGCACATGAGGCCACCCCCTTGCTGGGTCTGGGTCTGGTCAGTGCTTGGATGGAAGACCGGCTGGAACCACATGTATGCCCCCGTGAGTTCTTTCATTTCATTTCTCTGGAAACGACGCTAAACCACAGCTCAGAACAGACCTGTTCTCATCTATTTCTATTTTAGAAACTACCTAGATCCTTATTAAATCCCATATATCCAACTGCACAAAAACTTATTTCACACTGTACAAATTTATTTTCTGACACCGCACAAAATGCATCTAGCTACACATCAGAATAAGCCCTTTTATTTATTTATTTAATTTATATCCCACCCTTCCCTCCAGAAGAAGCCCAGAGCAATTACCACCCCTCCTCACTTCACTCTCCAACCCCGCCTACTGTCACCAAAGCTCCCCTGCCCTGCCATGGGTTGCCAAAGTTCCCCCCTCCCCCACACAAAGGTCCCCCTCCCCCCATGGGTCATCAAAGTCATCTCCCTCTTCTCAGTGGGTCACCAGAGCTCCCCCCCAGGTTGACAAAGCTCCCCTTTCTGTATGTGTGACACACACACATATATATAAAGCACAATATAAAATACATTATTAAAAATAGTTTAAAAGAGATTACATTCACAACGAGAGTGAGTCCTCTCCCTCTCTCTTCCTCTTGCTCTCTGTATGTAGGTATGTATCACGTGTCAAAAATCCAGGGGAAGATGAAAGATGTAGAGTGAAGGTGCCAAATGCACCTCTGTTGGGAGGGAGTTCCACAACTTAGGGACTACAATTCCCATCAGCCTTAGCCAGCATGGCTCAGGGTCAGGAATGATGGGAATTGTAGTCCAGCAGCCTCTGGAGGGCCACAGGTTCTCCCATCTGTGCTCTAACCACTATAGTACACTGGATTTAATCCACTGCTTGTGTAAACTGGGCCTAACTGTGTAGGCAGATAAAGGTAAGCTGATGGAAGGCTGAAAACAATGAGTTATTTTATGAAGTTACCTTTTTGGCACTCAGCAGGGTCAAAGAAGGTGTGTAGTCTAAATAACTATGTTCATCCCAGTTATTATCTGTCTGGCAAAACAATATTCTTGTGGGAAGAGTCTGCCTTTAAATAGATAAACCACAGTATATTAAACACAAAAGGGGAAGTTTCTTCTGCAGATCATTTTGGAAACGAGACATAACAGCTCCAGCAACCACAGACGCATGGAAACACACACAAATTGGCTTATCAGAAGACTATGCATGGTTAGTTCTTTCTTCCAGCTAAATTCTCTGTATTAAAACCTGTAGCTATTTTATCTTGTTGTGGCTAAAGTTGGTTATCAGCTCACAAATGTAAGTCTTCTAAAGTTACATTTGACTCAAAAAAGTACCTCTATTCTGTTAATGTTACGTTAAAAGTAATTTTCCAACTAATATCCAACTAAGACAGGGGTAGGGAACTTGCGGCTGTCCTCATATTGCTGGCACTCCTCCATGTTCCTGCCCCACTACATCACTGGGCCAAGGTCACCCACTTAACATTGAACTTGGGCTCCACAGTCTAAGTCCAACACTAACTCAGGCCCCATCTACGCTATAGATTTAAAGTTGTAACATTCCACTTTAAAGGTAATGGCTTCCCCCAAAGGATCCTGAGAGCTGTAGTTTGTGAAGGTTCCTAAGAGCTCTTAGGAGACCCCTATTCCCCTCACAGAGCTACAATTCCTCAGAGTTCCCTGGGAAGTGGGATAGATTGGCAAACCACTCTGAGAATTCTAACTCTGTGAGGGCAGTAGGGCTCTCCTAGCAACTCTCAGTACCCTTAGCGAACCTCAGTTCCCAGGTCTCTGGGGAAAGCCATGACTGTTTAAGGCAGCCTTTCCCAACTAGTGGGTCACCAGATGTTGTTGGACCACAACTCCCATCAGCCTCAGCCAGCATTGCCAATGGTCAGGAAAGATGGGAATTGTGGTCCAACAACATCTGGTGGCCCACTAGTTGGGAAACGCTGGTTTAAGGCAATATGATACTGCTTTAAATGTATAGTGCAAATGGGGCCTCAGAGATGAGAAACCTGAGTCAATGTAGATATTTATTGGACTACTACTCCCATTGGCCCCAGCCAATATGGCCAATGATTAGGAATGATGGGAGAGATAGTCCAGCAACATCTGGAGGGTCATAGGTTTCCCATTCCAGAGTGGGGTCCACTCATGAGGCTCCCTCCCTCCCTCCCTCCCTTACACACACACACACACACACACACACAGAGAGAGAGAGAGAGAGAGAGAGAGAGAGAGAGAGAGTAGTTTTGCCTGGTTGTATTTTTGTTTGTTTTAAATTGTTTTTTCTCACTAAAACATCAAGTGACAGTCATTCCCCTCACTCTTTTCCATTATTTATGTTAGTCTTCTTTTGGGATGGGGAGAAATTAAATTCAGTTTGCATTTAAAGCCAAAGATATCAGATTTCGACTTTCCAAAACAATACAAGAACCAAAACACAGCCATCCTTTGAAATTCACACTTATCCGAATTTCGTGACACAGTCCTGTAACCAAAGAATGTTTATAAAAATGAATATATTAGGGGAAAGTGTGCTTAAAAATGAATATAATAGTCAAAACTACATACATAAATGTGTTTGTTAGGAGAAATTTGCACTGAAATGCTGAAGAATTTTCAACAGTTTTTTTAACGCAAATTGCTGCAGAAATGTGGAGAACTGAATTTAAGATTGGAAAAATGAGAAACTGAGAGACCCAAAAGTGACAGATCCTTCCACCCCTACTCTTATTGCATAGCATTTATTTATTCTATTTATTTATTATTTGATTTATATCACACCCTTCCTCCTAGCAGGAGCCCAGGGCGGCGAACAAAAACACTAAAAACACTTTAAAACATTATAAAAACAGACCTTAAAATACATTAAAACAAAACAACTTTAAAAACATTCTTTTAAAAAAGCTTTAAAAACAACTTAAATAACAAGGGTTAAAAACATATTGTTTGGGGGGGGAAGGTAGCATTCAGCTACTTCTTTTTTTGGGGGGGGTCCTTTAGTTAATTTCAGATTTGGGGAGGCAATTGTTATTTGGACCGCAGTGCAAAGGGTAGGAAAGCTTAACTTTTCCCGCCCCATCCATGACACACACAGCACAAATGATTAGGTCAAATGGGAACTTCTTTTATTAACCCCTGGAGCTGCGGGGGGGGGGGATTTTCGGGTATGTGAACCTTCCCTTTTAGTCACACTCCCATGCCTTTAACTAATGGAGACAAAACTTTATGCTATGCATTAAGTGCAATGTGTACCTTGGCCCTAAGCTACACATGTAGGCAAACACTGATTTTACACTGAGTTGGGCCAGAACCCCAGACCTACCATTGAAGCTGCTATGCACTGCTCAACCCACTGGCACTGGCACTGCTTGCTCTAGGCTCCGCCCCAACCCAGAAGTCGGAGCTTCCAGGCCCCACCCAGCTACCAGAATTCTTCTTTGCAAGAATTGGCAATCCTATCTCTGCGTATATATGTGAGGTTCTTTGAAGAAGGGCTGTAGGTCAATGGTAGAACATCTGCCTTGCATGCAAAAGGCCCCAGGTTCAATCGCTGCCTTTTCCAGGTATAGCTGGGAGAGGCTCCATGTCTGAAACCCTGGCAGTCAGTGTAGAGAATACCAATGGTGGACCAATGGTGTGACTCAGTATCTTATTACTACACAGAAGCATTCACAAGTCGTGTGACACTGCTAAGGGAGGCAACAGTGGCAGTGCTCGAGGTGCCCAGTGGTGGCACTGGCAGTGATGGTGGTGCTTGCGGCATCTGGTGGTGATGGCAGCGGTACACAAGGTGCCTGGCAGCAGTGTGCTACTTACCTGGTGGCAATGCACAAAGAGCCCCGTTGCAGCAGCGAAGGAGGGGCCCAGTGGCAAGTGAGTGAGAGAGAGAGAGAAAGGGGGGTGGAGGCAAGTGAGGTATCTAGCTGTGGCAGCTGGGCTGGCTAGGCCTGGCCCTTTGTCAGTCAGTTGGTTGGTGGGAGGGAGACCCATGGGGAGGGGAGGGGCAGAGGCAATCTGTGGAGAAGGGGAGGGCTGGTAACATGAGGGGGAAGGGAAGGGGAAGGAGGGCTGGTGACCCATGGGGGGAGGAAGGGGAGCACTGGCGACCCTGAGGGAGGGAGGGGGAGCACTTGTGACCTGTGTGCAGGGAAAAAGGGAGGAGTACTGGCAACACTAGGCAGGGTTGGCAAGCAAAGTGAGCAGAGGCGGAGCCCCTAGCAAGGGATATGTTCCTATGAAGATTCCAAAACACTATATACTGATTAGGGTTGCCAGGTTCAATCCCTGAGACTGATCCTGTATCTTTAGGAGAAGAGAAAGTCAGCCAAGTGCAGGTGTTCTTGCAACTCTGTAATGGGAAAAACCACAAGGTGCAATTCTCACTTCTCCCTGCACAACTTTTAAAGATACAGAAGACCTTTTGGTTGCCAGGCCTAGCCTCCAAGAGGTCTTCTGTATCTTTAAAAGTTGTGCAGGGGGAAGGGAGAATTCCACCTTGTGGTTTTTCCCATTACAATGTTGCAAGAACACCTGCACTTGGCTGACTTTCTTTTCTCCTAAAGACACAGGATCAGTCTCAGGCCATGAACCTGGCAACCCTAAGGATGGTGGTGGTTATTTATTGCTTTTGCTCAGGAACAAAAGTCAAACTGCTTTGATATTTGTTGCCTGAGCTTTACGGCAGCCAGTTTTTTAAAAAATCCCTTTAGAAGAAAACTCTGTTCATTCTCCTATAAGGGGGAAAAAAGGGCTACACACCTTTGATTGTCCTTTCACTTTCGTGAACCACCTTTGACAAGCTGCTGGAGCTGTCTGTGCTGTGCTTGAAAATAATGACACAGTACTGGTTGTGGTTGTCTTTAAGGAAACTGAGTAACTACCACTGTCTTTGGACAGACATTCCTTAGGCAACAATAACAGCGGGGAAGGTAGCAACCATATAAGGACTTCCTTTGGGTGCCCAGTGTCGTTCTCCCAGATTAAAATCCAACATTAACTGAGCGCTTTTCATGAAGGAATTGAAGTGAAGCCTTCATAATAACTAGGGATGGACTAATCTGTCCATTTTGGTTTCTCATTTTCCCAATCTTAAATTCGGTTCTTTGCATTTCCACATCAGCATGCAATTATTTTTATTTTAAAAGTCCTCACAAGAAATTTGTCAGCATTTCAGTGCACATTTCTCTTAATATACAGAAGTGTCCAGGAATGGAGAAACTGAGGCTCGATGGCCAAATGCAGCCCTCCAGGCCTTCGTGTCTGGCCCCCTGAACACACACTTCTCACTGGACCTGCTTTGCATCCCGAGTGTATTTGCCTGGCTGGTACGTGCCCTTGAATGCTGAGAATGCCTCTTGCCTGATAGAAGGTGCAGAGGGGCTTGTGAGTGTGTGTACAAAGTAGTCTGTGGTACAAAGGAAAAATATACATATGTTGCTCTGCCCACTTTTGACTCTGGTTCTGCGGCTGCCTACCCCTGGCATGTGACTCTGAGAAAGTTACTCAGAAGAGAATGTGGCCTTCAGGCTGAGGGTGAAGATTTGTTAGCGCTGCCACATAGATGCCCTGTAAAAAGTGACTGGAAAGAAGAACGCTAATGCATACCGTGGGCACACCTGGGATGGTTAAAGCAAAACAGAAGACAAACTATTCACAAAATGGCATGACTGCAGGGGTGGGGCAGCATTTCTGATTGCTACCTAAAAAAAGAAAAAGACACAGGCAAGCGCTCCATTGTAGGGATTGCAATGGAGCATGCAGCCAGCAAACGTTTTCAGGGAGTTCCGTAGGTAGATGTTTCTTGAGAGTTGTTTGAAAGCAGGCTCGCTGAACAGGATCTTGAAGGGCATAGATATTCATTTTATGCCTTGGTTTTCTTCCTTGGAGCCTACGTTGAAGAACAATATTAATGGCCATAGTGGATTGAATTAATCAGTGATCTGTCCAGCAGTCATCGGCACTCGTCATGGCCCTAGTGAGGAGTACATCACAACGATCTCTGGCACGCACAATTACATCATCCAGGAGATGCCAGTGTTTTGACTGAGGGTGCTTCCATGATGTTTTAAATTTATTTTTCTGGTGAAAGAGTGTGTTTGTAATAACAGGATTATGCTCTGAACATTAAGTCAGAAGTAGAATTCCATTCAGGTTGCTGTTGCCAACTCCTTCTTTCCCAATGGTTTCTGGCCATAAATCGAAATCACTCCCAACTCTTGCATTGAAATCGCCCAAGAGGACAATTTTATCCTTCTTGGGTATCTCTGATATGATGGTGTCCAGCTGGTTATAAAAATGTTCCTTGATGTCTTCATCAGCATCTAATGTTGGTGCATAAGCATTTAGAATAGTTGCCTGCTGGTTTTTGGCAAATTTTAACAGGAGAGTTGAGAGTCGTTCATTAATGCCAGTAGGAACTTCTGACAAGATTATTTTTAATAGCAAAGCCTACTCCATGTATTTGTCGTTCTTGTTCAAGCAGTCCTTTTCAGAAGAAGGTGTAACCTCCTTTTTCTTCCTTCAGTTGTCCTTCTCCTGCTCTTCGAGTTTCTTGGAGCGCTGCTGTGTCAATATTAAAATCTCTCAACTCCCTCGCGATGATGACAGTCCTGCGTTCAGAACGTTCACTATCTGTATTGTCCAGCAATGTCCATATATTCCATGTTCCAAAGTTCAATTGTCTTTTGCGACTGCTAAGTAGTGACTCCACTGGACTTGGTAATCCAGTCAGGGAGAGAGATGAGGCAGACTATGTTTAGGGCACTTTTTCTAGCCCCCTCCCCATATGGGGTGAGCAGAGTGGATCCTGAATAGGACTGCTCAGTCATGGATATAGCTGCCGAACTACTCAACTGTCTCAGTCCTTGAGCCAGGACAACTGAGTCTGTATCCACCGCCCATGTGCTGGTCCATGACTAGGGGCTTCCGGATTTCACAGCCCTGCCCCCGTTGCCATTCACCGATGGCCATGGGACTTTTGGTTTGGTTTGGTTTGGTTGGAAGATGCCTGTGCATGAATTTGTTTTATGTGGGGAGATCAGTGCACAACGATCAACACACAATCTTGACAGAAAAAGGCTTTGATCCAATGGCATGGATACCATGACGATTGGAACACTTTTATCTCCTACAGCCTTCATCTGCCTTCACAGCCATTGTAACATACACATTGTTATCCTCCACTTGTTCTGCTGTTGAGGACATTCTTGGATTGTCTGGTTCCTCTCTCTTGACCTTACCGCCATGGGTGACCCTGCTGGGAGTACATGACTCCCGACGGCATTGCTCATAGGGTTCATTGGAACACACAAGGCCACTCACCACTACAAGGTGACGATCCAGCGAGGGGTAAACAACCTCTGAATACTGCTTACCATGAAAACCCTATTCATAGGGTCGACATAAGTCGGAATCGACTTGAAGGCAGTCCATTTCCATTTCAATAACATGATGGGAGCCTTGAAAATAACAGAGATACATCAACTTTCTGGCAGTGTCACTTTTGATTTTTCAGGCATCTCTTGAAGACTTTTTTATGCAAACAGGCCTATGCAGTTAAAGCTTTTTTGACTAGCCAGTCATTTTAATGATGGTTTTGTACTGTTTTTAATGATACGTTTTATTGTTGTACACCACTCTGACATTGCAGAATATAATAGCGGTATATAAATACTTTTATAAATTGTTTTGAAAAGTGTGAATAAAACCTTGTATCACAGAATTTACACACACTTTCCAGGTTGTATAGAAAGGACTATTGCATTCCACATTATTTTGATTCTAGTCACAAGCTGGCCTGAGAAATGTTCCCCTAAATATAGAGTTTTCTTAGTAAAGCCAAGTTGACAGGTGGGTGGGTTTCGTGTGGCTTCAAACTAGGCCATGAACATTCTGCACAGACATCCTGTTGACACAACGGAGAGAGCCTCCCTTGAAGCACATAGTATTTATAATAGGTTGGGATTTTCAGGCAGTAGACCCTAAACGTCTAATTTTCCTTGGGAAGGAAAATAACGCTCACACTGTTTTCTCCACTGTGATACTTATGCATCATGTTCTTTTTTTGATTCTTCCTTCCTTCAGGGCATATAGATATGAAAAATTCTACCCATGCATAAAATAAAAGGGGTGTGTGTGTGTGTGTGTGTGTGTTTCCATCACCTGGTTCCTGTCCGCACTACCACATTCTGAAGTGAAACTATAATTTAATCACAAGTTCATTTCTTTTCCCACAGCTATTTTTAAGGCAATGGGGTTTTTTTTTAGCCATGATTGATCCTCTTTTCTGGAACAGAACAATCTCTCTAACGTGGCTGAATAATTTATTTCTACTTCTGTTATCATCATCATCACCATCACCATCATCATCCTTGATTGTGAGGGAGCTATCTAGTAATCCACTCTGCATAGTCCTGGGGTAGAAATGTGAGATACTCCCTATCCCTAAGAATGGTGAGAAATTAGATTCAGTTCGCATTTAAAGCCAAAGCAATGCAGTTCTCCAATCAAACGTGTTTACAAAACTGCAGCTAAAGTGCATAAAATGAATATATTAGTTAAAATAATGTACAAAATGCATTTATATGAGGAATAATTGCTTGCAAAAATGTGTACAGTAGCCAAACTGCATATAAAAAATGAACTTATTAGGAGAAATTCTCACTAAAATGCTGAAGAATTTTCTGAGGACTTCTAGGGTTGCCATAAGTCGTAATCGACTTAAAGGCACATAACAAAAACAAATTGCTGCAAAAATATGAACAACTGAAGTAAATACTGGGAAAAATTAGGAACTAAGAGAACCAAAATTGATAGATCCCTCCATCCCTACTCCTAGCTAAGTGTCCATAGTAGGGGAGGGGGTGGGTTTTCAGCCCGAGAGCTGCATCCACTCATGTGCAACCTTCCAGGGGCTGCATGGGTTGGAACCGGAGGCAAACATGAGCAGAGCAATGGATGTGCCTCTTGCCTTTATAAGAGTCAGCTACATTCTAGACAAGCAGAAGTTAAAGGTTTCTAAATAGAGTGCTCTTCACCCAGGAAAGCAATTCTCATACCATCCAGGCTGAAAAGCACAGACCAGGGCCGGTGAGGGCTGTAAACTGGGGAGAGGGAATGGGGCTAGTCAGGACTATGGCCTGGTGAGGAAGCATGGCCTGGTAGAATCCTGAGGGCAGTAGTGGCTGGCAGTGGTAGCTTGTGCACACTGGGACTGGTGGGGAGGAAGCCAGAGGTGGAGCCAGAGTAGGTGGAGCCAGAGGCAATGACAGGCAAAGCCATCTAACTCTAGCGTTTGCCCATTCTTCTCTTCCTCCTCCTCCCTGCTGAGTTCCCCAAGAGCAAATCTGAGACTAAAGAGGAGGAAGGTTAGGGGATTTGGACCTGGTGCTCAATGGGGTACAATTGCCCCTGAGAGACCAGGTCCGCAGCCTGGAGGTCATTCTTGACTCCCAACTGTCCATGGAAGCTCAGGTTTCAGCTGTGAACCGGGCTGCGCTGTATCAACTCCATCTGATACGGAGGCTATGCCCCTACCTTCCCAGTCATCTGTTCCCATCGATGGTACATGCCCTGGTCTCCTCTCGCCTAGGCTACTGTAATGCGCTCTATGTGGTGCTACCCTTGAAAACGGCCCGGAAGCTGCAACTGGTACAGAACACAGCGGTGCACCTGATTAAAGGCAGCCGCCAGCGAGATCACATCACTCCAGTGCTAAAAGAGTTGCACTGGTTACCAGTTGCTTGCCGGGCCCAATTCAAGGTGTTGGTTTTGACCTTTAAATCCCTACATGGTTTTGGCCCAGTCTATCTGAAGGAGCACCTCCAGCATCATCAGCTATGCCACCCAACAAGATCAGCCTCAAAAGACCTTCTCTCCATCCCGTCAGTCAAAACAGCCAGACTGGTTGTCCCGTCCAGAGCCGGAACTACAAGGCTGAGACACGGGTGCAATTAAATCTCGTTTTATTAAAGTAATGGATACATCAAAGGCATTGCGCTTCATAGAAAAACCTGCACTAACTCATTAAAAGTCCCTAACTACACTCTAGACATGCTCTGCGGCGTATGAAGGAAGTTGACACAGCAGCTCCCCACTGTAAACGGCAAGCTTAAGTAGGGAACATTTTTGATCGTAATCTCTGACTCCTTCGCAAGTCCTGTCTCTGCCCTGTCTGTTTCTCGTGGCGGCAGGAGTGAGGTGACGGGGGGCGTGTCTCTAATGGCTCATCGGAAGACACCTGCTCCTGAGTAACGGACTCGAGGTCAGGGGACTGCGTCGCGCTGGTGGCATCCTGGGAACTGCTTGGTACGGGAGGAGTTGGCACTTTTGCTGGAGCTTCCCCCAACAGGTCCTCAGCAGCAACTGGGGGCGGCACGCTCTCCTCCTTGGAGATCGCACCATCCGTGGGAACTGGCTGAGATTCAGGCTCGCTTCCCCCCCCCCAAGGTCTCGCTCAGACTCAACAACTCCCAAGTCTTCCGTGTCTTCTGGCAGCAGAGGCACCTGAAACTCATGCCTCCCCCCTTCCTGTCCCTTCTGGGAGAGCTGAGGCTCAACACTGGTGAGGACTAGGGAGAGGGCTTTTTCAATTGTGGCCACCACCCTGTGGAACTCCCTCCCAAATTATCTCTGCCATGCCCCTTCTATGATGAGCTTCCACCGGGCCTTCAAGACCTGGCTCTTCAGGCAGGCTTTTGGGGTGGGCTAGATCTTATTGCCACCCCACAAGGAAGACTCGTGACACAAGATTGGAATAATGTTATATTTATTAAATATAACATGCTAAATCCAAAACCAGACAGCCAAATTCAAATATAAGTACTTCGGGCAGGTGAGGCTAAACCTAACTACGTGGGACTAAACGCCCACCTTCTTAAGGCATCTATTCACCTCATTGCATAACTCCACAGTCAAGGATGCAGGTGAAATCCCCCCTCCTTGCTTTTGGAGCCAGGTGCGTGGTTCCAACCTCCACACCATGGCCCCGCCGTACAGGCGTTCACCATGATGCACAAGCCAGTCCCACAAGGACACCATCCAGATCGCCACCATGCATGAAGCCCTGATGGTTCCCTGGGGAGTGCCCCTTTCTCAGGATGCCTTAACCGCCTAAATATAATCCCCATATACCTCACCTGCCCGAATTCTATGCCACAAGAGGGGATCAGCTTAAGCTTGTTCCCCTCAACCCAATGAAGATAACAAATCCCGTAAACCCTTCATAAGATCCTCCAAAAACAAATCACACCCCTGCTCCGAAAGATGAACCCCATCACCCCGGAACAAATATGGGGCATGGAACTTAATCCTATTATGGGGAATGAATGCCCCACCAAGCGACAGAACTAATGCCCAGATTTTCCTGTTAACCCATTTCCTAGACCTATCGATCCGATTGGGATAACAGCACCCCTCCACACCCTTCTGACTAGCATGTCTGACCAAACAATTATAAGTTGGGTGTACGAGCTAATAAGCCACTTGAGATCGCGCGTAACCTTGAGCAGCAAGTCCAATCCTGGACGCTGCACCAAATCATTTTCCCCCAAATGAACCAACAAGATATGTGGCCGATCGGCTGCCGACATAATCTGACACACAGAAGGTAAAAACGCATCCCATAGCATGCCCCTACGGGCTACCCAATGGACCGTAGCTGTGGCAGAAAGCGGCAGCTGAGTTCCGGGAGCAGACGAAGATGCCCGCCGATGAGCCCAGAACAAAATTGAGTGGCCACACAAGACGATCCTCACAGGAATAGGAAGGCTTAGCAAACCTAAGGAAACAAAAACAAAATTCCTATTATTAAAATCTGACATAGGATTTAAATGCATCGGAACGCCATCGTCCAATCGCCTGTATATCACTGACGCACATGCCCACGAGGGCTGCGGCCGTCGCCGCGCCAATCCGGAAGGAATGCAGCCCATAGACTCCAGCTTCGCGACCACTGGCCAACAAGGCCCGCCGAACAACGGCCCAAAATTGAAATTGAGTCAGGGCAGAACCATCAGCATGTATGAAAAGATAACGCTGGCCCGCTGGCCGAAGAGACAGAAATTGACGTATTGCAGCCACAGGGCATAATTCTGAGACCTGGCAGCTGCGTAAAAACACAAGACAGCCACGGCCTTTTTGATCGGTCTTAGAGACACGCAGGGAAAACCTCACCATATCTGCACCTAATGTGCAATCGCCAAAGCATAAGGCTCTATAGGTCACATCGCGCTTGGAGGGGGCCAATACTTCGCTAGGGCGAAAAGCACCGTAAAACATCATCAGAGTTACTGTGGCGAACAGGTGCGACTCATACACAGATGAGCATAATGAATGAAACAATGCCAGGATCTGGAGGAGTACATCGGGCGTGATTGGCCTCCTCCGGTCAGCGGGCCTGGGAGCGGAACGCGACCAACCCTCAAGGACCTTTCTGACCCTAAAATCTACAGAATGATCCGGCAGCCCCCGAGCCTTAGATATAAAGGCAAGCGCCGAGAGGTGGCCGGCAATAGTGGAAACAGCATTATTTTGCCCTTTTAGAAATATCATAAACTTCAATAGATGATCCACAGGTATAGGCCACGCCAAAGGCAACTCCTTGCTGATGCAAAAAGTCTGGAACTTAGCGAATGAACGCTCATACACATGTCGAGTACTGGGAGCAAGCGCAGCGGCAATTGCAACCCCAACTTCTAGTTGCCAAGGTTCCACAGGAAAGGTGGGATTGGTATAGGATCCAGTACCGCTCCAGGTACAAGTTGCCGAAAACGCGCCATCTGAAAGCGGGAAAGGGCATCAGCAACGGAGTTACGTAAACCTGGAACATGCTTGGCTAGAAATAAAATATTAAATCGCAGACATTGCAAGACAAAAGCCCGCACCAAGCGCATAACACGAGGAGACCTAGAAGTTTGGGCATTAATCACGCAAACTGTGGACCAATTATCGCACCAGAAGCGCACAGTTCGATTCTGAAATGCCAATGGCCAGAGATGCACCGCAACAACTATTGGAAAAAATTCCAAGAATGTCAAATCGAAAATAATTCTGTTAGCACGCCAACTGGAAGGCCATTTCTCAGCGCACCACTGGGATCTAAATATTACTCCGAAACCGATGCTGCCGGCAGCATCAGAATGCACCTGCAATTCCGCTTCCAGCAGTAATTCGTCCCGCCAGAAGGACAGGCCATTGAACTCCTGCAGGAATTCAAGCCACATGTGCAAATCCGCTCTCATACCTGCTGTAATCCTAACGAAATGAAAGCGAGAGCGAACTCCCTTCATGGCGTCACATAAACGCCTAAGGAATGCATGACCGGGGGAAATGACTTTAGAAGCAAAAACTAAATGACCCACGAGCTCCTGCAGCCGAGCCAGTGATAGTTTTTTAAGTCCAATAATGTTGTTAAGCAGTTGTCACAGTACAACCAACTTATCCAGTGGCAAACGGGAAGACTGTGCTACCGTATCCAACTGGATCCCTAAGAAAACTAGAGAAGTAGCAGGGCCCTCAGACTTTTCAGGAGCTAGCGGGACACCCAATTCGTCAGTTAAAGCGGTAAAGGATTGCATCAAATGAAGGCAGTGAGAAGACTCAGCTGGCCCAACAAATAAAAAATCATCAAGATAATGAGCAGAGAAGGAGGAGGAGGCTCTCCTGCGCAGTGCCCATTCAAGAAACGTGCTGAATGCTTCAAAAGCAGCACAAGAAACAGAACAACCCATTGGCATGGCCCTATCTACGTAAAATTGACCCTGAAATTTAAAACCCAGTAAATCTACATCATCCGGATGCACAGGCAGGAGGCGAAAAGTGGATTTTATATCACACTTTGCCATTAAGGCGCCCCTGCCAGCTCTCCTAACTACTCTCACTGCCTCATCAAAAGAAGTATACTTAACTGATGCATGTAAGGGCGAAATGCCATCATTAACAGATGCACCTTTCGGATACGATAAATTATGAATAAGTCGGTATTCACCAACTTGTTTCTTAGGCACAATACCTAACGGAGAAATCCGCAAATTTTCCACAGGAGGACATGGAAAGGGACCTGATATACGGTCGGCAATGATCTCCTTATGAAGCTTAGCTAACACTACGTGCGCCAAGTTACGAATAGGGGGCTGATTAACTGAAGTAGCGATCCTAGGACCGTGAAAAGGGATATGAAAACCCAACGTAAAACCCTGAAGTATGAAACTAGCAGCCTGCCTATTGGGGTAACATGCTAACAACTCAGCCAAAGGAGCCAGCTTGATCGGGCTACTGGCTTTGCGACGTACTGCCGCTGTTGCCAAAACCCCGTTTTTGCTGTTGGCGCTCCCCTGTGCTCTGACGAGGCGTACGTGCCCGCTGGCATGAGGAACTGGGGTGGTTGCCACCACACAGTGCACAGGCGTGTCTAAACCTACAGGGGCGTCTAAGGCATCTGCCAGTACTATTGAATGTCCAGCAGACTTGCTGGGATTGAACCCAGTGCCCGCCTTGGCTAGAACCAGAGGCGGAAATCTGCGCTCGTGCTAGCAAATGCCCGCTATCAGTCCTATCGCCCAGAGTGGGCCTGGCTGGGGTCATGGATCGCAGCCAAAGACCAGGGTGCTCGATATCCTAACGAAGGGTGGGATCCAATGCCGCCCTCTGTCTGAAATTCTCATCGTACTGTAGCCAAGCTGTACCTGAGAATTCGCGGAAGGCACGGTGAACAATGTCCTGATATTTTATCATGGACAAAGCCCGAGACGGGTAAGCCTGAGTCATTACGCCCACATAAATGGTATAGGCGTTCAACCAATTAGGCCACACCCGATCCACTTTCCGTTTAATAGCAGCCTCACGCTCCTTGCCCTCGTGCCCTTCCTTAGGTTTTGTTTCGTTTTCTCGAAACAAGAGAGAAAACAGGTCTATGTACTCTCCTCACCAAATTTTCTCTTTGGTACCTAACAATAAATGGTCCCCAAGAGGAAGCGAGGTATCTCCCTGTGGGTAAATACCTTGAGGTAGGGGCAAATGACCAGGCGCTAGAGAAGAGGAATCAGAAGTCGGTTGCCAAGGGGACACTGCAGCAGCAGGCCAAGGGAGCTGTGGGTGCTGAGGCACCAACACCCCCCCATGAACACCACTGGGTGCCCAGGATCACTATGAAAGGCACTAGAAGCAGGTCCATGTATAGTATGTGGGTGTAGTTGTTGCTCACCTGTATGAGCTGCAGGAGAAGCTACGACCTGCGGCGTTGGGAACCCAGGAGCCCCAGGAGTGAACGTGGTAAAGGCTGAATGAAACAGAGGCTGAACTTGCTGGCGCTCAGTTGCAGGTGAATCAAGAGCCGTGGGAAGCACTGCAGGCAGACCAACCTGAGGCGTATGCCCTGTAGGCTCTTCAATGGGCATAACAGCTTCCAGCACACCAACCCTAGAAGCTAAATCAGCAAGAATACGAGATTTAGTCATTTTGGAAGCCAACCTAGCAGATTTTTTACCTACAGGTCTGGAACTGGGACCCGCTTCGCCATCCGTAGACTGCCTGCGTTCTTTTTCCAGCGCCTCGATTCTAGCCACCAAGGCACGGATGGTCCCCAAATCCTCTTCATCAGAAGATTGAATCTGCAATGGTGGAGGGTGTTTTTCAGCCTGCTTCACAACCTTAACCCCTTTCTTCTGTTGCACCTTCCTGGGCGGCATGGTGAAAACCAGAAAAATAATTACCCAATCAATAAATATGAAAACACCACCAATTTTCTGAAGCAATAAATTTGCAGTAACTGACACACTCAAAATGCCAGATAGAATTAAACCAAATTAAAAATATTCAATTTATTGTATTTGATTTATGTATATTTTAATTTATGAATTATTATTTTTAAATTAATTATTAAATTAATACTATTAATTTATAAACAGTTGTGGGGGGGATAAGGAAAAAGGTAAGGTGGAAGTGGGTCAGGATTCAAACAATTAAAATTGAGTGCAACAAGCTGATAAATATATTCAAAACCAATCCAATACAGAACAATCAATATAGTAAGAAAAACTACTACATATGAACGTATAAACTGTTTAGGGGTGGGGGTGGGGGATAGGGGGTGGGGGTGGGGGATCGAACAAACGAACGCTGGGGCAGGTAGAATAAACAAATTCACCACTAACACGGGAACATATACACCACTGATTGAAAATCCAAACACCAAATTCAAAAGGCAAGTGAATAAAACAAGGCTTATATTCAAGGTAAAAACAAACGGGAATAAAGCGCCGGCTAAAAAGCCGCCCGGGGGCGGGGGAGAACGCCTGCCGCCCAGCTGATTGGCGGGGAACACAACAAGGGAATGATAAGACTAAAACAATACAGGGAAGGTAACCAATCAATAAAAAACTTAGAATAGAGCAAACTGTAACAGCGATACGCCAACGGAGCCGCAGGAAGGTAGATCCAACCGCATGTGCCACGAGGTGAAAAAGGCAAGCGCGGGAAGGAAAGGAGCAGCCTTATATAAGGTGCTCAAATGCCCTTCCCTATTGGGTAAGCGATCTCACGTGGCTTCAAACGTACATAATTCAAACCCTCACGAGTCCTCCCTATAATAATGGCGGCGGCAAATACATCCCCTTTTAATAGGAACGACATTATCATTGTTTTTAGATTTTTAATGTCTAATGTATTTGTATGTCTATTTTGTACGTCGCCCAGAGTGGCTGGATAACCAGCCAGATGGGCGACTAATAAATTCAATAAATAAAGGAAGGAAGCAGATAGGTTGGACAAGTTGTAAATAAGGAGGCAGGCAGGTGGCTGCTAGCTGAGAGCAGACTAAGGTCCATAGGGCAGTGCCCCACTTGCTCTAATGGTGACTGGTGTATAATTAGTTCTTTGCGGCAGATTTACCCTGTCCTCCTTGCAAGGAGCTCAGGGCGGTGTACAAGCTTCACCTCCCATTACATCTTTAAAACAACAAATGTATTAGGCAGGAGGAGAACCTGAACCCTGAAGACATCAATATCACATGGTGTGTATGCACGCTAATGAAGTTAGGGGAGGAAATCCATGGCATCTGTGAACATTTGGAGCTTTTTAGTTAGAAAAAAGGTGAGTAAGAGGAGACATGCTATAAGTGTATAAAATTACACATGGTGTGGAGAAAGTGAATAGAGAAAAGTTTCTCTCATAACACTAGAACTCAAGGACATCTAATGAAAGCTGACCGTTGGAAGATTCAAGACAGACAAAAGAAATTATTTCTTCACACAGCACATAAAACTGTGGAATTCGCTCCTACATCAGTTCGGGTGCCCATCTGGATGGCTTTAAAAGTAGATTAGACAAATTCATGGAGGATAAGGCCATCAGGGGCTACTGGCCACAATGGCTATGTTCTGCCTCCATTGCCAAAGGCAGTTGCTGGGAATCACAAGTAGGGAGTCCTGCTTTTGGGCTTTCCATAGTCACCTGATTGGCCACTGTGGGAGCAGGATGTTGGACTAGATGTCCTTTGGTGTGATCCAGCAGGGCTGTTCTTATGTTCTTCTCTACCAAGAGAAAATAGGAACAGTGGTTTACCTGGGACAGACACAAGAAAATAGACGTTGTCCCCTTAAATTGCTTGGAAAGTTTAAGTATATGGAATAAGGACTTCCTTTTTGCATCTTCCCCATTTTTAAAAGGCTCACAATTGCCTTGAAATGAGGCCGGGGGATGTAGCATTATCCCACATCACAGTTTCTTCCAGAAACATTCACTGTGTGAGGCCTGAGAGAGGATGCTGACTGATCAAGGGCTTTTGTGTACTTGGCCCATTTCCAAATTGGTGGAAACTTCTATCTTTTTAGCCTGTCCTTGTTAGTTTTGTATGTTCCCAAGTATGATATAATATAATTTTCCAAATTATAACCTACAAGAACATTATATGGTTAAAATATTTTTCAGGCAATTTTTGAAGAAAAATAAAGGATAATTTAAGGCACACACACACATACAAGAATGCGTACAGAAATAAATGCCGTGGAGTTTATTGCAATAAAAATATAGAAACTGGACAATATATATATGCAACAGTGAAGAAACATGCTAAAACCGTTCTTTTAAGTCATTTGGGTTTCCTTTCAAGTTTGGGGTACCTATTATTGTTGTTGTTGTTGTTATTTAGAAGTTTGCTATCCAAAAAAGTCTCCAAGTGACTTACATTTAAAAACATATACATAAATAAATACATTATACCATGGAAAGGAAGGGAATCATATAAAGCATTAATTAAGCCTGGAGCTGTATTGGGGTTGGAAAAAATAAATTGGTCAGATCATATAAAAATCACAAGTTGATATAAGGTCAGGAGAAAATGAATGGTTCAAAGTTTAAACATGAACTATGGACCTCTGCATATGTGGATCTGGCTCCAAACATCCCTCTAGTGGTCTTACACTGTAGCACATCCAGTAGTGTTGTGTGTTTGACTGGCTTGATCCTTGCAAATGAAGGTAGCAGGACCTTCGCAAAAAAGAATGCTAATATTTCCTAATGACTGTAGATGTTTCCCGAATGGGCAATTCACGTGTAAGAAAAAGAACAACTACAGGTGTGTGTGTGTGTGTGTGTGTGTGTGTGTGTGTGTGTGTGTGTGTGTGTGTGTGTGTGTGTGTGTGTGTGTGTGTGTGTGTGTGTGTGTGTGTGTGTGTGTGTGTGTGTGTGTGGAGAGAGAGAGAGAGAGAGAGAGAGTACTAATAATGTCCATATTTTCCAACTTTCCCTGTTTACTGGACAGTTGTACAGAACCTCTCTTATCTTTTGGTACCTGCCAAGGGGCAACAGAAGGAGTTTGCATCATCAGGCATCTGCTGAGTCCCACATCTCAGCAGGGGGATAGGTGCCAGCCTCCAGGGTTTCCATCCCAGTCCTGATGCTCCCCCTCCTCTTTGATTTTGCTCTTTGCTTACATGCCTTCTTCAAATGAGTGAGCACTGAGAAGAGTAAAGAGTAGAAAAAGAAGCCTCTCCTTGCCTTGACCTTTGTATGGGCGGTGGAGTGGACTGGAACTAGGGCAAGCAAATGGGCAGCAGGGAGGGAGCCCATCCCTGAAGTCCTCTACCTCAAGAGCCTTCCAAAACCTGGAGTCAGCATTCTCCTTGTGCCTGGTAAATCACTATTTTTATCTTCTCCCAATTGTTATTGGTGATGCCGTGTCAACTTTTTTAGTGTGCGTTGCTAGTATTGTTATTCTTCAGGGCTCCCTTCCCTCTCTAGAGTCTCTAGAACAGGAGTGGGGAATCTTTGGCCCTCCAGGCAGGCCTGTAGCAGGAGGGGGGCAAATGGGGGCACCACCCCACCAGAGCTGTGCTCCCCCCCCGAATATTGGGGGGAAATTGCCTTGTTTTAAGAACAGGAGCAATTGAAGGATAGGACCTTCTGAAAAATTCAGTGAATAAGGCAGGCAAGTGCACAAGAAAAGCATCATCTGGAAGAGCTCCCAAAAGTCTGCTCACTCAAGGCTTTCCCTGACTGAGGGTGGGTTTTTCATGATCACAATCACCCTATAATTACGTAAGTGATCCTGGGGGGAAAACAGCCTGTGTAATGAATGACATGACCCTTAAAAGTTAGAACTTTGTATTATGGGCTAGAGTTAGACTCCACCCCTTAGACTTGCCTTTGCTCAGCTTTTCCGTTTCAGTTGTGTTTCCTACCCAGCCAGTAATAAACAAGCATGTTAGCTTTCCTGCATCAAGAAGTAAAAGTTTGTTTATTCTGCTGTTATTATCATGAGTAGAGCAGGATTGGGTGCTTATTGCTAAAGGGTGAAATAAAGAGATATCTTAAAATGATCTGAAAAAGTTACTCTTTATTCTTTTAAAGCAATCAGTATACTCACAATCATGCTGGCTAATTTTTTTCATCTTTTTCTTGATTAATTGATTAAAAAGGATGAAAACAGCCCTAGAGGAATAGGAATGTACGCTACAGTTAGCTCACTGGCTGGCTGGATACCTAGGCTGTAACTCATGCCTGATATATGATTTTCCCAATATGTGTAATCCAGCATGAGGCTTTTTCAGGGTCTCTGGACAGAAAAATCAATCCAGCACCCAGTAAAAAAATTCCAATTGCTTTCCACAATTAATTTCCGATTGCTTATTTCATCTTTTATATAGCAGCCAGTTTAAAAGTTTTCCCTTAATTGTCCAACAGGAAGGAAAATCTAAAGGCCAGGAAGAAGACTAGCAGGAGGGACTCTCAAGGAGGAAGTAACAAACACACCCCATAGCATTTATTTTCTCTCTGCCCCTCCCTAATCTTGTAGTATGGGCAAGTTTGTTTTTCAGGTGGAATCTAAAACTGAGATACCTAATGCAGCATCAAAGCCAAGCTCATGAGCTCATTGTCTTTACCAAAGTAATTAAGTTCTTGAAGAATCAGAACACAAGGACAGATCACAGGTGAAAGGGGACTGTAGCTATAGGCAAAGTCACACTTTTGAGTCTGGTATTCCTGGGGATCTCTCAAAAACGGGTGAGACAATTCAACAGATTAAGCTTCATTAATGTAAATTAACACACTCTCTGGATGGAGAAGGAATGACGAGGAAAGTCACTGCTTTTCCCTTCCTTTGGTCTTACCCTCACATCCCCTCCACCAGTGGGGGGGAGATTGGCTGGCACTATGCGCCTCTCCCCAATGAATGAGCAACTCCCTTATGAGGAAAGGTTGCAGCATTTGGGGCGTTTTAGTTTAGAGAAAAGGCGGGTCAGAGGAGACATGATAGAAGTGTATAAAATTATGCATGGCATTGAGAAAAGTGGATAGAGAAAAGTTTTTCTCATAATACTAGAACTCGTGGACATTCAAAGAAGCTGAATGTTGGAAGATTCAGGACAAACAAAAGGAAGTACTTCTTTACTCAGCGCATAGTTAAACTATGGAATTTGCTCCCACAAGACGCAGTAATGGCCACCAGCTTGGATGGGTTTAAAAGAAGATTAGACAAATTCATGGAGGACAGGGCTATCAATGGCTACTAGCCATGATGGCTGTGCTGTGCCACCCTAGTCAGAGGCAGCATGCTTCTGAAAACCAGTTGCCGGAAGCCTCAGGAGGGGAGAGTGTTCTTGCACTCGGGTCCTGCTTGCGGGCTTCCCCCAGGCACCTGGTTGGCCACTGTGAGAACAGGATGCTGGACTAGATGGGCCACTGGCCTGATCCAGCAGGCTCTTCTTATGTTCTTGTGTTCTTAATGCATCACCTAGAAATGTGGCTGCCCCACCTAACATGGAAAGCTGGCTACAGGGCTGCCTCCAAGTGTTGTTGGACTACAGTTCCCATAATCCCTGACTACTGGCCGTGATGGTTGGGACTGATTGGACCTGGAGTCCAGCAACATCTGGCCACAGGATTTCCCATCTGTGCTCTAGAAATTAAATCTCTGTCTGTGGGTGTATGGAGTGGGCTAATGCACATGCATATAAATATAAGCACATGGATGCTGAGAGAACAAGAAGCACCAGCTGCTCTTTCAACATATTTCAGCTGTTGAGGCATATTTTGAATAATTGATAACCAGTTTTAATTAGAATATTCCAAAGATACTATTGGTCAGAAAGGAAATGAGAGGCCCATAGACAGCCATCTCCTTGACGGTAACAATAAGATGGCATGAGAGTGCTACCATTTTGGATAAGGGAAGGCACATACAGTATTGGGAGAACAATAGATGGTGATGATCACAGCAAGCAGTATAGACACACTCCCTGCTTGCTTTCAGTTCAATATGTCATATTTTGTATTCAAGGAAGCCAACATGGTATCCCTGTTTGTAAGACTCATCAATCTTTTGTGGATATTTGTAAGGATCAAAATTGAGGTGCCGCTGATCTTAAATTTGAATTGTAGACAAAATCCATATAATATGCATCACTTTTGAATAGAGCCCCACATCATTGAAACGAGAATAGTAATGCTCTAACGTGAATATGAGCAAGATATTTGTTTTTGTTTGTTTGTGTATTTATTTTATTACACAGCATAAATCACCCGGCAAGTGAGAAGATGTTCTATACATCCTTTCAAAAAAAAAAAGCGCTACACTTGTTTTGCCCTTTTCCTTCTTTGAGAAAACAACACAAGCTATTGCAGTTATCATAGTGCTGATGATGAGACAAGTTCTTAAGTATTTTTGTGGGAATGTGGGCATTGCTGTCTAATCCAGAGGATGCTGATGTCAATGGAAAAACTCCCAGTGGTTTCCATGGGTTTGCCCCGGGAAAGCATTTAAGTATATGCAGCTTAACTTCACTTCTTCTTTAGGCTGTTGTTCTGTCTGTGCCATCTGGGGTGATAAGAAAGGAGTTATACAACCCTTGTGGCTGGGGTAGGCGTCTGATGAACTGGGTTTGAGGTTTGTGTTTGGAAGGCAGGGGGGTTGGAGACTACCTGGACTGTTAAGGTACGTGGGAGGGAGGAGTTTACAGGACTATGGAATGACAGGTGAGGTGATGGTGGGAATTTTGTTAGCTAGCAGTTGGGAGAGGGGAAAGGGTGGAGGGTAGGTTGGGTTAGCAGAAGAAGAAGGGGTTTTGGACACATGTTCTCAAACTGTGGTCTGCGATACTTAGGGATGGGTGAACCCATCCATTTTGGTTTCTCTCCTTTGTCATTTTTCCATTCTTAAGTTCAGTTCTCCCCCCCCATGATGAAAACATGTTTTCTAAAATTAAAAAAATGTATGAACTCCCTTATGAGGAAAGGTTGCAGCATTTGGGGCTTTTTAGTTTAGAGAAAAGGCGAGTCAGAGGAGACATGATAGAAGTGTATAAAATTATGCATGGCATTGAGAAAGTGGATAGGGAAAAGTTCTTCTCCCTCTCTCATAATACTAGAACTCGGGGACATTCAAAGAAGCTGAATGTTGGAAGATTGAGGACAAACAAAAGGAAGTACTTCTTTACTCAGCGCATAGTTAAACTATGGAATTTGCTCCCACAAGACGCAGTAATGGTCACCAGCTTGGATGGCTTTAAAAGAAGATTGGACAAATTCATGGAGGACAGGGCTATCAATGGCTACTAGCCATGATGGCTGTGCTCTGCCACCCTAGTCAGAGGCAGCATGCTTCTGAAAACCAGTTGCCGGAAGCCTCAGGAGGGGAGAGTGTTCTTGCACTCGGGTCCTGCTTGCGGGCTTCCCCCAGGCACCTGGTTGGCCACTGTGAGAACAGGATGCTGGACTAGATGGGCCACTGGCCTGATCCAGCAGGCTCTTCTTATGTTCTTATGTTCTTATAAATATTGTTTTATTCTATTCATTCCATTCAGTTCCATTCATCCAGTATGCATTTCATAGGGATAAGTCAGAGGGTATTACCGGTGACTAGTCATAGGGAAGAAATTTGATTCAGTTCACATTTAAAGGCAAATTTGCCTAATTCATACTTGCCTAAACAATACATGAGCTGAAACATACCCATCCTTCCGAAATTCACGCTTCTCTGAATTTTGCAGTGCAGTCTGCAGCCAAATAATGTGAAATTACAAAATGCATATACTAGGGTAAATTTCACATGTATGTTTATGGGGTCTGAAGTGGTGGTAACTGATCAAAAAGGGGGCCTTGGAGTTGTAGTGAATAGCTCTATGAAGATGTTGACCAAGTGTGCAGCAGCATGAAAAAGGCAACTTCTATGCTAAGGTTATTAGGAAAGGGATTGAACATAAAACTGCCAGTATCATAATGCCATTACACCAATCTATGGTGTGGCAGCACTTGGAATACTGTTTAGAGAAAAGATGAGCAAGAGATGACGTGATAGAAGTATAAAATATTAAAAAGTATAAAATTATGTATAATGTGGAGAGAGTGGAGAGAGAGGCTTTTTTCTCTCACTCTCTCATATAACACTGGGACTCAGGGACATCCAGTGAAGCTAAATGAAGATGCAGGACAGACAAAAGAAAGTACTTCTTCACGTAGTGCATGGTTAAACTATGGAATTTGCTCCCACAACATCTTGGATGGCTTTAAAAGAGGATTAGACAAACTCATGGAGGATAAAGTTATCAATGGTTATAAACCCTGACAGCTATGTTCTACCTGCACTTTTGGGAATACCAGTTGCTGGAAACAACAGAAGGGAAGACTGCTGTTGCCCTCAGGTCCTGCTTCTGGACTTTCCAAGGGAATCTGGTTGGCCACTGTGAGAACAGAATGCTGGACTAGATGCGCCACTGGCCTGATCTAGCAGGTTCTTATATTCTTTAAGACTAGAAAAATGAGACACTGAGAGAAACCAAAACTGACAGTCACCCAGCCCTGCTGGTGAGTAACTCTGTTGGTTTCTCCCTTGTCTCAGAAGATTGACCACACTGAAGACAAAGTATGATGAAAGTCCAGAATGGAAAAGGTTTCAGAAGCACATTGATGTACCAGCTTCTTAATCCTACAGAAATAGAATAAATCCCATGTGGTTATTACACATAACAAAGTGAAACTCTGGAGTTAGTAGTCTGTGATTGAGATTAGTGTAAGGGGCATTCACAAAAGCCTGGTGGAGACATCATGCGAACTCCTTGCTTAACTCTATTATTTATTTATTTATTTTATATTTTATTGCATTTATATACCGCCCCATAGCCGAAGCTCTCTGGGCAGTTTACAACGATTAAAAACATTAAAAACAAATATACAATTTTAAAAACACATTTTTAAAAAGCAATTTATAAACACATGCTAACATTATTATTTATTTCAGGCATTCAGTTTTTATCCATGATGAAAATCACACAAGAGAGAGAATGGGGGAATCCTGCCGAGTCCCCACCAGCATGTCACCTTCTCCTTTTTCCCCATCCCTCTACTGGCGAGAGAACTTGGGGACAAAGTTTGGTATGAGACCCCCAAAAAAGGATATTGAAGAGCTGGAAAAAGTGTTAGAAAAGGGCATCCAAAATGATCAGGGGACTGGATCAATTCCCCTATGAGGAAAGGTTACAAGGTTCATTTGGGTTTTTGCTTGCTTGCTTGCTTGCTTGTTTTTTAGATTAGAGAAAAAAGTGAGTACAGAGAGAATGGATAGAGGTGTATAAAATGGTGCATGGTGCAGAGTCCTCCCCCACCTCATAATACCAGAATCTGGGGTCATCCAATGTTGATGAACAGCTGGAGATTCAGAACACACAAAAGAAAGTACATGTACACAAAGCACACAGTTAATAACGTGTTATACAAATGTGTGGGGTGGCCACATTTGGAATACTGTGTACAGTTGTGGTCATTGCACCTCAAAAAAAGATATTGTAGAGCTTGAAAAGGTTCAGAAAATGGTAACCAAAATGATCAAGGGGATGGAGCAATTCCCCTGTGAGGAAAGGTTACAAGATTTGGGGCTTTTTGGTTTAGTAAAAAGATAAGAGGGAACATGATAGAAGTGTATAAACGTATGCAAGGTGTGAAAAAAATGGATACAGAAAAGTTTCTCTCCCTCCCTCTCTGTCTCTCATAATACAAGAACTTAAGATCATTCAATGAAGCTGAACGCTGGAAGATTCAGTACAGACAAAAGGAAATACTTCTTCACAAAGCAGATAATTCAACTCTAGAATTCATTACCACAAGATGTAATGGCCACCAACTTGGATGGCTTTAGAAGGGATTTATTCACATTCATGAAGATATCAATGGCTAATAGCCATGATGTCTGTTTACTACCTCCAATGTTGAAGGCAGTACGCCTCTCAATATGTTGATGGAAATCTCAAGTGGGAAGAGTTCTTTGAGAGCCACTGTGAGAACAAGGTGCTGGACTAGATGGGCCATCAGCCTGACCCAGCAGGGCTCTTATGTTGTTACTTAGGCTATGGAATTTGCTACCACAAGATGTGGTGACAGCTACTAATTTTGATGGCTTAAAAAAGGGATTCAACAACGTCATGGATAAGGTATCAATGCCTAGAAGACATTATGGAGGCAGCATGCCTCCAAATGCCATTGCTGAGGAATACAAGTAAGGAGAGTGCTGTGGGCTTCCCATAGTCATCTAGTCGACCTCTGTAACAACAGAATGCTAGACTAAACAGGCAGAGCTGTTCTTACATTCCTAATTGAAATGTACAAATGTGCCCCTATTTTTGTCTGTACTGCCTTCACTATTCTACCTGTCTGCCAAGGTAAATGTTAGATATAAGCCAGGAGCTGAACCAAAAAGTCCCAGCCAAGGGGCCAGGCCTGGTAGCCAGAGTTAAGGGAGACACAGAAACATTTGATGACCTTGTTGATCAGGCAAGTTCTCAACCCCACCAGTAAGCATTTTATAGCCCTTCCTGTCCTACTCAGTGGGCAGAGCCAGTCCACAGCCTACTTTATTGTTAAGATGATGATGTTCCAAGCCGCAGTAATGAGAGCTTGCCACATAGGGCAGCTGCACGTGGAACTGAAGGGTCTTGGGTCTGTACCAGTGGTAGCTGGTTCCCATTGGGACTGGTAGGGTGGGAAAGGCAGAGAGGCAACAGTAGGTGGAGCCAGAGTCAAGTTTAGGTGGCGCCAACTAATTTTAGCTTTGTCCCCATCCTCCTTCCTGCTGAGTTTTCAAGGGCAATTCTGACGCTGAGGAGAAGGCTAACTGCCAGTGCCATCCACTGGATTGATTGGTAGGAAAGTATAGGCAGGCTAAGGGCAAACTGAGGTTGGTGGGGCAGTGTCCCATTCATCCTAATGGACTAGCCTCCACTGATATGTACCTAGCAAGTCCTGACACTGACTCTAGAGCTGTTAACCTGGTGCTCTTCAGATGTTTTAGACTACAGCTCCCATCACCTCAACCAACATGGCCAACAGTCAGTGATTATAGGAGTTGTACTCCAAAACATCTGTAGGATGCCAGGTTGGGGGAAGATTGGTCAGATCCTTAATAGGCCTTGTCTCTCTCCACCATTGTCGAATGCATACACAGTGTTTGTGTTTGTTTGTTTTTACAGCAATTTGGATGACACAATGGCAATTCTACTCAGAGGGACTCAGAGGGATATGGAAGACTGAATTAAGGAGATAATTACCTGTGGTGAGTGATGTTACAGATGTATCATTGTGGGGTTTTGTGCTGTTCATGTATTTAAAAGAGGGAAGATTACTGAATGAAAAAAATTAAGAGAGTAAGGTTTCAAAATAAGCAGGCTACTTAACAACAGACTGGGTCTTTGACTGGGTGGATCTTGACTGTGAGCTGGTTATAAGTTTTGTTGTTGTTGTTTTATATAGCAGGATTGGGTAAGTGCCTACTTTCCTGAACTTTGTAAAGAAATGAATACTACTGGCTCGACATAATTTATTAATGAATTATAAGCCTATTTGTGTGATCCAGTGGACTAAAGGGTGGACAGACAAAAGGAAGTACTTCTTTACTCAGCGCATAGTTAAACTATGGAATTTGCTCCCACAAGATGCAGTGATGGCCACCAGCTTGGATGGCTTTAAAAGAAGATTAGACAAATTCATGGAGGACAGGGCTATCAATGGCTACTAGCCATGATGGCTGTGCTCTGCCACCCTAGTCAGAGGCAGCATGCTTCTGAAAACCAGTTGCCGGAAGCCTCAGGAGGGGAGAGTGTTCTTGCACTCGGATCCTGCTTGCGGGCTTCCCCCAGGCACCTGGTTAAGAACATAAGAAGAGCCTGCTGGATCAGGCCAGTGGCCCATCTAGTCCAGCATCCTGTTCTCACAGTGGCCAACCAGGTGCCTGGGGGAAGCCCGCAAGCAGGACCCGAGTGCAAGAACACTCTCCCCTCCTGAGGCTTCCGGCAACTCGTTTTCAGAAGCATGCTGCCTCTGACTAGGGTGGCAGAGCACAGCCATCATGGCTAGTAGCCATTGATAGCCCTGTCCTCCATGAATTTGTCTAATCTTCTTTTAAAGCCATCCAAGCTGGTGGCCATTACTGCATCTTGTGGGAGCAAATTCCATAGTTTAACTGTGCGCTGAGTAAAGAAGTACTTCCTTTTGTTTGTCCTGAATCTTCCAACATTCAGCTTCTTTGAATGTCCACGAGTTCTAGTATTATGAGAGAGGGAGAAGAACTTTTCTCTATCCACTTTCTCAATGCCATGCATAATTTTATACACTTCTATCATGTCTCCTCAGACCCGCCTTTTCTCTAAACTAAAAAGCCCCAAATGCTGCAACCTTTCCTCGTAAGGGAGTCGCTCCATCCCCTTGATCATTCTGGTTGCCCTCTTCTGAACCTTTTCCAACTCTATAATATCCTATATTGGCCACTGTGAGAACAGGATGCTGGACTAGATGGGCCACTGGCCTGATCCAGCAGGCTCTTCTTATGTTGTTATGTTCTTACTTGAATTAAAGGGACCTGATATCAGACCTTGCATCACAGATGAAATGGTGGTCACATGGTAAGGCCATCACATGGAAACTGAACCACAACAGCCTAGAGTGGGGCAGTCATACTCATGGTACCATCCCCAACCATCACTAACAGTGTAGTCCTATGCATATATATAGTCAGAAGTAAGTCCGCTGTGCTCAAATGCACTTACTCCCATGTAAGTGGGTCTAGAATTGCAGCCTACTTGAATTTACCTTCATTGACCTTTGACCTGCCAGCACAACATTCCAATGGGTTGGTTTGCTGTGGATGTGGAAAGTGAGGCCAGAGGGTTGCCACCCAATTCTGTCAAAATTGGCCCACCAGGGTGAGGGAGATAAAGATCTGGCTGACTGGGCCAAAAGGTTTCCTCACTCCAGATGTAAGGGGAATAAGAAGTTTTTATAACATTTGTAGAACTCCCTGGAGAACCCATCCAGTCCAGGGGATTTCTTACTTTTTGACTTAGTGATTACTGCTTTTATTTCTTCCAGAGGAATTGGTGCATTAAGGACTTCCGTATCATTATCAGAAATGGGAGTAATTTGAGTCTTGCCTAAGACACACTGGATTTTGTCTTCTGTTATTTGTGTGTTCCTATAAAGTTCCTCATAATATTTATTTGTTTGTTTGTTTGTTTGTTTGTTTGTTTGTTTATTGCACTTGTATACCACCCCACAGCTGAAGCTCTCTGGGCGGTTTACAGCAATCAATAATACCGTGCAAAATGTTCACAAATATATGTATATACATTTTCTTGCTGTCCACCTTTTGTAACACTCTTACTTCACCGTTTTGTCTTCTACGTTTAAGTTTGTAGCTTAATCATTTGGAGTTTTTATTATCAAGTTTATAATATCTTTGCCTAAAGTAATTTTTTGGATTTTTTCTGTGTTTCTAATAATTCAATTTCTTTTATGTTGTTTGATAAATCCTTTGTGAACCTGAATGTTTATATTCTGGCAATAAAGTTTTGATCTCTGTTTCCAAGAAGCACATGTGTGTTTTATTGCATCTTCTATGGGTACTTATTTAATGCATATGGCATGAACTACTGCCTTTGTGGTTTTCCATTTCACGGTAGGATTTATTTCTTCTGATGCATTGTTTTTAAAGTATTTAGACTCTCTCCAGTGTTTTGTCTGCAGATTTGATTCACTAATAGCAGTGGACTAAATCTCTATAGTTTAGTTGTTGGAGGGATTGCTGTGATAATATTGCACATACTGGGCATGATTGGTAATTTTTATTAATCCACTGTCTGCTTCCACTTAAATCCCTCTGATACAATTATGCTGTTCATTCTGGAGTGTGATTTGGGTGGAGCAGAGTAAAAAGTGAAAGTGTAATCAGAAGAGTTTCTTTCGCCCCCAACCTCATATATCACATGTTCTAACATTTTTATAAATTTTGAATTATGTAAAATTATAATAGGTTAGATAGTTGGATGTGCATAGTTTTGCTCCCTTTTTGGACCAATCGTGTCATATTTATTCCTGACAGGTTCCAGTTTAGATCTCATCCAATGGTTATTTCCCCTGATGTGAATTTCTTTAATTTGTGAAACATTTGGAGTATTCCAATTGCCTCGTATTAGAAACTTACAAAATGGGTTACATGGGCTGAAAATGTTACCACTTACCATGTTCATGATTACAGGCTTTTCATCATCATGACAACATACCAGATAGCATTGTCCTTGGATAAAATGTGGCTTTCTAAGTTGCGATGTCAGAGAATTAGCCAGACAGCATACCTAAAAAGAAAGGGAGGGAGTTTCCTAACCTTGCCTTTGCATGAAATGAAGGCACTTTCCACTCACTCAGGTAACCTTTGAGCCCTTCTGTTTACTGTTTGCTCACTGGGAGAACAACAGAAAGGCTGAAACCCACAAGAGCCACTGGCTGGCAAGTTTGTGGGTTTTGCTCTTTCTTTTTTATTCATAATCTGAGACAGTCCAAATCAAATTTACTGGAATATTAAGGAATGATATACAGGAGATGGAGGCAAAAGCATAACTCACAGATCAGGATACATCACCCATCACTGATGGTGAGAAAGCATCCTTGGGGTAAAAACAGAACAAATTCTAGATTGAAGAATTGAATAGTACTCTGGAAAATGAAAGGGAAAGTGGAGGGATAAGATGTATTACACAGAGTGGTTGGAAAAGAGTTCACCAACTTTTCATTCACCAACTTTTATAAAAAGACTAGCTCTCTGGCTGAAAGAAGGTAGGGAGGACTGGCAACACTGTATATATGATCTATATCTTTCTTTTTTGTTTTTACATTGGCCAGTGGTTGTTACATGAGACAGGAGTGTGGAACCTCAGCCCTGAGCTCAAAAGTGGCCCTCCAAGCCTCTCTACCTGGCCCTTGGGACTCTTATCAGGTCACCACCACCCTGTACCTAGTTCCACCGTCCAGGCTGGAATGTGTCCTTCAGTTCTGAAATATCTCTTGGGTGCCTGGGTGGAGGATAGAGAGAGGTATGTAAGTGTGTAGTAAGTGTACCTACTGCATAAAGGTAACATTTATATTCATTTCTCCACCCACTTTTGCCTCTGGCTCTGCCCACCACTAGCAAATGGCCCCTGGAATATGGCCCAGAAGAAATGCAGCCCTTGAGCTGAAAAGTTGCCCCGTCCCCTGATATAAGCCATGAGCTAAGCCTTCCAGGTAGGATTTATGGGAGTCTTTCAACCCACATCATGTTCTGTTTATTCTGTGGGCCAGATGCTTCCACCATCAAGAATCGTACATGCACTCGCACACAACCACTGGGAAATCTTGCGGAGATTCTATGCAGAGTTGGGATGGTTTAAAATCACAGGCAGGGGCCACAGCTCAGTGGAAGAGCACATGCTTTCCATGCAAATGATCCTAAACTGAATCTTTGGCTTCTCGTGTTGGAAAAAAAAAAGATCAGGTAGCAGGTGATAAAAAAGACCTCTGCCTGAGAGCTGCTGCCTGCTGCCAATCAATAGTTGACTAGATGGATAAATAGTCTGAGGCATCTTCCTTTGTTAAATGATGGACAGGAAAATGCAATCTATACAAGCATACTCAGAAACAACTCCAACTGAATTTCCCAAGGCTCATTTCCAGCAGTGGCAGCTGGGGCTCGATGCCAGTTGAAGCACCTTGGACAGCTCCTTGAAAGTTCAGTCTAAAATCCAGAATGGAGTCCACTGCGCCACTGATATGCAGCCACTGGCCAGCACTGATTTCCAGGCAAATGTGTTTAGGATTGCATCCTTAATCCTAAATACAAGACGTTGAAATAAATCCCATTGAGTTTAATGGGGCTTGTGTGTTCCAATGAACCCTATGAGCGATGCTGTCGGGAGTCATGTACTCCCAGCAGGGTCACCCATGGCGGTAAGGTCAAGGGGGAGGAACCAGACAAAGAATCCAAGAAAGTCCTCAATGGCAGAACAGGCAGAGGATAACAATGTGTGTGTTACAACGGCTGTGAAGGCAGATGAAGGCTGCAGCAGATAAAGGACTTCCAATCATCATGGTACCCATGCCATTGGATCACAGCCTTTTTCTGTCAAGATTGTGTGTTAATCATGGTGCACCGATCTCCCCACATGAAACAAACAACCACACACAGGCGTCTTCCATAACAAAAGTCCCATGGCAATTGGCAAATGGTGATGCGGGCAGGACTGTGAAATCCAGAAGCCCCTAGTCATGGTCTGGTACATCGGTGGTAGATACAGATTCAGATGGATCCATTGTTAAAGACTGTATTTCGGAAGACAATCTTACTCAGTCACGAGTGATCGCCAAGAAGAAGAGAAGAAGAAGGTATGCAACATGGGCTGCTTCCACTTCAAACTGTTGTTTTGTGGATGGCATTCAGTTACATACCGGCAAATTCAGATTGTGCAATTAAAGAGAATTTGGCACTCTTGAGCAAGAAACCTGCTCCCCCTGCCCTAAATGGGATTGTCTCTGGTGAGGAAGTGAAATGGGGAAATGCAATAGAAAGTGTGGGATGACTATTGCTTGACACAAAGTCAAATAACCTCCCTGCAAACAAATGAGATTGAATGTTCACTAACAGTGGATATCATATATATAACCTGGCTGCCATTAGCTACTGGACTAAGGTCAAGGTGCTGATTTTGGTGTATAAAGCCCTATACAGCTTGTGACCAGGATAGCAAAAAGATCGTCCCACCCCTTTTTTGCCCAGTCAGTTACTGTGCTCTGCAGGTGAGAGCTTCCTGCAGATACAATCTTATCAGGAGGTCCCTTCCACACAACTTAGGAAGCGGACCTTTAGTGTTCCGGCACTGACTCTTTGGAATTCCCTCCCCTTAAATATTAGACAGGCACCATCTGTATTTTTTTTTGGGGTGCCTACTGAAGACCTTCTTCTTTCAATAAGCCTTTTAAGTAGAGACCTTATCCCAGTCTGCATCTGTGTTGGAACTGCTTTTTAAGAGATTTTTAATTTTTTTTAAAAAAAAGATGTTTGTTGTTAAACATGTTTTTACAGATGTTTTGTTTTTAAAATGTTTTATGGATTTGTGTGTGTGTGTGTGTTTTATTGCTTGTTTGCCACCCTGGGCTCCTTTTGGTAAATAAATAAATAACTTCCCTGAAAACTTTGTGCAAACAGATCAGGATGAATGCTGAATTAACAAGCTGTATGGAAGTGATCATGGTTACAGTCCTTATTTCAAGCATTCTCATAATTGTTCTCGTAAGTATGGTAATTTGTAGATAAACAAATCTAATTACCAAGAGAGATGAACAGAAAAGATTCCAAGGAGTCTTTGAATGAAAAAATAATAAAAAAGGTAGGGCTCTGTCTCACCTTGCCTTAGTGATCAGCCTCCATTGTTACCTTCAGGCTATACGTTGGATACTTGGCGTTGACTAAAAGTACATAGTTCATCAGTTAGATGCAGTTCCTTTGACAATACCTTCTTGTCACAAGAAAGGGTTATTTAGTCCAGGGGTTTCTGCAGATAAACCACAGATACAAAACCAAAACTAATCCATTGGGTATTAATGAGCTGTGACTCATGAAGACCTGGGTTGTTTTTTAAAAAAAAATTGTTAAAGCCAAATCATTGCACCATGACTATGATATAAATACTTACTCACATAGAGTTGCTAGATCAAGCTGACTTCTTGATTCTTCTTCAGACAGTCTTGAAGCAAAGCAAAGGTAAGGCAAGTTTCCAGGCGGGGGATTAATGTTGCAAATGGGTTACTGGCAACAGGCTTTTTTCAATTTAGTGGATTTTCCCTGGAATGGGAAAATCTGGATTGGGAAAGGTGGTTAGGAAAGAATACAGGCTGGCCTTTTGATGCCAGTGACGTACTGTGGATGCTGCAAAAACTGCATGAATGAAGAGCATCAATCCCATAATAAACACCCACCGGGAAGCACCCAAAGATTCCACTGTAATTTAGAGTACCTAAACTATTTGGATGTTCTATAATTGTACTCTACAGGTAGTTACATATATTAGTTATGTCTTATCAGGGCTGGCATCAAGATTAGGCATCTTTGGGCACCTTTCAAGGCCCACACCCCTGAAGGGGGCTCTTTCCACATTCTCACTGCTATTGGTGCCTGTGGTCACCTGCCATATACAAGCATGCAACCAATGACAAGAGTGAAGGGACAGAACAGCAGCTGAAAGTAAAGCTTGTATAAATGCCCTGAAATGGTAGTTGTGTTTGTATTTTTCTGTTGCAGACAAAAACTTATTGGTATCTGATTCTTAAATCAGTCAATGCAGATCATGAAAAAAAGATTTCTATGCTGGGTTCCTCCTCCAAGGTTTTGGGTAATTATGGTCTAAAGAAGGCTCAGTTCCTTATTAACCTAGAATTACACCATCTGATCATTTGCAGCTGATACATTTTGCTCTCCACTATTCTTATAGGATTGCCAGGGCTTCGTCCTTGCAAAAATTAACTATATACAAATATAGGAAAGATGTTTCCTTTGCTAACTGGCAATTTAATAAGATTCTGCATAATGAACATCCTTGTCCCTGTGGGATCTGATACAATCGGTGTGAGTCATGTCCACTTATACCGCAATTTGAATGAAGAGTCCAGAGAGTCTAATTCTTTCTTTATTAACAATTGTATTTTTAAAAAATTATATCCCACCTTTCTTTCAAGGAACCCAAGACAGCATACATGTGGTTTCCTATCCAGACACTTACCAGACCTAGACCTGCTTAGCTTCAGCAAAGTGGTGGCCTCGTGTGCCTTCTCATGTGCCTTACCTCTTTTCTGCTTCTTAGGACCTTTATTTGTTGTCCATTGTTTATTTTTTATTTGTTTATTTTTGAAATATTTTTTTTTAAAAAAAGACCATATTCTCGGACTGTAACTGGAAGGCCCACTAAAACTCTAATACTTTTCTGTTTATGTGATGTCTTTGCAATGTTTGCTTTATTTATGGATATTCAAACAGCGCATAAGAGGAAAGAAGTGGGCACTCCTACAGGGCAGCAAATCCACTAGCCCTGCATGAGAGTCCGAGGGAGGAACTTGAGCAGCCCCTCTGATGCCAGCTAGAAACCAGTGCTAAATCAAAATGCATATCTAGTTGTCTCAATGAGTAATTCCAACAGCTGCTTCCTCCAAAATGTCTTAATGGTGCTAAAATATATTTCTTTGCTAGAAGTAACTAATTAATTTCAGTGAAATTTGTATTCAAGTAAACTGTCTATACAAAAATTGCCCTCTAAGGATGCATGGAGGGGAGAGCGAGGCTGCACACTGACCATGCCCACAATATCATCGTCCTTGCCAGCTCTGCTTGCAGACCTTCCTTCGTTAGGTAGACATTCTGAAGGGGTAAACTGCATGCAATCAGGAGTCTGCATATGTTCTGGCCAGATACACATAGGTGTCCTTTCAGACATAAAGGTCTGGGGGTGCAGCCAGTGGAGACTGGGATGCTGGGGCAGTGACAGCCCATGTGCCTTTCCTTCGCTTTCCACACATTCTTGGATAACTTCTGTACAGAGATTAATTGTGCTAACAATCCCATCTTCAGCAACCTGGAAAAGCATGACATCAATTGCTTCTCAACTATTTGAGAGGTGGCTGGACAGCCACCTTCAGGGTATGCTTTAAACTAGATTCCTGCATTGAGCAAGGCGTTGGACTCAATGGCCTTTCAGGCTCCTTCCAATTCTACTATTATATTATTCTATTTTGCTTCAGGTTCCTCTCTCACAATGAAACTGCTGATTCTTCTTTCCTGCATTCTGGGCATAACAGTTGCTGTCCCAGTCCGTGTAAGTAGCATTGAACAGAAATATGGGGCATCTGCTGGGCCATCTACAGCGTGTGTTACAGCTAGAACCCCTTCATAATATGACTCTCACACATGAACCAACATGGCAATGATTTTTTTTTAAAAAGTAACCAGATTAATTGTGGCTGCTTGCAGGCAATTGAGAAGATGGATATATATATATATTTGCAGTAGTTGATCTTTATTTTTACTGTATTTTAATGGTTTTTGCTGTGCAGTATTTATTTGTTGCTAACCTCTTTGATATTTTTTTTAAAAATGCAATAGCGGTATATAAATAAAGATACATTTCCTACACTGATTATCACTTCTGCATAAAAGGTGAAAGCATACTATGACATGTGCATTTTGCTCAGTGCACATGTAATGGGAAACCCTGACTGGCAGGCTCCCGCCTAGCCGCTTTGTCGTCACACTTGAGCTGAGTTCACAGCTGATGAGATGTGCATGGCCAAAGCTAGCATTCTCAAAATAACCAGCTCTCCAGAAACAAGTCCCAGCTAGTATGCACTTCCTTCCTTTCTTAGATTAATAATAATATTTAGGCTGCAGTCCTATGCACACTGACCTGGGAGCAAATTCCAGTGAACAAATGGGGATTGCTTTTGGGTAGACATACATATTGCATGGTAAATCATTGCCGCTTCCCTTGCCTTTTTGCCTGCCTTTGCTTTGTCTCCCCAGCCTCACCTCAGTTACTGTAGGTTCAAGCCTAAGCAAGACTGCCAAAGCTGTGCCAATATGTCTCACTGCAAAGCTGAGAATCAGGAAATCCATAGACATGGTGCCAAACCAGGGGTCTACAACCTTTTGGGGCCCAGGCACACATTTGGAAATCTAAGCAAATTTTGTGGACAGCACCTTAAAATGCATATCATGGGAGGCACAAAATGTCTGTCGAGGGGACATTTATTTTTCCTTGTCACAAAGGGGAAATAACCTCCCAAGAAACTGAGTCCCATATCCCAAACTATATATTTGCCTTCAAAAAAACCCCCAAACACCTCATTTCACAGAAAGGAAACCTGAGGTTGCTCAGAGAAACATGCCCAACAGATACACACCCTTGCAACTGGCCAGGAAATGAGGAGTATAGGGTAGACAGGACCTTTACTTGGGTTCCAGAGTGATACTTTGCTGGGAAAAAACAAAACACCTCTTAATGCCTTTCTGTGAGGTTAAAAGAGCATTCCAGATAAAAATGAACTCTAACCTGTTTTTCTTTTATTTGCTTTGACAGCGGTCAGCAAGTGGGAGTTCCAGCGGTGAGGTAAACCACCTCATTATCAATAACCTCATGTGTGCAAGAGCCTTAGTGCCATGGAAGCCGTTTAGAGAACCCATTCTGGAATATGTTTTTAGTCTCTAGAAGGTGTTTTTAAAGCGATGTGAATATGTTCACTTGTTTGTTTATTAATTTTTTTATTATCTAATATTTGTACTTCAGCTTTGAGGTCAAACTTTGCCAAGGCAGCTTGCCAAAGTCAGTAAACTTTTAAATGTCAAACAGCACAAAATTAAAAGCAAAACGAATACGTTGTTAAATAATAATAATAATAATAATAATAAATTTAATTTATGTGTCGCCTATCTGGCCAGTGGCCACTCTAGGCGACGTACATACAATAAATATGGCAGAATACAATATAAAAATACAGTGAAATATATAAATTATAAGAGCAAACAATACATAATAGGAGGCATTTAAAACAGAAGAATATTAAGCCTCCCCAGAAGTCCCGAAAGCCTGCTGAAAAAGCCAGGTCTTTAAGGCCTTGCGGAACATATTCAGGGAAGAGATGTGCCGAAGATCTTGTGGGAGGGAGTTCCAGAGGGTGGGGGCCGCCACTGAAAAGGCCTTCTCTCTAGTGCCCGCCAACCTAGCTGCTTTAAAGTTAAGCACAAAATCACTGATCAAATGCCAAGAGGAACCAATATCTGTGTAAAATCCACTTGATTTTGATCAGCCTCTGATGGTGAATGATCTTAGGTTCATATGGATGCAGATAGCCTTCCACGTAACCTGGACCCAAATTGGTCATGGCTTTAAATGGTCAAAAAAAGCACTTTCATTCAGCCTCACTGGAGCTGGTGGGAGTGGTAGTCTCAAAGACATGGAAAGCACCAGATTAGCAAAGGCTGCTTTTAGGCTAGTCTGGAAACACCCAGGCAACCAATGCAACTGGAACAGAACTGATGTTGCATGTAGGGATGCATGAAGGCATTGTTTTCCATTCTGCCCTTCATTCATTGCAGGCAGCAGTGTTTCCATTCCACTACAATTCATAACTCACCAAAACCTGTATTATTCATCTCACTGTCTGCTGTGACCAAACTCCCTAACTAAATTTAAGTAATTAATTATGTAAATTATGTTGTCATTGTGTCATTCTACCCCATTCATTTCAATGCAAAGGAAACACAATGCAAATGGGGGAGATGTAATCAATTGCATGTTGTTTGCGGACTGAAAGCAACAAGAACAGCTACTATCAATCCTATTCGCTGGGTTGATTTCCATTCTGGACATGGGACAAATAAGCGAACATTGGCAATTTCCAATCCCACTTCTGTCCTCATCAGAATTCTGACATCCCAAAAGCTTACTGGCAGCTGCATTCTGTCCCAGCTGAGATTTCTGAAACATAGCACCACATAGAGAGCATTACAGTAATCTAGTTCAGATATGACCAAGTTGTGTTCAAGCCATTTCCACCACACTTGCAGTGTTACATCTGTCTTCACCTTTTACATCTGCACAATTCTCAAATTGTTCTACTCATCCCAGTTCATTCATAAGCACAAGCATGATGTTCTTTGCTATTTCCACAGCATTTTCAGGTTCCTCCTCAGCTACTACCACTGCCAAACCAACCTCAGCTACCCCCACAGGTAATACTAGCATGACATTAAAAGAGGGGAGTGACTTGAAGGTGTGTGTTTATGGCAAGTATTGACTTAATTTCTTCAATGACCCATTTACTGAAATGAACAGCTATGCTCCTGCATGCATGGGTGCCTCACTTCCTGAACGGGAAGAGATCAAAGGTGGTGAGTTGCTGCAGAATGTTTTGTGATGACATACAGCCTCATTTATAGGCCATTTTAAAGATATTGTCAGAGTGGGTTTGGGTATTACCTGGGACCAACAAGCGATAGCGTGTAAGTAACATCTTAATTAGGGGCCCTTCGGACTGCTGTTTCATTGTGGGTATATTCTGCAACATGTTCTTGACACAGTAATGGTGCATTAGTGGTGGATTTCTTCTGCTTTTAGTTTGTTCTGTGATGCTTCTCCATTGCTACGAAATTATTGCTGTGGGGAGGGACCACCGTGCAACAAAAGCCAGACAAAAATAAACCAGAACATGTATGATATAAAAAGTTATCGGGTTTCAGTGGGAAGTTATAGGATGTGCACTGATTGGAAATGAAGCAGTGTAACTGCCCCAAACCTTTTGCAGAGAGTACTGAAATAGTATTGAAAGCTGGTTCATGTATAACCACCCGCATAGCATCAGAGACTAAATGACGAATACACAATAAAAAGGATGTTTGGGCCTTAGTAACTCCACATGTTTTCCTAGGTTTATATATTATATTCATTTCTATATTTAACTTATTTACATAGGACCAATTAAACAACATCAAGGCAGTTCACAATGCAATAACATGGCATCCAAGCATGGCATATTTTAAAACTCATATTTTTTAGTATGGGCTTTATCTTTGATGTCCTGTCATGTGTCATTTCAGTTTTGAAAGTTCTAAGCTATAGTTATTAATATTATATTATGGTTTTAACTATGGCTGTATACACACCATGCATTTAAAGAACATGGAAAGCACATAACTTCCCTCAAAGAATCCTGGGAACTGCGTTAAGGGTCCTGAGAATTGTAGCTCTGTGAGGGGTAAACTACAGTTCCCAAGATTCTTTCTTTGGAAGTCATGTGCTTTAAATGTGTGGTGTGTATGCAGCCTTAGCAAAACTATGGGTGGGATATTAATCCTTAAAATAATGAATGACAGAAAATGTCCCTCTATGACATGGGGCCATGAATGAGCTAAGTGTGCTTCTAGAATTTGTGTATGCAGTGTGGTATAGTGGCTAAGATGTTGGACTACGACCTGGGAGACCAGGGTTCGAATCCCCATATGGCCATGAAGCTCACTGGGTGACCTTGGGCCAGTCACTGCCTCTCAGCCTCATGAAAACCCTATTCATAGGGTCGCCATAAGTCGGAATCAACTTGAAGGCAGTACATACATACATACATACCTGTGGCCATTTGGGATTCACCTAGAGCATGGAAAGTGTTTATGAATGTCACTTAGGCATCCTCTTTTTGGTATTTCTGGTGCTGCCTTCATGGAATTATAGTACAGAAGACCATTTTGTGGAACTTGCAGCCCCCACAAAAATGAGCAGAGCCAATGTTGCTAGTCCTTCAACTGGAGCGAAGACAGGATTAGGGATGGGCGAGAATATCAATTCACTTCTCATTTAAAGCTGAATTTATCAAATTCTCACTTTCTGAAACAATATGAGGACTGAAATACAGTCATCCTTTGAAATTCGCACTTATTCCAATTTTGTGATGCAGTTTCCCAACCAATGTTTACAAAAATGCACATATTAGGGGAAAGTATGCATAAAAATGAATATATGAGTGAAAATAACATGCAAAAAAGCATTCTATGACAAAAAATGGCATACATTAGTCAAAACTGCCTACAAAAATGTGTTTATTAGGAGAAATTCACACTAAAATGCTGGAGAATTTTCATTAACGTTTTTTTTTTTTAATTGCAAATTGCTGCAGAAATGTGGAGAACTGAATTTAAGATCAGGAAAAATGAGAAACTGAGGGAACCGAAACTGATAGATCATTCCACCCTTACTTAGGATTGAGCTGTAAGCACCCTAAAATCCTTATGGCATTGCTACCACTAGATGGCACTATAGTGTTGAGCAACTATAGCTTCCAATCAGAATCATCATTTTCTTCCCCAAACTCGGTCTACTCTGTGCAGTAGTATTATACCACAGAAGAGTAACATTTCATGTGGCTGACCGTTTTGTTGAGGGCATGCCTAAGTAACAGGAATGTAATAATTACAACTGTAATCATAAGACACATCACTCTTGAGTGCCTCCATTAGCCAACACTTTTGTGGGGACAGGGACATTTAATGAAGGGGATATGAGTAACAAGGTCATTAAAGATGATTAGGTGAATGTATTAGTAGTAGTACCATTGTTTCAGGGTCTTGTTCTTTTTACAGGTGATACCTTTCTATGTTGCCTATGATCCAGCTCAGGTAACCTTTTAATCTCTATGTCTGAGAGAATCCTAGCAGAGAAAGAAAAGCAAGAATGTGATCTGTAGGTCACATGCACACCAGACATTTATTCCACTTTAAACAGCCATGGCTTCCCCCAAAGAATCCTGGGAAGTGCAGTTTGTGAAGGGTGCTGAGAGTTGCTAGGAGATGTCCTGTTCCCCTCACAGAGAGCTACAATTCCCAGAATGGTCTGTTAAACCAGTCTGGCCACTGGAGCTCTGTGAGGGGAATAGGAGTCTCCTAATAACAGTCAGCACCCTTCACAAACTACACTTCCCAGGATTCTTTGGGAGAAGCCATGGTTGTTTAAAGTGGAAAAAAATGTCTGGTGTGTATGTGGCTGTAGAGGCTTAGGAGGAAAATGTTTATTTTATTTATTATTTTATTTATATCCTGTCCTTCCTCCCAGCAGGAGTCTAGGTGGGATGTTCTCTTATCCATATCTATGCCTGAGTTCATATAGCTCCATGGTGGAGGGATGATCTCATCCTCCCTGTAGATGTCAATCAAACCAGGGCTCCCACCTATTTTTCACCTGCATCATACAGAAATTGGCTATCAGCATTCAGTGTCCTGATGTTTGGCTAGACACCCAGTGCCCAAAAATGGCTGTAGAAAGGTGCAGATGGGTTAGGCAGTCCCCCCCCTTCCCCATCCTGCTTTGTCCAGCCCCCCTCTGAAATTACTTGACTCGTCTTTAGCACAATTCATGTTTATGCTGCTGATTTCTGGAGAGAAGTAGGCAGATTGGTTAGTGCTGTGTTTTTTCTTCTCTGTTCCCAGCTTCTGCAGGCTCTTGGCTCATCCAGGGCTTGGGCTCATGCTGGTCCTGGGTCCGCACCATACATTTAAAGCACTCTTAGATCTCTTTTAATAGTCATGGCTTCCCTCAAAGAATCCTGGGAACTATAGTTTGTTAAGAGTCTCCTATCAATTCTCTGCTCCCCAACAAACTACAGTGCCCAGGATCCTTTGTGGGAAACCATGGCTGTTAAAGTTGAATAAGAGTGCTTTAAATGTATGATGTGAACGTGAGAGTGACAGAACTATACTAGTGTGAGCCTTGAGGGAGTCAGGACCAAAGAAGATGCAACACTAATGCGTGACTTGGAATGAAACAAGGTGACTTTCAATTTACAAAAGCTTCCTTTATGTGTTGCCCAGACCATTTTTTTTTGACACAGGCAACCAGGCTGTTAGGGATGATAGCTCAGACAGAGTGCATGGTTTGGATGCAGAAAGTCCTTGGTTTAGCCTCTGGCATTTCCAGTTATTTCTTAACTGTTACTCTGGAGAATTGCTGCCAGTCATAGTAGACCAGGAGTAGCCAACATGGCACTCTCCAGATATTATTGAACTACAATTCCCATCAGCCCTGGTCTCCATGGCCAGTGGGATCTGCAGTCCAGCAACATCTGAAGAGCACCACATTGGCTATGCCTGGAGTACACAGTGCTGGGATGGATAGAAAACAGTCTGATCTAGTTAATATAGGGCAGTTTTCTATGTTTCAGAGGCCTTAAGCTCCCAATCTAGCAATTGCATTTACGAAAACATCGCCTATTTGCAGTCCTTGCGATAGATATGGGTCTTTACTAGGTAGTAGCTGAAGGTCAGCTGCTGGCCATGAGAACCTATCTATGGGTTAATAATTAAGTAGAGCCAATACTAATTTACTATGCCATAAGGAGACAACCTGAATAATGTAATTCACCAGAATGAGAGATATTGAACCAAAACCAACTATCTTCCTTATTTTCTTCTTTTTTTTCTTAGGGCTTGCTACCTTTCCCCCCCAATCTTCCAAGTCCGGTAATTGCAAAATTCTACTTGCTTTCTATATCGCCACTCCATCACTACTTTGACATTTTGCTCAGGCTTTCATAAGCAACATATAACGTACAGTTCACTCGTGGGATTGCCTGACCCCATATGTGCCCACTCAGCCGCTTCAGTCGGAAGAACTGGCACTGGTACAGGTGCCACATAATACTTATTCCAAACTTGTAAAGAATTATTTTAGTGTGGCAGCACCTATACTTTAGAACCCCCTGCCTTTTGGCATCAGGTAGGCATCTCCTCTGTATTCTTTTCAGTGCCTGCTTAAAACATTTATGTTTCAGCAAGCCTATCCAGACACATAGATGTTGATGTGTTTTAATATTTTTTTAGTTTATTGCCTTGTTTCTGAATTCAGGTTTTCTGTGCTAGAGCCAGTGTGGTGTAGTGGTTAAGGTGTTGGACCACGACCTGGGAGACCAGGATTCGAATCCCCATATAGCCACAAAGCTCACTGGGTGACCTTGGGCCAGTCACTGCCTCTCAGCCTCATGAAAACCCTATTCATAGGGTCGCATAAGTCGGAATCAACTTGAAGGCAGTACATTTACATTTTTTATGGTTAGTGCCTGGACTGAGTAAGAAATGAGTAAAAATCATCCCCTGCCATCTCACCAGATCCCAAGGTTTCATCTGTCTGCATCACAAAAGGTTACATTTTTGAACATCTGCTCCCAGCTTCACCAACCTGGTTCTCTCCATTCAGATGTCCTGGACTCCTACTAGCACCAGCTTGCATAAGAAGATAAGAAGAGCCTGCTGGATCAGGCCAGTGGCCCATCTAGTCCAGCATCCTGTTCTCACAGTGGCCAACCAGGTGCCTAGGGAAAGTCCACAAGTAGGACCTGAGTGCAAGAACACTCTCCCTTCCTGAGGCTTCCGGCAACTGGTTTTCAGAAGCATACTGCCTCTGACTAGGGTGGCACAGCACAGCCATCATGGCTAGTAGCCATTGATAGCCCTGTCCTCCAAGAATTTGTCTAATCTTCTTTTAAAGCCATCCAAACTGGTGGCCATTATTGTGTCTTGTGGGAGCAAATTCCATAGTTTAACTATGCGCTGAGTAAAGAAGTACTTCCTTTTGTCTGTCCTGAATCTTCCAACATTCAACTTCTTTGAATGTCCCCAAGTTCTAGTATTATGAGAGAGGGAGAAGAACTTTTCTCTATCCACTCTCTCAATGCCATGCATAATGGTTGTCCTGGCTGTAATCCGGAACATATGGAGGGCATCAGGCTGGCAAAGGCTAGAATGCAATGCAACTCCATAAAAAAGTTCATGCATAATATATTATACGATTGAATGGAGTCCCTTCTCTTTAGGTGAATCCTGTATCTCCAGCTCCTGGTGGCCCAGTTCTGGTAAGACAATTGTCAATGCTTTTTTAAAATCATTGCTTCCAGATTGTAGCAGGACAGATGAGGGGCATATCTACACTGCAAACATGTATTGGTTTTAGTTCAACTATTATAAAACCATCTGCAAGTGTAGTTGGTTCCCATGTGCAGGAATTAGATGTAGTTTGTTCCAAATGGGTTTACACTCTCCCTAAAAGTGCAGATATATAGCAAGGCGTACTCCTGGATTCAGCATTGTCGCTAGGATGCTCAATGGCCTCGGTGACACTGAGGGCCTTTGACCAGCTTTTGATGGTCTGCCAGCTGCAATTGTTCCTGGACAGAGAGAGAGTCTTGCCACAGTGATCCATGCTCTGGTTACCTCCTGATTGTAATATCTAATGAGTTGTATGTGGGGCTGTCCTTGAGGATGACCTGAAGACTTCCATTAGTGCAAAATGCAGCTGCTGGATTAGGAATTGGTTCAACCACAGAAATATTGCACCAATTTGTCACCAGGGTTGAGGAGGCTCTGAATACCAAGGCCCCATACTTTAAAATATCTATATTCTATATCTCAAGGGGGAAATCATAAAAGGTTTAATTTACAAGCCAGAAGAGGCAAGCAAAATCATAAAAGGGGGGAAAGATTACAAATTTTAACTCTGCTTCAAATTCCAAAGAACTCTAAAAGGCTCCCATTCTTCTTCAGATTTATCGACATTCAGTCATTCTTGTCACAGATACATACACCAACTAGTAATGTTGTTCCATTTTGCAAGATCCCAGAGTTTTATGCACCAACGACATAGGCTTTTTGTCATGTGTAATGGGGCAGAACAGAATTAAGAAAGCCTACTGATCATGTCTTACTCAAGGCTTCAGAAAACCTGCAGCCCGCTCTGGCACAAATTGTGCCCACATGTAGCACACATCACATATATTGTGGGCTGCAGAAAGGCCTCGTGGTCCCCTACCATATTCTGCTAAATGTGGGAATGTTCACAAAGTGGCCCTGCAACTGACCTCTACTATTAGAATTAAGTGTACTGGTTTTTTTTTTGCCTCGTTCTGTCTCTAGTTCCCATTTCCTGGATTTCCTGGATTTCCTGCTCCTGTAAGTTAATTGTTCTTATATATTTCCATTACCAGAGACCCAAGGGCAAACTCAAACCCTATAATGGCTATCTGAGGCTCCATCTGCACTATACATTTAAAGCAGTATCATACCACTTTTAACAGTTATGGGTTCCCCCAAAGCATCCTGGGAACTGTAGCAGTGCTGAATATTGTTAGGAGACCCCTATTCCTCTTACAGAGCTACAACTCCCAGAGTTCCCTGGGAAGAGGGATTGATTGTTAAACCACTTTGGGAATTGTTTGTGTATGTGTGTGTGTGTGTGTTTGTGTGTATAACATATCTATATATGGAATTTATATCTGTATGTTTTACATTTAGCGAGTATGATATTTTTTAAAGACAAAATGTTAAGGTGAAGTCAGAAATGAGCAATGAAAACTTTAGAAATGAGAACACACAACCTTGTGCATATGCACACATATGGAGTGGCTACATGTATTTCTTATATTTATATAGTTGCCCCATAACAAGAGTTGTCTGGGCAGTTCACAAAGCAAACAGCAGGAACATTAAAATACAATATAAAACAAATGCTAACAAATACATGAAAACAAAAGTGCAATTAAATCACAGTTTTAAATGCTATTTGAAACTAAAATGGTTTAAAAGGCCTGGGTGAACAGAAAGAGATTCAGCTTGGGCTGAAAACATCATGAAGGCTATTCCATAACCAGGGTGCCAGTACCAAAAAAAGGCTCTCTTCTTGTAAGTGACCTGCCTTAGGTACATCTGCACTATACATTTAAAGCACAATGATACCACTTTAAGAGTCATGGCTTCCCCCCATCCTGGGAACTATGGTTTGTTAAGGATGCTGAGAGTTGTTAGGAGACTCCTATTCCCCTCACAGAGCTACAGTTCTCAGAGTTGCTTAACAATCAATGTGTCTTCCCAGGGAACTCTGGGAATTGTAGCTCTGTAAGAGGAATAGGGGTCTCCTAACAACTCTCAACACCTTCAACAAACTACAGTCCTCAGGATTGTTTGGGAGAAGCCATGACCTTTTAAAGTGGTATGAAGTGGTGCTTCTTTAAATGTATACTGCAGATGAGGCCTGATTGTATGAGTGGGATTGGACTATTATCATGGAAAATGAAAGATATCCAACAAGAGGGAATGAGAGTGGGAAAGGGGAGAGGATTAAGCTGTAGAGCAGGAGCCCCCAAGCTTTGGGGCCCCATAGGCACATTTGGAATTCTGAAAAGGTGTTGTGGATATCATCAAAAATGGCTTCCATGGGGCAAGGCCAGTTAGACCAGTTAGAACTGGTATATCAAAAGTGGATCATTATGAATCTGCATGCTTTTTAAGACATATAATTTCATTATTAGCCACATTTAACGTATTAATGATCTCAAGAAAAAATGATAAACAAATATTTAATTTAAAAAACAAAAGGCAAACAAAATCTTAAATGGGAGATTTGCCATTATAATGCTCTGTTTAGAATGCCAAAACACTCTAAAAGATTCCCATTCTTCAGATTTATTGGCATACAATCTTGTCTCAGATATAGGCATACCCCGTTTTAACGTATGCAATGGAACCAGAGAGTATACTTTAAGCGAAAATAACCTTTAAGTGAAGCAATTGTCTTCACTTGTACTGCACACAATCACCACTAGATGGCAGCGGCATCATGCCAATAAAGTATACGTTATTGCGAAGCGTGCGAACGTTAAGCAGGGTATGGAGACGAATGGAGCATGTACGTTATAGCGAGGCAATGTTAAGCAGGGCAACGTTAAGCGGGGTATGTCTGTATACACCAAACACAGTGTTGAAAGATCCTAGAGTCCAATATACCAAAGGCGTAGCTTTCTTTTTGTTATGTGTAGAGGGGCAAAATGGAATTAAGAAGGCCCACTGATGTCTCTTTTACCCATGAACTCAGAAAACCTGGAGCCAGCTCTGGTGTAAAGTGTGGGTGCATCACACCTTATGTTGTAGGTAGGGGGCAGGGATGGGCAACCTGTGACCCTCCAGATGTTTTTCGACTGCAGGTGCCACCACCCTGACCTTTGGACATGCTGGCTGGGGCTGATGGGAGTTGGAGTCCATCAACATCTGGTGGTCACAGTCTCACCATCCCTGCTAAAAGGGAAAGGAGTTCATACTCCCGTCACACACCTACCATTACCTTGTTCCACTCCTTGTGGGAATCCAGCCATAACGTCCATGGAACTCTATTGGCAGACCTCTAGTACAGGAGTTCAAAGCACCGATATTTCTTCTTCCTGTCTCTCTCTAGGTTCCTTATCCTGGAAATCCTGTTGCTGTAAGTTAAATTGTTCTTTTATACATCATTTTCCCCTAGCCAAAGATCTGAAACCAAACTCAGGCCCTATGATGATTATCTGACTGTACGAGTAGGGGACATGAATATTTTATCTATGAGACTTTTATATATGGGGAATGAAAGATAGCCAGCAAGAACAGGGGGAATGAGAATTGGACACAAAAGTTCCGAGATTCAATCTCTGGCATATCCAGGTAAGGGCTGGGAAAGACTTCTGTCTGAAACCCTGGCGTGTTGGTGTCAGTCAGCGTTTGGACATGGGAACCTGTGGCCCTCCAGATGTCATTGGACTCAGATGCCCATCAGGCCTGTATGGCCAAAGGTTAGGGATGATGGGAACAGCGTCACATAAGGAGGGTCATGGGCTACCCACCCCTTGTGCAGTCAAAACTGAGCTAGGTGAGCCAAAGTATGGAATGATCTCTTACCTTGTTCCACTCCTTGTGGGAATCCAGCCATAACGTCCATGGAACTCTATTGGCAGACCTCTAGTACAGGAGTTCAAAGCACCGATATTTCTTCTTCCTTTCTCTCTCTAGGTTCCTTAACCTGGAAATCCTGTTGCTGTAAGTTAAATTGTTCTTTTATACATCATTTTCCCCTAGCCAAAGATCTGAAACCAAACTCAGGCCCTATGATGATTATCTGACTGTATGAGTAGGGGACTTGAATATTTTATGTATGAGACTTTTATATTTGGGGAATGAAAGATAGCCAGCAAGAACAGGGGGAATGAGAATTGGACACAAAAGTTCCGAGATTCAATCTCTGGCATATCCAGGTAAGGACTGGGAAAGACTTCTGTCTGAAACCCTGGCAAGTTGGTGTCAGTCAGCATTTGGACATGGGAACCTGTGGCCCTCCAGATGTCATTGGACTCAGATGCCCATCAGGCCTGTATGGCCAAAGGTTAGGGATGATGGGAACAGCGTCACATAAGGAGGGTCATGGGCTACCCACCCCTTGTGCAGTCAAAACTGAGCTAGCTTTATGAAATGTTTACTATCCACAAGCCATGGCACATGGTTTATATTGTTTGATACTAGTATAGCCAAAGCTGTGAAGCAACCTGTATAGTGTTCCATGTTAAATTATGCTCCAAATTCCCTCAAATGTTTCATTTATTGAGGACACATGCCAATGAATGTTTAAAAGCGCTCAAAGATGCAATCTTATTCACGTTTACTTGGGAGCAGATTTCATTGAATCTTACCAAGTAAACATGCATAGGACTGAGCTGTATTTTCCATCATTTTCAATTAGAGGCAGTTAAACACATGCTTACCTCTCTCAACTGAAACCGTTGGGATTTTTAAGGACATACTTTGGTCAAATCACACCCTTAGATAGCAAATATTATCTGTTATCTTTTCGGCGCCTATTGAAGACCCTCTTTCAACAAGCCTTTTAAGTTGAGACCTTATCCCAGTCTGCTTCTGTGTTGGAATTGCTTTTTAATATGCTTTTAAACCTTTTTAAAAAACACAATATGTTTAACCTTTAAAAAAAATGTCTTCAAAGCTTTTTCTAAAAAAGTTTTTAAAGTTGTTTTGTGTTAATGTATTTTAATGTCTGTTTTTATGATGTTTTAAAGTGTTTTTAGTGCTTTTGTTTGCCATCCTGGGCTCCTGCTGGGAGGAAGGGCAGGATATAAATCAAATAAATAAATATCCAGGAGCTCCTTCTGAGAGGAAGGGCAAGATATAAAATCAATTAATAGTAATAATAATAAATAAATATGTTACACAATGTGACAAGTGACACACAAGCTCATAGCACCCTGTCACAGGAACACATGTTAAATCAGACAATTGGCCCATTAAGCTCAATATTATCTTCACTGACCAGCAGTGGGATTTTCAGATAGGCTTCCCCACACCCCAGCCCTACCAAGGACCTTCTGCACACAAAGTGTATGCTCTACCACTCCCCTATGGCCCTTTCCCTATTATCACTGTCGCATGGAGTCAATAGACTAGTGACACAGAGCAGATTGATGTGATGCTCCTAGCAAAAAAAAAAAATGCCCATCATTGTCTTTCTTGTTAAACACAGTTGCAAGATATGCATTCAGCTGCAAATCTGATCTTGTGTTCTAAAGGTGACAGCAAGATCCTGAGAGATGTCCTCCCACCCTGCTTTTAATTTCTCTGCTGCAGTCTTCAAACCACATGTTCATGTACCTGGAATGGAAGTTGTTTACTCCAAATGACTATAAGCAACAGTAATTTCTTTCTTTGACAACATTACACATCCACCATCTTGCGAAGAATTGTTTCCACCTGTAAAAGTGTCAGTTTCAAAACTAAGTAATGCTTATATTAAATTTGGCATTGACACTTCCATTTTAAAATGTTGGAACTTTAAAAAACTAGACCACCCTTGTATTAACTATGGATATAATTTCATTAACACCAAAGAAAAAAGTGTTATAATGCTGTATTGTATAACATGTAGATAGAAATGCATAAATTTTGGTTTATTGATCTGACTCAGCCATTGAAATGTCTTGCTTAACAAATTTTAATTGAATAGGTTTGACAAACTATGTTCGCCATGCTTTAGTTCCATTCCATCCAATGGGACAAGTTCGTCATGACTAACTGAAGCCCCACTGATTTCAATGGAACTGAAGTGTAACTAATGCAGTCTGGACCCAACCCTGTGCCTTTTATGTTTCTTGCTGGAAAGCAGGGTTTTTTTTCCTTTAAAAGATCTCATAAATAAAGAATACAAATAAGTATATCATATTTATGTTTATGCATCTGTTACTATTAAAATGATATTAGCACTAATGCTCATGTTTGCCTCCCCCCTTTCCAATGTGAAGCAGAACTAATGTATTGCCATTTTTCACTTACGCCTTGATACTTTTGTTCCCCCTTCAGTAGCTTCTGACAAAGGTTAACCACAATGCTGGTCTAGTTTGCACATAGCACTAAGCCACAGTTTGCTTAACAAATCACAAGAGAACCACGAGTTATCCCACAATTGATCAAACAAACAATGGCTTGTTCCTCCAGACTTTGGCCTCTTTTTCAGCTTCTCTTGCCTCATATGATCTGGGATGGCCAAACAAACTATGGTTAAGGAAGGGTGCTCAGTTTGTACCTAGCACCAAGCCATAATTAAAACAAACCAAGGGTCATATGCCGATAACAAAGCATGGCTTCATATTTTAGTTTGCTGGCATTGAACAAACCATAGTGAAGCAGTCGAGCAAGGTTCATACATAACACTAAGCCATGGCTTAATAAAACAAAGTTTGATAAACCATAGCATAATGTGCAAACCAGACTATTGTATTATATCAGTATTTCCCAAGTATTTGATAGCTGGAAAATAGTTTTTGTTCTGGAACAAAATTGGGAGTCCATTTCACACTCAAAAAGATATATACCAGCTCTCAGAAAAATGGGCACACATTCTCTTTACAATGGCAAGATGGTTCAATGAATATTGTCTCCCAGCATTTGCCCTCCCATCTATCCAGTAAGGTAGGACTCAGAGATGGCAGCACACTTCCTGGCAATGGTGCTTCTCAGCCTGTCAGACCAAAACAAAATCAGGTGACATACACAGAAGGCAAGACATGCCACAATCAGTGACCTCAGTGTACGTTACTCAGAAGAGAACAGTTAGAGAAAAAAATCACTTTGTGTGTGTTTTAGAAAATATCTGCAGGTTGACATAACAGCAGGGTACATAATGAACAGCCATCAGTGAAATTTCCAGGATAGCTTCGAAGGACAGTGACCTTCAGGCATGCCATGAAACCCATATTCTATTACAAACATCACTGATGATCTACCAGGATAGATTTTAGGGTTTTCGTGGGGAAGGTTTTTATGATTTCCAGCATAACAATGTACAAATAAATATGCCAACAAGCAGGTGTCCAAATATTACTTAAATTTCTCTGTCATTCCCCAATTTCCCATAATCAAGAATGTGTAAAACGTGGACAGAAGTTGAAAAAAATCTTATCTTCTCTCAAATCATCTAACACAGGGATGAGGAACATGTGGTCCTCTAAATGTTGTTGGATTACAACTTCCATCACCCCTGCCCATTGGCCAGGCTGACTGGGGCTGATAAGAGTTGTAGTACAAAACATGTGGAGGCCGCTGGTGCATCATCCCTGTTCTGACATCATGAGGACAGGTGCCACCACTAAACAAGGTAAGTGGCACACTTACTCACCAGTTTCATCATGGTAGTTGACTGCTTCTGTCTCCATCCAAGCATTGTCTGTGTTACGAGGATCATCCACATAACTCTTATATACCTGGAAAGCCAAGATACAATGTGACATAGGTCATGATTACCATTTGGACTGTCCCCTGCTTAACGGGATCTTAAGAGGCTAATCATATATGAGTGTTAGTCAACTAAGGCTGCAATCCAATACCTGTCTAATCAGAAGGAAGCTCCATTGGGTTCAATGGGACGTAATCTCAGGTATGTATGTATTGCATTGCTAAATAAGTCAATTAAATCTGCACACATTTTCATATCACACAAATGGTTTTTAAATGATGCATGCATGAGTCACACCAGTATCATCTTAAAGCAAGCAGAATGCTGCTTCAGATGTGCTTGTCAATGAAAGCTTTTGTAAGTACTTTTCTTTAAAAAGCACTAAAAATAAAACTAGTCAGCTGATGGTTTTAATTGGTCTATTAAATGTTGTCATCCTACCTGCTACTGAAAGCTTATTACTAAGAAGCTATTACCATTCTCCATGTAATTGAAAAGAGTTTCATTGACCTTTAAGTGTAATATTTAATGGGCTCACCAAATTGTTACAGAAGAGAAGTCACTCACCACAAGGAGATCTTGACTGAACACCCTGTTCAGTTGTTTCTCCAGCTCTTTCTTCTCAACCTCATTTTTCTGTAAGGAGTCCAAGGCCTCCACACTAAATTCTCTTTTTAGCGCAGCTGGCAATTTTCCCCTGGGTCTACTATTCCCTTAAAGAAAAGAATGTAACCTGTTACATTTTCTTTCAGATAATGTATATTTTACCCTGTGGGGCTAATTGCAACTTTGTAGGAGAGGGGGATTATCACTGGAAAACAACACGGGGGGGGGAGGCAGAGATCATATTAAATATGATATAATGGCAAATGATATTTTTAAAATTAAGATGATATTTGAAAACTTAAAAACAGAGGGAGATCAGATGGCAGATCTGTTGACATCATGTCTGTTGCACCCCTACTTACAGCATAATATATCATGTAAGAATTAATAGCCAGCTGCTGATTTTTATATTAGTTTCTCGGGATATATAATAGTCTTTCAAATGCTTAGCAAGAAAGTAAACTGTGGAACACAAGAGCACACGCACACACACTTTGGAAGTGCAGCACATTTTTCTCTTAAGCCAATTCTGTCAATGTTCTCCTTTCACAGCTGGAATGGCCCACTCCCCACAATCCTTCCTTTTGATTGCAATGAACTGCAATATGTTTTTGCCAGATACTGCGTGGGCTATTTAATTGCCACTGCTCTCTCCCTTCCTCCTGCAAGGAGTAACGGGGGGGGGGGAGAGAGAAGATAGTTCCACAGTTTAGCTCAAGACTTTCAGGAAAATTCAGCAATGAAAACAGGCAGAAGTAATCTGTGATTGCTTCAAATGTAAAGTCAAAACATGGCTATGAGCCCAATGTCTGCATATCTCTATGCCACCTATGCAGTACTAAGCTACAAGCTAAGCCATATAAGCAAATATAAGCAAATGTAAATGATTTCAGCACATTTTACACACATTTTAAGCCAATATCTAGGCTGGCCCATTACACTGTAATCCTGCCACCCAATCCTCCAAACTACCTGCCATATTTTTCACTCTGTATGTAAATCTTTTCCATTCGTTCTTGTGCTCTGTCGGCTTGTTCATGTCATCTGTGCTTCTCCATAATATCCATTTAAGAATGTAACACAAGAACATAAGATCAGGCCAGTGGTCTGTCTAGTCCAGCATCTTGTTCTCACAGTGCCCAATGGGAAGCCTGCAAGCAGGACCTGAGTGCAAGAGTACTCCCCCCCCTTCACGGTTTCCAGCAATATGATTTACCATCATGTGTCCATGCCTTGGCATGAGTTTGTGTGCCAACAACTCTCAGGAAAAGCTTGTGTGTTCTGCAGATGTGTGGTGAAATGGAGCATATGTTGGGGTGCCCTGTTTGGGATGACTGTCTGCAGGGAAAGGAGAAGGTGTCTTAAATGGGGTGTGTTAGGCATTTTGTGTTTTTGTGGGTATATTTCAGTATGTGTGCATATGATGTTTATCCTATGGAGCTCTGCACTGATGTGTGCCTTGTGCTTTCCATTAAAGCTCTTTTGTTTTAGCACAGCCTGGCACCTTGGCTTGGATACTAGTACCCACTCCTGTGTCACACTCCATCCTTGCCCAGTTGGGACCTATATGTTGCAATGATGCAGAACAGACTTCTTGTTGTCGTTGGACTGATGAAAGGTAGGGATCACTTAGTTAAAAAGTTGTATTTAAAGCTTAGGATGGGTAGCCTTCTTATTAGCAGATGTTTTCACAACAAACTAGCAAATGATAAGGATTCAACTTTCATGTCTTACATTTTATAGCCTATATTGCACATATTCCAAAACTGGGGGGGGGGAGAGGAGAAGAGAAACCATACTTCCAACATGCTGGGCAGGCCAGAGGAGGAGGAAAGTGAGTGGAAGCTGCAGACACTTTAAAGCAAAGGTTGCTGCTACTTTGCTCTGGAGATGACTCTCCCATCTCTGGTTGCTTGGTTGGGAGCTGCAGTCTGCCAAGGCACGGAGCTCAGTGCGCAAGTGCGTGCACACACACACACACACACTGGGAAGGATGTTTACTCCCTGTGGAGTATTGCTAAAGCTAAGAGAGAAGGGATGGGGACTTTTTTGTCAGTTTCATTGTTTCCTATCAATTGCAAACCTCTCCAGCTAGAGCCTCTGAGTGTAATTGACATGAAACTGATTAGAGGCAAACAGAACTCCCATGTGCTTTTCCCATCAGCGAATTGGGTTGATACAGATTTAAAGGCATAGTAGCTCCCTCTCTGCGGCTTGGCACCTGCCCAGAAAATCCAGGCCACCTAATGGGTTAAGCAGGTACCAGGTAGCAGGGTATAATCCGGGTAAAATCCAGCTAACCGAGCAATATGACAACCCTAATTTTAATCATGTTTTTCAATTTTTATATCACAGGGTCAATTTATATATCACCACCCCCAAACTAAAATCTATTGCTGTTTTTATGTGATTAAATTGTGTTGGTTTATAACCGGGCAGAAGAACCCTTACACTTATATTTGTTCGGGTACTTTATAGATACATGAATATAATTCTACCTTGAAATTTTCATACAGGATACCAGGGCAACAGGGGAGAAGGGCAAAAGATCTTGCAATTTAAATAGTTGTGAAGACATGTCAGCAGGTTTAGCTGCTCTTGTGCGTCCATGAAAAGCTGCATCTGCCAGATTTTCCTCTCCCTTGCAACTATTAAGGCCACAGATGTCGCTATTCCTTGCACCCTGTTGAGTGTTCAATAACATTTGATTTTATGATAGAAGCCATAAACAAGCAAGACTACTACTAGGGTTGCCAGGCTCAGGGCCTGAGTGCAGGTTTTCTTGCAACACTGTAATGGAAAAAGCCACAAGGTGAAATTCTCCCTTCCCCCTGCACAACCTTTAAAGATACAAAAGACCTCTTGGTTGCCAGGCTCAGCCTCCAAGAGGTCTTTTGTATCTTTAAAAGTTGTGCAGGGGGAAGAGAGAATTCCACCTTGTGGTTTTTCCCATTACAGGGTGGCAGGAACACCTGCACTTGGCTGACTTTCTTTTATTTATTTATTTTATTTATTTTATTTAATTTATATACCACCCTAAGCCAAAAAGGCTCTCTGGGCTGTGTACATAAGAGATAAAACAAGCACAATATATAAATACAATAAGTATGACAAAATCAAAGATCAAAACAAACAATAACAAAGAACCAACAATGTCAAAATACAACAATAATGAAAATACTGATAAAATACACTATAAAATACAATTTAAAATACACTTTAAAATGCCTGGGAGTATAAAAAGGTTTTCACCTGGCACCAAAAGGATAGCAGCGTCGGCGCCAGGCGTACCTCATCGGGGAGACTATTTCACAGTTCGGGGGCCACTACCGAAAAGGCCCTAGTTCTAGTCACAACCCTCTGGGCTTCTCGATGGGATGGCACCCGGAGGAGGGCCTTAGATGTTGAGCACAGTGTACGGGTAGTTTCATAGTGGGACAGGCGTTCCACCAGGTATTGCGGTCCCATGCCGTGTAGGGCTTTATAGGTCAAAACCAGCACTTTGAATTTAGCCCGGAAACAAATAGGAAGCCAGTGCAGACGAGCCAGAACAGGTGTTATATGAGCAGACCTTCTGGTCCGCGTCAGTAATCTGGCCGCTGCATTCTGGACTAGCTGTAGTTTCCAAACTATCTTCAAGGGCAGCCCAACATAGAGCGCATTGCAGTAGTCCAGCCTAGAAGTTACCAGAGCATGAACAACTGAGGCAAGGTCGTCACTGTCCAGGTAGGGACGTAGCTGGGCTACCAGTCGAAGATGGTAGAAAGCATTCCGTGCCACCGAGGCCACCTGGGTCTCAAGAGACAAGGAAGGATCTTCCAAGCTATGGACCTGTTCCTTCAAGGGGAGTGTAACCCCATCAAGAACAGGATGAACATCCTCCATCTGGGCAGTGAAGGCACTCACCAACAGCGTCTCGGTCTTGTCAGGATTGAGCTTCAGTTTGTTAGCCCCCATCCAGTCCATTATCGTGGCCAGGCAACGGTTTAGCACGTTAACAGCCTCACCTGAAGAGGATGAAAAGGAGAAATAGAGTTGCGTGTCATCAGCATACTGATGACAACGCACCCCAAAACTCCTGATGACCGCACCCAGCGGCTTCATGTAGATGTTAAAAAGCATGGGGGACAGTACCGATCCCTGCGGGACTCCACAATGGAGAGTCCAGGGTGTCGAGCAATGTTCCCCAAGCACTACCTTCTGGTGACGACCCACCAAGTAGGAGCGGAGCCACTGCCAAGCAGTACCCCCAACTCCCCAACTTTTCTCCTAAAGATACAGGATCAGTCTCAGGGATTGAACCTGGCAACCCTCAGATTAGATAATAAAAGGGGAGGGTGGAAATTGGCTGATGAAAGTTGGCTGATGAAGTGCAATCCTACTCTTCGCATGCGCACACAGACACACACACACACACACACACACACACACACACAGGTTGGTGGACGGGAGGGAGGAATAGGATTGCACTTAATTTGTTGTGTGCCAGCCTCTTATCAGTGGAGGGCTCCCCCAATCTATTTCTTGAGCATTCATTCTCTGAAATCATGACCCTTCTTCCCCTTAACATCCCCTCTCTGTAGCTCCCGCCCCCATTTGCTGATCAGCTGAAACAGCTAAGCAGTAGGAAAACACGCCTAGTCAAAAGAGGACACCTCCTTCTGCAGGCCAAAGCATGCTCACCAGCCCTATCTGCACTATACATTTAAAGCATCATAATTCCCCCAAAGAATCCTGGGAACTGTAGTTTCTGAAGGGTGCTGAGAGTTGTGGGGAGACCCCTATTCCCCTCACAGACCTACAGTTCCCAGAGTCATTTAACAATCCCTCTTCCCAGGCAACTCTGAGAATTGTAGGTCTATGAATATTTGCTCTAGCTGCGGGAAAAGTCAGAGTTACATTCTCAAAAGACCTTGTGGGGTGAGTGGGACGTGCCCCAGGCCTATTATGACTGTAGTATTTATACACTAAGACATGAGGTGGATCAGGGTATCTTTCGCTCAGGAGAGGAACTTTTATTTGAAATGTATTGTTCTTTTACTGTATATTGTTGAACTGTGTTTTGTTGAAATATGACTTGTATTTTAATATGTATTTTGTATTTTCCTTTTACATGTGTTTAATTGTGGTAGCCTATAGCTCTGAGCAATAAAGATTAATTTAAACAGGGGAAGGGGATTTGATTCAGTTTGCATTTAAAGCTGAATCTCTCAAATTTGCATTTTCCAAAAGAATTTCAGAATTGAAACACAGCCATCCTTCAGAATTCACATTGGTCTAAATTTTGCAATACTGTTCTTCACCCAATGTTTTAAAAATGCATATATTATGGGAATGAATGCATTACAATGAATATATTAGTGAAAATAACACACTAAAATGCATTCGAAGAAATTGCTTGCAAAATGTGTACAATAATCAAAACTGCAAACAAAACATGTGTTTATTAGGATAAATTCTTACTAAAATGCTGAAGTATTTTCATGGGGAATTTTTTTAAAATTGCAGATTCCTACAAAATTGTGGAGAACTGAATTTCAGATTGGAAACATGAGAAAATGAGAGAACCAAAACTGACAGTCCTTCCATCCCTATTGCCAGGGCCAGTTCTAAAGGGCGGCCAGGTGGGGCACTGGCCTGACGCCCCCTGGAGCTACAGGGGCCTCCTCAGCTGCCCCTCCGCTCCCCTTCCGCGATCCACGCCCCCCCATGCCCCTGTACTGAAGCCCCTGCCGCCATCTTAGTTGATGGCAGAGATGGCGGCAGAGGTGTCATCCCCTTAGGGAAACCACGGCCGCCATCTTTGTTAAGGGCAATGGTAAAAGACAGCAGACAGGTAGATGGGGGGCATGGGGGCCCCGTGTGCATGTGTGCATGTGTGTGCAAGCAGGCACACATGCACACACACATGCCGGGGCCCAGGGCAAGCTGATGCCCAAAGGCCCCGGCATTCCTGGAGCTAGCCCTGCCTATTGCCATGTGAAGGGGCACTTTTGTATTATAAAGTGGGACAAAAACAACAACAACCAGAACATTTGTGGTATAAAACATTAACAGGATTTCAGCAGAAAGTTACAGCACGTGCACTGGCTGGAAACAAAGCAGTATGCCCATCCTGAAACATATGCAGATGCAAACAGTATTGAAAGTGGGATTGCATATAACCACCCTGATACCATCATAAGTGCAAATCATGAATGCACGATATAAAAAAATGTCTGGAAGGGCCCACATAGACCATTTTAAACCAACTCTGTTCAGACTCCTTTCTATTCCAAGAGGTGCGCCTGGCGCCAACACTGTTACCTTTCCGGTGCCAGGTCAAGACTTTCCTCTTCTCCTAGGCATTTTAGCACGTGCTTTTGAATTTTTTTTTTTAATTTTAAATTGTGTTTTTAAATTGTTTTTTGTGTTTTAAAATTTGTGTATTTGTTTTTATTGTTTTAATTGCTGTAAACCGCCCAGAGAACGTTGGCAATGGGGTGGTATATAAATGTAATAAATAAATAAATAAATAAAATTATCTTTACTAGGGACTATGGAGTGAATGCAAAGGGCTCCGGAGCTTGCAAAGGTCATTTTTCAAATGCAGTTCCTCCATTGCTCAAGAAACTGCTCCAAAATCTGGGTGACTTTCAGAAGAAGCAACTCAAGGAGCTTTAGTGAGAGAAAAATACTAAATTATTTCATGAGAAAAAAAGATATGTTTTCTCTAATAAGAAAAAACACTGCTACGCTATTCCTCCAAGATTTTTCTCCCACCTCTCTTTTCTTCATAACAACAACCCTGTTAAGTAGGTTAAAAGAGTGATGGCTTCAAAGTCATCCAGTGAACTTCACAGCCAAGTAGCGCTCTACAAGCCCATATGTGCAAAAAGAAGCACTTGCACAAACTTTTCTTTGGAGCGTGGTTTAGTGCTTCCCTATAATTTGAGCATCAAGCATAATAATACTAGAGAACAGATCCGTTTAATTTAATTTGCCTTTAAATGAATTAGCGAGCAAGGGAGCATATCATTCGTTTATTATTTTACCTGGGAGAAAATGTCACACCTTCATAACTGGTGATTTCCATTTATCAGAAACCACATGATAAGAGAGGGTAAAAGGGCAATACACTAGGTAATTTTCAAAGTTCTTTGTACAGTGAAGAGTGCTACACAACTGCAAATATTACTAAAAAACTTTCAAACTGTTAAATAAAGTATTTTAAAAATAATAATACTGGTGGCATGAACATAAATGATTGTGATACCAACATAAAAATGATATTTGCTCTGTAGATATAACATTTGTACAGTGTTTATAGCGGCACTGAATCTGGAAACAGTGTTTATGATATATAAATTTCACATACATCACCTCAGTGTGGTACAGTGGCTAAAGTGTTGGACTAGCACCTGGGGGACCAGGGTCCACATCTCCACACAGCCATGAAGCTCACTGGGTTACCTTGGGCCAGTCACTGTGGGTAGAGATACACTTACTGTTGTGCAGGTTCCAGTACGTCTCTAGCTCTCTTTTCTCAAATCAGGGGTACACATGACACTAGTCAAACTCCACCCCTCTTTACTCTTAAAACCTCACTGGATCAGCTCCAGTGTTATTTATTTATTTATTTATTCAGCTTCAGGGAGGTTTTACAACCAATTGATAGATCAACCCCTTTGTGTTCCAAGTGTGGACAATGGAAACAGTTTGTTGCAGGCTCAGGCAGACACAGTGATTCGTCCAATGCTTTGCTGTAGGAGGTCCTGAAAGGCAGCAGTGGGGAAGGGAGGTACAGCCAGCAGAGGGCAGAGTCACTTCAAAACACAGCCAGAAAAACCATTCTGGCTGCTTTTAAAGTGGCTAATGTGCCCACAGCCTCTCTCTCAGCCTTGCCTACCTCATAGGGTTGCTGTGAGGATAAAATGGGGAGAGGTAGAGCCATGTACATCACCTTAGAGGAAAGGGGGATTTAAATGTAATATTACATAAATAAATATAACATTACATATAAAATATATAAGATTTATGACAATGTACTACTTAATTTTGTAAGCAGGTTTGCTTAGAAAGGAGTGCAAAATATTACTTTGCAGAATCGCACAGGGAAATTCTCAGTATTGATCCCCACGTATCAGTGTACTTTAGTGCTTGTTGTTATGTGCCTTCAAGTCGATTACGACTTATGGAGACCCTATGAATCAGTGATCTCCAAGAGCATCTGTCATGAACCACCCTGTTCAGATCTTGTAAGGTCAGGTCTGTTTAAAAAATCTAGTAAATGAATAGCCTATTGTATTACAAAGTCCTTCCAACTGTCAGTTGAGTCACAGGTTAGAGTGTGGCGGCAGAAGAAAAATGAATCTCCTACTGGATCTCCTCTGGCTTGTAGTCATCATAATCTATTCATATTTGGAAGCTCTGGGTAAACTTTTTATTCCTGTGAAAAGAAAATCTGTCAACGGTGAAATTGTGCTTATCACTGGAGCAGGACATGGCATTGGAAGACTCACTGCCTATGAATTTGCCAAACGTCAAAGCAAACTGGTTCTCTGGGATCTAAACAAGGTACAGATCATTTGAATGGGACAATTAACAGGAAGGCAGGGGTGTAGTCATCCAGGGTCTCAGGGAGTCTTAGACGCCTGACTTTTTTGGGAGCAGAGTCCCAGCAGGGTCCCTACATCTTCAGCATCTTATGAGCCAATCAGCATGATTGTGTGTTGGCCATTGAAAAGTGTGTTCTAACATGCTTCCTTGTCCTTTCCTGCTGATTGGAGCCAAGTAGAGTGAAAGGAGGTGAGTCAGCCACTGAGAAGACTCTTTTCAGTAGCTAACACTCTTCCCTTTCATGCTTGTTGGCTCCCAGGGATGTCTGTTGTTGTGGGAGAAGGTATTAACAAGGATCTTATTCTCAACTCAGCAGCAAAAATGGGGGGGCATGGCTGTGACCATCATGAAGGAACCCTGCACTTCTAAATTTGCCACAACACTACTGCGGGAAGGAGAAAAACTGCTGTATGGAAATAATGACAGGGTGTGCATGAGAAATTCCCAGATATTCCTGCATGATGATGGTCTTTTACAGCCAGCCCTATCCTTGTTTAACAGGAAAGAAAGCCCTTTGATTTCAATGGATGTGCTCCAGCATTAAATATGCTTAGAGTCACACCCTGTGTCTGTTTTGGATAGGGAGAACTTCTGTTCTTTGTCTGGGAAGAGCAAAGAGTAAAATCTGCCCAACTTGTGGCATAAACATGTGCATCTTTATGCTGTGGTTCATGGGGTTTGTTGTTGTTGTATGCCTTCAAGTCTATTACGACTTATGGCGACCCTATGCATCTTTTTTGGATATATTCATAGGGTTTTCATGGTAAGAGGTATTCAGAGGTGGTTTACCATTGCCTTCTTCTAAGCCTACGGCACCCAGTATTCTGAGATGGTCTCCCATCCAAATACTAACCAGGCCTGACCCTGCTTAGCTTCTGAGATCAGACAAGCTGGGGCGTGTTCAAGGTAGTATGGTCGTTCATGGGGTTTACTCTCTAATTAAAAATGCCCATAATGTTTGCTCTTTGGCAGTATTTGGGAAATCTTTCTTTGTAACCAAACTGTGCATTGCATGCTTGCCTTTCTTTTATAAGAAGCGTTACAGAATACGGATGATAAAAAGAACGTTTTCTGGCCACTTGGAGTCCAGCCAGTTTTGGAATAGGTCTTCAAATGGTTTGGATTTATGTTGACGATAAAGCCTCTCTTGTAGATGCAGTGCAATGACAACACGGCCCTCATTTTTTTGTTAGTGAAATTGTTTGCGATGAGAGTGAAATATTTGAATACTGCCCTTGTCAATCATCAGAGATTTTTTTAGACAGAGCAACCCTAACTGTGGTGAAAGGAGTGAGTGTGGATGATCTGCCACTTCCAAAATCCTGCCAGTTTGTGCAGTTTCTCTCCTCCCTTTTTTTGAGCTGTTTCCCTCCTCTCTTTTTTGCCTCCTGATTCAGGTGAAGGGAAGAATACAAATACTGCAAGTAAATAAATAAACATACTCCCAACCCACACCCCATTTCTTCAGGCAGATGGGGGAGGATTTCAGTGCACTGCAAAATCGGAAGCGAACCTCCCTAGCCAGTATGTGATGGATTATGTTCAGATCAGAATGCATATATGAGGGTTAGACGGTTCACTCTAATTTACATTTTATGATTATTTTTATGAGGTGGTTCAAGGAGCAGAGATTTTCACAATTCACATGTTTGCTCAAGATAAGGACAGAAATCATGCAAGCAAAGATGAGTGGTATTCACTATCATTGTTTTTGTTTGTTTTTTTTAGTCCATAAATGTTACATAAATAATTATGTTGCTTTCTGCATTGCTTTTGACATTTTCCTTCCACTGAAGTTTTGGGCACAGCAGATAGTGAGATGAATAATGCTGATTTTAGCAGAAGCTGAACTGTAGCAGAAGGGAAACAGCACTGATTGCAACGAGCACACGATGGAGTGGAAATTGCTGCCTCCTTATATCCGTAGTTCAAGGGCTTCCCTAGTTCTTTCTTTCTTTCTTTCTTTCTTTCTTTTAAACCACTGTTCTTCAACCTTGGGTCTCCCAGACGTTATTGGACTACAATTCCCATATCCCCAGCCATCTTAGCCAATGGCCAAGGATGATGGGAGTTGTAGTCCAACAACATCTGGAGACCCAAGGCTGAAGAACAGTATAATAGTTAAACCTTTTCTAGCTGCTTTAGAAAACATGGCGCTTCCCATGCTTTTTGAAACCTTTTAAGTAACAAGCCCCTAGATGTAGCAGAATATTATGACATACCGCTCCTTCCTACCTAGACGGAGCAGAATATGGCTGCCTCCATGTACCAGGTACAAAAGGGCAATCTACTTTTTTCCATATAATGTGCCTGTAAGGCCCTGGTCAGAGTGGTCCCTGTGGGGCCCATTTTACACTGATGCCACCCCTCAGAGTTACTAGGTAGCAGCAGTAGCACTCCAAAGGTGGTTGGGACCTGCCATATAAATTTACCAAAATGTCCAGGAGCACCTGGCATAGTGTCACTCTGGGGCACTGTGAGAAATTAAAATGGAGGCTTGCAGACCCATTCATGTGGGGATAGGCCATCCAAATGGGACCTTATGCCTGTCCAATTCTATGTGCAGAATCCAAAACCCGAAACTCAAAACCGTGTGACAAAGCAGCAGGAGCTGGGTGCAATTTTTGCCCCTTTGACCACTGCTAGTGGTAATGTGAGAGTCATCCAATCTCTGATGTGCATGTCTGGATTGTGGTTACTTGGTACCAAAAGGAAAGCTCTCTGCACATGCTCCTCTTTTTTTGCTGTTTCCTGTGTTTCAAGGTTGAGCACTGACGTTGAAAAATAGGGTCTGGGGTTAAGACCTCGCTCATATTAAACCAGAGGTGAGGAACCTGTGCCCCCTCCCAGCTATTTTTGGGACTCCAGTTCCCATCTTTCCCAGAGAGCATAGCTAGTGATGAGGAATGGTGGGAGTTACAGCCTACCAACATCTGAAAGGCCACAGGTTCTCCATCCAGATATTAAACCATCCCCTTTTGTATTTATTTATGCTTACATTTATATCCCACTATTACTCCAAGAATCTCAAGGTGGCATACATGGTTCTATCCCTGCCCGTTTATCCTTGCAACAACCCTGCGAGGTAGGTTAGGATGAAAGTCAGTGAGTTGCCTAAAGTCACCCAGTAAGCTGACTGAAGCTTTGAAGCCTGGTTTCCCAGGTCCTAGTCTGGCACCTGTCACATACAGCTGACAGAAGGGAAAGAAATGAGCAATATTTCTACCTTTCCACATGTTGTAGCATGGTGTTGAGGAAACAGCAGAAAGGTGCAGAGGTCTGGGAGCCACCGCTCATGCCTTTGTCGTGGACTGCAGCCTCAAGGAGGAGATCTACAGCGCTGCAGAGAAGGTAAGGTCTCCTGCTTGTGTAGCATCGAGCTACTTAATTTTGCTCTTCATGATCTCTCTCCCCCCTCACCGCCCACTCCCTTCTTTATCTAATGTTCAATTAATAATTATATTTTATAGACTGTGTTGGTTTTTTTGCATTTGCTCTTTAAGATGTGTTAACTTATGCTGTACACCACTTAGAGTTTTATTTAAATGTAAGCGGTATATAAATTGTCTAAATATATAATATAATTTCCAGTCTGATGAAGAGTTCTGAGAACTCAAAGACTTGCCGACTATTCTGTGACCTTTTGTTTAGTGCTAATAAAGATATTGCCCAATTGTGGCTTCTGTGACTGTACCTTTAATCACTGCTGCGTTTTCTTAATTTCTGTTCCTTTTTTTAAAAGGTGAAAAGAGACATAGGAGATGTTAGCATCTTAGTGAATAACGCCGGAGTAGTAGCAACAGCAGATCTCCTTTCCACCCAGGACAAGCAGATACAAAAAACATTTGAGGTCAACGTTCTCGCTCACCACTGGGTAAATATTGCTGAGGCATCCAAGCTTTAACTACAAGATAAAATCTGCCAATACACTGTTATAGTTATAAATGAAAATAAGAAATGAACCATGCCCGATACACTGTTCCCAATTAAGTATATACATGGTTGATATACAATAAGAATAATACGCAATCCCAAACTGTATTTTCCAAATGTGAGATGAGAATACTGGCTGTCCCTCATTTTATGATATAACTAGGATAGAAGAAGCAGTTTGAGTTTTGCTATGTTAACAATATAGTTGCTAGGGGCAAGAAGTGAGAGGGACTTAACTCGCGTTGTTGGGAATTTTGTGCTACTTCTAGTACTGCCTGTGTACTTGCTTTTGTGTACGTGCATTGTAACACCTGATTACAATGCACGTAAATAAGTAGATGGTTGCAAAGCCTCCTTAGTGCTATCTCTCAAAAGGAAACTGCCTGTAAAGCTTGCTCTGAATGTCCTACAACCCAAGGAAGGAAAGCAGGGATATTGCAGAGGAATAACCCTAGAATTACAAGATAGAAGATGAATTATAAATAGATTGTATTTAAAACAGGTCATTTCTAAATTTAAGAACATAGAATGCTTATTTCTCTTTTTTTGGAGGCTACCATCAGCTGAGAAAAGAAGCAGGTAGCAGTAACTGGACTGTTGCAGGCTGGAAGCTAGATACCAACTTTAGCCTTCTCAGTCCTTTTCTGCTGCACCTGGAGAACAGTAGTCAGTTGGACGTTTGGCCAACCCACCCTGCCTATGAAGAGCACTTTGCCACAGCTGCAGCTGGTTTCCAAGGGGAAAACTGATTTATTCGGAGGCCACTGTTGTTAGTGTGGTTCCCCAGTGGGCCAGCCACCGGGGGGGGGGGCTGTTTGAGTCACTCCCTCAGGGTGTGATGAAGTTGAGGGAAGTCCCTATGGACGATTGGCTGTGGATGAGTTTATCCCTAGATGAGAGACTGGAGCAACCGGATTTGGTGTGTGAGTTAACCTGGCCAGGTGTGTATGTGTGTGTGAGAGAAAGTTAACCTGGTTTCCAAGAGAGAGATGGAATGCTGGGGAGCTGTGTTTAGTGAGAGCATGAATGTAGACTATTGTTGTTATGTGCCTTCAAGTCGATTATGACTTATGGAGACCCCATGAATCAGCGACCTCCAAGAGCATCTGGCATGAACCACCCTGTTCAGATCTTGTAAGTTCAGGTCTGTGGCTTCCTTTATGGAATCAATCCATCTCTTGTTTGGTACTATTACATTAGTATTAGTATTAGTAGTATCATTAGTCACTTGTTACCCAAAGATCTCCAAGCAACTTACAACACTGTAAGTTACAGAAGTAAATATATCATATTATAAAATAGAATAATCAAACAATAACCCACCCACCCCCCATATAGCCACAAAAAGCTTTGGTAGTACACTAAATCAAAACAGCATAATCTCAGTGTATCAAATGACTGGGGGAAAAGATAAGCTTTTACCTGGCACAGAAAAGATGTCAAATGAAGGCACTAGGTAGACCTCACTGGGGAGTGTATTCCATAGATGCTTTCACGTTAAATTTTTTATTATTATTATTTTATTAAGCTTATATACCGCCCGACTAGCAACAGCTCTCTGGGCGGTGAACATTAAAAATACAATAAAAATAACACAGTACAGTATATCACAATACAAAACTGTACAAAAAACTGTACAGTCTAAAATCAAAATATAATAAATTAGAATTAACAGGAATTAAAATGCCTCAGAGAAGAGAAAGGTTTTAACCTGGCGCCGAAAAGATGATAGTGTCGGCGCCAGGCGCACCTCCTCGGCGAGACCATTCCATAGTTCGGGGGCCACCACTGAGAAGGCCCTAGATCTTGTCACCACTCTCCGGGCTTCCCTATGAGTCGGAACCCGGAGGAGGGCCTTCGTAGTAGACCGTAGTGTACGGGCCGGTTCATACCTACTGAAAACCTTTCTGTTCCACCAGGTTTATGCAGGCAAATAAGAAGATGCCGTTTTGCAACAGTTGACCTTTGTTTTTACCATATTATTGATGTTTTTATTGTATGGTTGTTTGATTGTTTGTTTTAACTTTTTGTAAACAAAATAGCTGTATTCGAATATATTTATAAATAAACAAATGTAAATAATAAATGGATGGGGAGCCACAACTGAAAAAGCCCTCTCCCTTGTCATCACGCTGCAAGCCTCCCTCAGAGCAGGGACCTGGAGAAGGGGTTCAGAAAAACACATATCCAGTGTGATTGGTGGGTATTTGGTGATTTTGCTACTTTATATTGTTCTGGTTGATTTGATTTCTCTTCGACTTCTGTTGCATATTTCTTTTGTGTTAATACACTGTTAGTGTCTTTGGGAGCCTTTGGGCCAAATGCGGTATATAAATAAACCATAATGTAACATAAAATATTAAAAAACAGCTGCAACATGGGCCTCTAAAGATGTTTCTTTTCCTCTTTTCAAACTTACTTCAAGACAACAAAAGCCTTCCTCCCAGCAATGATGAAAAATAACCACGGCCATATTGTCACAGTTGCATCGGCTGGCGGACACATAGCAGTTCCTTTCCTGGTGTCTTATTGGTAAGTGTAATAGAGACTCTTTTCTTGTGGTGGTTGTCAACACTGAAGTTTGCTTTGATGGGACTAGAATGAAATTATGGGTGATATCCCACAAAGTCATACTCTGAGTAGACCCATTGAAATCAATGGGCTTAATTTATGTTGCATTTTAGTCAACAGATGTGTTTGAACGTTTGATAGTTTATTTTATAATGATTTTAAAATGCTACGTCCATATTATCAAAATGAATTATTCATTTTCACTGTCATACTATACTTTGAAAATTAATACATATTAGACCATTATTGTAATGATGGATTGATATGTATATCTCCTGTTGTGTTGTGAGCTGTTTTGGACACATTAATCAATTTGTTTATTAAGGCATTCATATACAACTTAATCATTAGCATTTCTGGGGGAAAGTGGCATTCAAATTAAATAAATACCCAAATACCATTGATTTCAGTGGGTCTTCTCTGAGTATCTCTGCATATCACCCTATGTTTTTAAATAACAGCACATCCCTCTGACTAATAATTTGAGCTCAGTATCAATATAAACACTACATTGGCCCCATTTGCACTATACATTCAGAGCAGTATTATCCCATTTTATACAGTCATGGCTTCCCCTAAAGAATCCTGGGAACTGTAGTTTATGAAGGGTGCTCAGAGTTGTTAGGAGACTCCTGTTCCCCTCGCAGAGCTACAATGCCCAGAGTGGTTTAACAATCAGTACGTCTTTCCAGGGAACTCTGGGACTTGTCACTCTGTGAGGGCCCTACTCCTAACTGGGTTGCTAAAATCCAGGCCGGCATTCTGCAGGTGGAAATGAGTGAATGGAGGCACATTTGTATTGTCTGAGCCTCTGGAAACAAAATGGCTGGGTTGTGCTCAGGCAAGGAACAAACAGAAGCGGGAGTGTGGCTGTCCTCACCATAAGGTCCTCATACACATGACAATCCAACATCCCCCCCCAAAAAGTGCTAACAAGCTTTCACACCAGCAGTGATTACAGATGTGGAATGGTAACTGACGCACGCACTCCAAGAAATGCTGGCAGGGTAAAATACAGCGGAGTTGCTCAATGAAAGGGCATTTCAGTTGAACATATGCCAGTGAGGAGAACAGATCTGTGTTCGTGATTGCACAAAGCAGCAAGAGGCTTCTGGGAGCCAAACTACATATTGCAACAGAGACCATGAATGCTGCATCTCCGCCTCTTTTTGCAAATAGCAACTACAGGGAAGGGATCAAGATCAGGACCAGAGTACGGGGATAGGGGTGGGGAAATCTGTGAGTTTCAGTCCTCTCAGTTTCTCATTTTCCAACATGAAATCCAGTTCTCCACATTTCTGCAGCCATTTAAAAACATGCTCATGAAAATTCTTCAACATTTTAGCGCAAATTTCTCCTAATGAACACATTTTTATATGCAGTTGGCACTAATACACACATTTTTGCAAGCAATTTCTCCTAATATAACACGTGTGCTATTTTCTCTAATATAGTCATTTTTATTCACACTTTCCCCTAATGTATACTTTTTTGTAAACTTTGGTTGGAGAAATTTGGGTTAAGTGAGAATTTCGAAGGATGGCCGTGTTTCAGGTCTCATCGTGTTTTGGAAAGTGTACATTTGATAGATTCAGCTTTAAATGCAAACTAAATTGATTTTCTCCCCCATCCCTCCATGGGAGAGGTGTTACCTTTTCCTTCTGGTGCTATTTTCTCATTGAAATGCCTCCCAAAGCTGCTATATGCCCCACTGGTAAAAAAACAACAACATACAGGTACAGTCTGTGTGCCCTTATGCTTTGGGGGCTGTTATGGTATCTCCGCCATATTGTTTGGCTCTGGGAGATAGTTGCTAAAATTAGCAGTAGAATAATGGCCCCAAAAAGAATCAAAAGAACTCTGTGGAGGCTTTATGGCTTACAAGGCAGGGAGTTGATTAGAGTCGCAAAGGATTGTTCTCTCTCTCCCACCCACTCGCCAGAGCTTGGAAAAGTTACTTTTTTGAACTACAGCTCCCATCAGCCTAATCCAGTGGCCATGTTGCCTAGGGCTGATGGGAGTTGTAGTTCAAAAAAGTAACTTTTCCAAGCTCTGCCCACTCCTACATCACACATCATACATTTATTCCACTATTATTCCACTTTAAACAGTCAGGGCTTCCCCCAAAGAATCCTGGGAAGTGTAGTTTGTGAAGAGTGCTGAGAGCTGCTATTCCCCTGACAGAGCTACAATTCCTAGAGTCCTCTGGAAAGAGGGACTGTTAAACTACTCTGACAATTTTAGCTCTGTGAGGAGAACAGAAGTCTCCTGATAATAACTCACTAAGGCCCGCCTCTGTGACATCACTAAAGCCCACCCCTGTGACATCACTCTGGCCTGCCTCTGAAATCTCAGGGCTTGGGATGCTTCTGACCTGGCAATCCTACAGGTGGTCATGGATTGGGGGAAACGGCCTCACTGGACAAATTAAGACTCCCACTGGGCATAATTTGGCCCATTGGCTGGAGGTTCCCCATGCCTGTACCAAGACAATAATAGTACACACATATAGCAACTATGTTCAGCACCCTTTATCTGTTTAATACCAGTTTAAGTAATGGCCAGCATGTACATATTCTTAATAAATAGTAAATAAAAGTAATAGGGTAGCTCTTCATACCCTTAAAATCACTGCTGAAAAATATTATTTTCACATGTTTATTGGTTATAAACTTGCCCTGCACATATCCACTACCATTCCACAGTCTACAGTCTATCAGACAGTCCATCACTTTCTTCTATATACTGTGTGATCTTTAATAAGCGATTCATACAGCTCCCCAAATTGGTACTAATGAGTTTTAAATTAGCCATTCGCACTGTGGTCTGTGCTTTTTCACACTTGAGTTCTAGCAAAAAAAAAGGGTGACTTTCAGCACAGCTAACTTCCCACCCCCAGCTGCACAATTTGCTTCACATAAATGAATCAAAACTTGAGGGGGTTTTCTGCATTGCCATTGGACTGAAAAAGAAGGAAATACCTCTCGTGCATCTTCATCTGACCCTCTTTTTTTTTGTATCGTGGGTGTGAAGATGAAATTGGATTTTTTATTTTTTGTAGCAGGCCCCCAACTGGCTTTGGTTGGTTCTGCATATATCTTAGCAATAGGCCTATTCTGCTAAACGCGGGCGCTAAGAGTCCCCTTCCTTGAAGTTGGCATACATGAGAAGAAAAAGGCATCCGTTTCAGAGTTGTGGAGAACTTTGGTCAAATATAAGTGATTTTCTGCTGTAAGTTTCTTTATTAATTTTCTAATCTTATATATTTTAGAAATTCACTGATAGTGGTTATATTTTAAAAGCCTGCATATTGTGCATATATTAGGTAAACCTAGTATTAGATTAGTTGAGAAATATTTTCAAAGATCTCCCAAATCTACTCTCCCCCCACCCCCGCCGCCCTTTAGTTCAAGCAAGTTTGCTGCTGTTGGGTTTCATAAAAGTCTCACTCAAGAACTGTCTGCTTTGGGAAAGAATGGGATCAAAACGTCATGCCTTTGTCCAGTTTTTATCAACACCGGCTTTATAAAACATCCAAGTTCAAGGTACGTGATGAGAAGGCTCTTGTATCGTCTTGTCAACTCAGTTTGAAACTCCTTTTTGAAATTCCCCTTTTGAAACAGCTGCTCCTGCTCAAGAAAGATGTGTCTAATAGCACAGCCCTGTGCATGTCTACCCAGGGCCAGAAATAAGCCCCACTAAATTCAGTGGGGCTTACTCCCAGGTAAGCATGTAAGGCAGGGGTGGAAAAGGGGCAAAAGCAGGGATTTCTACACATGCACACTCACCTATACATATCACTCCATCCCGTTGAGCAAGAGAGATTAGATTGGATCCAAAGTAGAGCTAAGTCTCAGTAGTATTAGCAGAAGGGTTTCCACACATGCACCGGGACTTCCCTACCTGCACACCCTCTAAATCTGTTTTAGGGGTTCCCCAAACCCTCCAGAGCAGATTTGGGGAGAGTGCAGAGTGCATGCAGGGGGAGCGTCCTAGCTCCCACGGACAGATTTGGAGTTGGGCCTTTCAGCTCAATTATTGCCAATGTCTTTAATCCACAGGCTAGCACAGGATTTGGAACACAGATCAGAATACAGCGCACATAGGGTTGAGATCAATGCAAGGCACTATGCAGCATGGCTACACAAGCAAAGATGTTGCTGCAACACTTGACATGCCCCCTGGGTTTCCCTTATAAATGATAGGGTGGGCACGGCTACTTGCCTATAACTTGTCTCTTCGCTTGCTTACCCATTCCCAAGCCACCATTCCTACAGGTAGGCTGGTTAGCGGGCTCAGCCTGTTCGTGCCTGCGCATCTGACAGCAGGTCTGTGATGATGGAGGCGGAGACAACTCAGCCATATCATATCCCGGTTCCACCTCCAGCACCCTTCCTGGGCTTGGGGTGGGTTGACAACAGGAGACTGGCTTGGTGGTGAAATGGCTGCTGGAGGCTGCGCAAGGGGATGGACTGATAGTTCAACCCCTTCATCTCCATTGGCCGACAGCTCGAGGCAAGGTCTGTCAGTCAGCAGATCACTCGGCCCTTCCCCAACTTCCTCACCCAACACTCCTAGATCACTGGGCCCCTTCCCCGGGTCCCAGATCTCCTCCCCAGACCAGTTCTGCCAAGAATTCTCCACGAGGCCCATGACAGAGAGGAAGAGGGGAGCCATGTTGTACAAGTGGATATCCTTGTGCTGATGGATTGCATTAGTTGAATGCTGCCCATTATTATAGTTCAGGGACACATTCCAACCAAGCAAAAACATTCAAGGAGAGAGCAAAGTAGGGTCAATGAGGAGAATGGTGGGGAGGAGAAGGTGGCTGGAGCGGAGTCTCAGGGGCTGAATACAGAGGCCTAGAGAGCTAGTATTGCGGTCTACATCCCTCTTTGGGCACATGTAATTCGTTTCATGGCTTAGCCCCAAAGGAAAGTGTCAGTTCCTTCTTTAAAAAAAATTGAAGGATTGAAGTAAGTTAAAAATATTTAACAAGCATTCTGGCAATTTATTACAACTATGTTGTTAGAGCTAAGCTTCAGCAGCCATGTTCCCACAATGGCTGGTTCTGTCAACAATACTTCAATGAGCGTTTTCATTTAACTCCAGCCTGGTGCCTGTTCTGGAGCCTGACAAAGTTGCAAATAAACTCATCGATGGAATACTTTGCAACCAAAAAATGATTTTTCTTCCACCGTTTGTGAAGTGCAGCCTTCTGCTGGAAAGGTAGGTGTGGTTCACTTAGGAATGGTGTGATGGATTTTTGAGTTGTTATTTAGAATAAAAATACGCCTTGGTCAAAATGAAAGACAAGCAACCAAGTCAAGTCTTAACAGATTCTGAGCTTTTGAGATGGTTATAATTTGATATCTCTCTCTCTTCCTTACAGAATTCTACCAGAGCGTGCCTTGGTGGCTTTGGACAAGGCCATTAAAGTAAAATTTGATGCAACTGTTAGACATGAAGGAAAAGAACGTTAAATTAATAAATGCCTTCACTCAGGGTGTATATTGGGATCAGTTCTTCAGAGGTGTGATGCATAACGCCTTGTCAGTAACCTACAAATGGAATCCTATGAACTTTTCATCTCAAATATGTATTAAAAGTACAATATCATAAAAAGCATATTACTTACTGATATACAAATAGGCCATAGTCATGTACTTTCCTCCTTTCCTTACATTTATTTCCCACCTTTCTTCCAGGAGCAGCTCACCCAGTGGGGCAGAGTCATAGTAATAACCTCCCAGAAGTGGCATTGCTGCTGCTTACAAGGAGGAAAGGTGGTAAGGCTGGGGCGGCACTGATGCACTGACAGCCAATCCCACTGGGTGCCCCCATGTGGCTCCTCCTTGCTGCCCCCTTGCCTCCCCTCCTCCCAGTAGGTGGCAGCAACACCACACCTAGGTGGCTATTGCTGTGTTTTCTCCATCCTACCAGATGAGCCGCTTTTGCTTTCGTCCATCACAGAACCCAAAATGGCACATATTGCTCTCAGGTGGTTCTCCCCTCCAGGCGTAGTTAAGCCCACTGATTTTTCAATGCACTTTTCCCAGTTGCCCTGGCACCTGGCACACTGCCACAGCAGCAACAGGCACCAGTGATGGAGGTGGCAAACAGAAAGACCTCCCTCCTTCCCTCACCACCACAATCAGATCAACAGCAAATTAAGCAGGTGGGCAAGAGGGTGGTTGGAGGGAGTGGGTGGGTGGAAAGTAACAAATGAGTTTTTCTTTGGCTTAAATTAAAATCCAAGTCAGAGAATAAGGCTTGCCTTGTATGACACTCATATAACAAAACACTGTTTTGCATTCTAAGCCAAGGAATTCAAATGTCAGTGACAGCTCCAAATAGCAGTGCTATGTGGCCATGACACAATACCATCATGTGTCTCTTAATTTTTAAAAAAAACCTGCCAGGGCAGTATTGTCTTCATACACAAGAAGATCTTGTTTGTCATTGGGGAAACTTCTGTTGGTCACCCTCCAGATGATGTTAGGCTCCAGGTCCCATCATCCCTAACTGTTGGTCATGCTGACTAGGCCTCATGGGAATTGGGTGTCCAACAACATCTAGAGGGCCAAAGCTTACTTGCCCCTCTTACAGGTCTTAGTACAGTTTCAGAGCTAGTTCATGCCTGAGACATCTCTTTTACTCAGTCTGTTCTCTTGTACCTGCGGCAGAGTTCACAAAAGAAACATTGATCTGCTTTTTGGAGTCAATGTCAGGACCATCAACAGCAAATCTATACCTGTAGGATTTTCCAGGTCAGCTCAAGGTCTCTGGGATCAGTGAATGAAGTGTATGTAGGAAGCAGAAAGTACTGGAGCAAAAAATCTTAATTTCACATATACATTCATGGGGTCTGAACTGTCAATGACTGATCAGGAACAAGACCTTGGGGTCGTAGTGGATAGCTCGATGATGATGTCAACCCAGTGTTGGGGCAGCTATGAAAAAAGCAAATTCCATGCTAGGGATCATATGGAAAGGTATTAAAAATAAAACTGCTGATATCATAATGCCGTTATATAAATCTATGGTGCTACCGCATTTTGAATACTGTGTACAGTTCTGGTCGCCTCACCTCAAAATGGATATTATAGAATTGGAAAAGGTTCAGAAAAGAGTAACCAAAATTATCAAGTGGATGAAGTGACTGCCTTATGGGGAAAGGTTACAGTATTTGGGGCTTTTTGTTTAGAGAAAAAGCGAGTAAGAGGCAACATGATAGAAGTGTATAAAATTATGTGTGGCAAGAAGAAAGGGGATACAGAAAAGTTTTTCTCCCTCATAACACTAGAACACTGGACATTCAATGAAGCTGAATGTTAGAAGATTCAGGACAGACAAAAGAAACTACTTCTTCAGGCAATGCTTTTTAAGCTATGGAATTCACTCCCAGAAGAGACACTGATGGCCACCAACTTGGATGGCTTTGAAAGAGGATTAGACAAATTCATGGAGGAAAAGGCAGTCGATGGCTACCAGCCATAATGGCTGTACACTGCCTCCATAGGCAGAGGCAGTATGCTTCCAAATACCAATTGCTGGAAACCACTCTTTGCACTCAGGTCCTGCTTGTGGGCTTCCCATGGGCATCTGGTTGGCCACTCTGACAACAGGATACTGGATTGGATGGGCCATTGACCTGATCCAGCAGGCTCTTACGTTCTTATTTATTCACTGACAAAGGCACTAATTGCTAGAAGAGGAACAAGTGATGTAATGCAAATAGAAATACTAGTGGCAAAGGTTGGCTTCAAAAGCTTTGATAGGAGAGACGTCATCCAGATGTTGTTTTGGCCCAGCTTATCTGAAGGAACGCCTCCAGTATCACCAAATATGCCGCCAAACAAGATCAGCCTCACAAGACCTTCTCTCGGTCCCACCGGTAAAAACAGCTAGTCTGGTGCGGACCAGAGAGAGGGCTTTTTCGATCGTGGCCCCCACCCTCTGGAACTTGCTTCCATTTGACCTTCGACATGCCTCCTCCCTGATGGCTTTTCGCCGAGCCTTAAAGACCTGGCTATTCAGGCAGGCCTATGGGATCTCTGGGGTGGGTTGCTATTATGCTGTATTATTGAAGGATGGTTTAGATGAACTGATGTTAATATTATGATTGTTGTATGCATATGTTTTATATTGTATTTTATATTGTGTAAGTCGCCCAGAGTGTCCGTTAAGTCGGACAGATGGGCGACTAACAAATAAAATATTATTATTATTATTATTGTTGTTGTTAACATCAGCCAGGCACACTACGTGAGATCTGTGCCTGGACACTCAGCGGAGAACATTAAATCAATTGCAAGCACGAATGAAACATCACGCATTTTACAGGCACAAAACAAAGGATCACATGAGTGAAAAAATGAAGGCAACCAGATGTTATTAACGTAGCATGAAGTTTGATCCTAATGTCCTTCTACCACAGTTTCCAATCTATAATATGAGGGAGGCATACCTCCCTATCTCCCTCTAACATTATATCTTTGGGATTTGTTGAGTTATTTAATACTTCAAGGGGAAAATTGTAGAAGGGGAACCCTCAGCCACTGTTCAGTGACATCCTGCATTTCTCCCTGAGAGAATCAGATTAGGGACTTCATTCATTTCATAAAGTAAAAGACTGCAATTTCTTTGTTAAGAGAGGGATGAAACTAAGTGTGGATTCCACAATTCTTGAGTAAGAGATAGGACATTATTGCAACTGCAAGAAAAGTCGTGTTCACCATTCCATCTATATATTGATATGTTCATGGAGCTACTTCCTACAGGTTTCTTAATGGAAAGAGTTAATAATGAACGAAAACAAGAATCCCATTTCCTTAGTTTTCTTTATCCTTGTATCCAATGGTAAAATCAAATTTAAGTTCATTCAGCCTCCACAAAGCTGCAGCTCCACGAACTGGAAGAAACCTGGGTGGGGGGGAAGATGAAGAGAATATATTAGTGTCGCCTTATTGATTGCCTACTTCAATTGTGGGCCTCCTGTGGCTCTCCAGATGTTGGACTTCAACTCCCATTAGCCCCAGACAGTGGTCAAGGATGGCTGGAGTAATAGCCCAGCAACATCTGGAAGGCTACATGTTCCCTGTCACTGCGCTTCCTAGAAGTAATACTCTGAAAGCAACAGGCAACCCACTGGACACATTAATTAGACCAAAAGATAAAAAAAATGGAGCAAGTTGGCTTTAATGGTTCACCATACTTACCTATCCAGCATTACACTGACTTTCAGGAATGGTGGGATGAAAATCATTCTCTTGTTGGTTAGTATTCCCTTGATTGATTGCTTTGCAACTTCTTCAGGCTCCAAAGCGGGCATTAATCTGAAGGTAAAGAAAACCATGACATTATAGTTGTAGATTCTTTGCAAGATCAAGGCTTGGAACCAAGCTAGGTACTGAGCCTATGGTCACATATAGGCCTGGACCAAATCCAGAAATGTTTATAAGGTATAAAGGTAATTAAAGTCAAAATACAAGAGAAGAGGGTATAGTTAACCAAATAAGCTTGTATAAGAGAGCACAACCCGCTCCAGGACATTATCCACAAAATAAAGGTGCATTATCCCAGGGCCAGTTCTTTATATTTTCTATGGGAAAGCTTTGGAAGCAGCATCCCAGTGATGAGTAATCCCTGACCTAGCTATAATGTTGAAAAGCTCTTATGTGTAGGCTGACCACCTTCATTATGAGGATGGCTACACTCCTACTCCAGCTGCCACCAGGAAAGTCAATATAGCAGTCTTAATGGCACACTTTTCTAAATGTTATTGAAACATCATGGATCACTCACCACAGGGAGAGTACTGGGGTGGCATCCTTGTAACAAATGTATAAGTGTATTCCTTGACACACTAAAGGACAAACTACATGTGATGATCAGATCTCCTGAAGTCTCTTTTAAAGCTGAAAAGGAACTAATGAAAGTTGGAGTGGGGAAAGGGGCAGACTGAGCTTTCAAAACTATTATTTTTAAACAACACTGGGCCCTTCCAGACTGTTATTTTATTGCAGGTGTATCCTGCAACATGTTTTTGGCATCAAAATAGTGCATTAATGGATCTATTCTGCTCTATTAGTTGTTCACCAATGCTTCCCCAATGCTGTCACATTATTGCTGTCCAGAGGGGGCTACAGCACAATAAATTGGGACAAAAAACAAAAACCACCACACAGAATATTTGTGGTATAAAAGTTACACGATTTTGGCAGGAAGTTAAGGGACATCCACTGATTGGAAATGAAGTAGTATGACCACCCCAAAACTTTTGTAGATACAAATAGTACTGAAAGTGTGATCACATATGACTTCCTTGTTAGCATCATGAGCACAGATAATCACGAATACGCAGTGAAAAGGATGTCACTCTGGAGGGGCTCTCTGAAGTGGCCATTAGAAGAAAGGGGAAAGAATAAAGGACTGACACTACAGAGAGGCAGTTTTAACGACAGGGTTTCTAAAGGCCAATGTCCCACTTCCTTATACAGTACCTTGAAGAAGGATTTTTGACAAAGTCAGTATTTATAAACATAGGACAGATGCATGACGTTTTGACCCCATTCTTCCTCAATGCAGACAACTCTTCTGTCAGAGCTCTATGAAACCCGACAGCAGCAAATTTGGATGAGCTATGAGAAATTTCAGACATGGATTAGTGGTTGCATGATCATTTACAACATCACAAATATTCATACATCACATACAGTAATTTATAGAGCTGACAGCTCTCACCACCACAGATCCACATATGGATTGATTGAATGTACTCTAAGATCGATTGTAGGGTTCCTTCACTTCATGCCCACATGTTAATTTTATAGTATGTGCTGATGTTTTGTCATCCAACTGCTGACCAGCTATTGGAAGCACACTTTGGTAAATGGGGAGCTGGATATTCAGTGAAATCATCATCCATTCAGCAATCTCAGGGGTCATGGGAATTTTCTTTAGACTACCTGTCAAGTCCACAATGAGAACACCACTTAATTCTTATAGTTGAGGTTTGTTTGGTTTTCGTATCTCTTGTTGTCTGTTCAAGTTTCTCGTCCCTATGTGTGTGGGATGTAGACTTGGTGAGAGCACTCGGGAAGGCATTCTTTTTGTCATGACCTTCTGTGTCAAGGATGGGCATCTGGTGGCCTTCCAGATGTTGCTGGACTACAACTCCCATCATCTCTTTCCATTGGCCAGGCTGGCTGGGGTTGATGAGAGTCAAACAATATCTGGAGAGCCACAGGTTCTCCATCCCCACCCTATGTTTCTATATCTCTGTCTTATACTGTTGTTTTGACTGATGCGGCTGCTCCCTACACACCCTCAAAATCTACTCTAGAGGTTAGGGGATCCTCTAGAGCAGATTTAGGGACACACAGGGAGAGGAGAGGAGAGGAAGGGGAAGTTGAATACAACCTAAAGTATTCTAATTTTAAGGTGTATTTCTCAAAAGGTAAGATTCCATATAATCAATTGGCTTTATATTGGTACATTTACTTAAATTTACCCACAAATTTAGTTCAAATGAAGCATTATTTTTAATTACTTATCTTATTTCTGCTGACTAGCAACATCTCTGCCATACGCACCAATAAGCCACAAGAAAAGGAGCCACTATGTGGCCTCCAGCAGAAGCCACGGTGATAATATGGCCATGGTTATTCTTCATCATTGTTGGCAGGAACGCTTTTGTGGTCTGAAAGTAAACAGAGAGGGGGAAATTAGCTTTCTGTAGAAGTCCGCCGTTTAATGTTTTACTAACGTGACAACTATTTGACCTGCTCTGCTGCTGCTGTTTTGGTTTGTTTGATTGTAGCTGCCTTTACTTATTTTGACGTGGGTTTTATTGTTTTATCATTTTATGTTATACTTTGTTCATACTGGGTGATATCTAGTGCTAGTCACACTCAGAGTAGACCCAATAAAATCAATGACCTTAAGTAATTTGTATCATTGACATTATATCTCACCCAGTATGCATTGTACCAACCCATCCTTGTGTCTACAAAGATGAAGGGTGGGTTGTAAATATTTTAAATAAATAATACAACCAAATAAAGTATAACAGAAATAGAAATCAGCTCTATTTACCTAGAATGGTGGCTCCTTTGAGGTCTAGGGAGTAGGAGGCTTTGTTTGTTTGTTTATTATATTTATGAGATGCCTAATATATTGTGGTAGCGTGAAAATCTGGTGAGCTGGGGAAAGAGTTCCTCCCCTACCCACATCTTTGAAGAAGGCAGAACAAGGTACCATCATTAGATTGCATTGACAGCACCTGCAATTCTAGATACATCACCGTGAGCCCGACATGATCCACTAATAATAACCACTTGTAAAGTAATCTTATTATTGTGAACTACTTTGAAAACCATTATGACTGGAAGGCAGTAGACAAATATTGTAAAAAATGGAAGAAAATAATATCTAAACCCTCTGCCAACATTCAGTCACATAGTCTAGAGAACGGCCAATAAACAGAATTGAGAAAGCAGATCAGGGACAAGGACCCTATGGCTCTCTGCTCCTGCTGGACTACAACTCCCATCAAATCTGACCATTGGCTATGCTGTTTGGAGCCTAATGGGAAATGGAGTCCAAGAAAATCAGGCATTTAAGACAGCCACCTGTCGGGTATGCTTTAACTTGGATTCCTGCATTGAGCAGGGGGTTGGACTCGATGGGCTTAAAGGCCCCTTCCAACTCTACGATTCTATGATCAAAGGCCACAGGGACCCCATCCCTGATGTGGAAGAATGGGGAGAACTGTGCAGATTCTTAAATATTACTGGGATCATCACGGGAAGGAGGAGGGCAGGTTTAGCCCTCACCGCCCTTGTTTTATCCAAGTGTAACTCTTTACTTTTTCCCATAGTTATTTATTTAAATATTTAATTTAATACTCCACTCCTTCAACCCAGAGGATTAACAGCATGATTTACAGCATAACTTTTAAAACTATATAAAACCAAGCACAAATTAAAAATAAAGCACTCTTGACTGAAGGCACAATGGCTGTTCTGTGTTACAGCTTTGCATTGAGGTATAATGTCACATCAGATGACAGCAGCCTATTCCAACCCACCCTGTAGCACTCATGGGAAATGTCCAAGTCGATACAGTAGACTGGCCTTTGACACACTGATGACCTCCAGATATTTTTAACTTCAACTCTCATTAGCCCCTGCCAGCACTTCCATGAAAGCTGTAGTATAAAACATATGAAAGGCACCAAGTTGGTTGCAATAGATTAAGGCCACATTCACAGCATGCATTCATTCCACTATTATTCTACTTTAACAGTCGTGGCTTCTCCCAAAGGATCCTGGGAAGTTCAGTTTGTGAAGGGTGCTAAGAGTTGTTAGGAGACCCCTATCCCCCTCATAGAATTACAATTTTCAGAGTGGTTTAACGGCCAGTCTCTCTTCTCAGACAACTCTGAAAATTGTAGCTCTATGGGGGTCACTTACCACTCTCAGCACCCTTCACAAACCACACTTCCCAGGATTCTTTGGGGGAAGCCATGACTGTAATGTATAGTGTGAATGTGGTCCAACAAGATACCATATTGGCAGCCATTGGCAGTATATCTTATTACACACTCAAGTACTTGTAAAGTTGGTCTTAAAATAGGCCTATACTGTGATTCTTTGATTACTATTACCCAGTAGTGAGCAAGAATGTTGACTTCAAACATTTTTTGAATCTCATGGTCCTCAGTCGACAGCACATCCGTTGGGGCTATCACCCCAGCGTTGTTCATCAAGATATCCACATCGCCAATCTCTCCTTTCACCTGTTAAGAAGTGAAGAATAGAGATTAAAGAAAGTTCTATTTAGGGGTTTTGTTAGGAGGTGACCCAGGGGGCTGAGCCCCCTAGGTCTTGTGAGGGAGGTCATGCATTTTCTATTTTACTTACAGGGCGGTTGGGTGAACTGCAAAGTGCAGTGTTGGTGACACCCTAGTCACCAACCACCTCAATTTCCCTGAGGTATCTATACATATAAATGAGCACAAATGTTATGCAAATTTGAGTCCATTGCCTATGCCCCAAGTCCTTTGCACTTGTAACAGGAATACTGCCCAAGTTCAACAAACTGTTGGCTGTAACATTCTGAGAAGCAAGGCCAGAAGTGAAGGGATATGTTGCGTAAGGGCCTGGGTAGGGGGCATTGCAGAACACTAGTGCCTAGGATTTGTTTCAAATATGAAAAGAGAAAAGCCAGAGAAGTTTGAGGATATCTGGTGGAGCTTCCTCATCTCACTGGAGATTCAGAAGGAATGTGGAGACTCTAAGCACCACCACCAACAGTCGTCCTTTTAATTGTGCATTGATTATGATTTGTGCTCACAATGATATCGAGGCAGTTATACATGATCCCACTTTCAATGGTGAGGTGGACATGCTGCTTCGCTTCTAGTCAGTGCATATCCCGCTGCTTCCTGCTGAAATCCTGTACCTTGTCATACCAGAAATGTTCTGGGGCGTGGGGGGATTGTCCCCTCCAGGCAGCAATAATGTAATAAAATTGAGGAAACACCGCAGAACAACCAATGAACATAAGAACATAAAAACATAAGAACATAAGAAGAGCCTGCTGGATCAGGCCAGTGGCCCATCTAGTCCAGCATCCTGTTCTCACAGTGGCCAACCAGGTGCCTGGGGGAAGCCCGTAAGCAGGACCCGAGTGCAAGAACACTCTCCCCTCCTGAGGCTTCCGGCAACTGGTTTTTAGAAGCATGCTGCCTCTGACTAGGGTGGCACAGCACAGCCATCACGGCTAGTAGCCATTGATAGCCCTGTCCTCCATGAATTGGTCTAATCTTCTTTTAAAGCCATCCAAGCTGGTGGCCATTACTGCATCTTGTGGGAGCAAATTCCATAGTTTAACTATGCGCTGAGTAAAGAAGTACTTCCTTTTGTCTGTCCTGAATCTTCCAACATTCAGCTTCTTTGAATGTCCACGAGTTCTAGTATTATGAGAGAGGGAGAAGAACTTTTCTCTATCCACTTTCTCAATGCCATGCATAATTTTATACACTTCTATCATGTCTCCTCTGACCCGCCTTTTCTCTAAACTAAAAAGCCCCAAATGCTGCAACCTTTCCTCGTAAGGGAGTCGCTCCATCCTCTTGATCATTCTGGTTGCCCTCTTCTGAACCTTTTCCAACTCTATAGTATCCTTTTTGAGATGAGGCGACCAGAACTGTACACAGTATTCCAAATGCGGCCGCACCATAGATTTATACAACAGCATTATGGTATCTGCTGTTTTATTTTCAATACCTTTCCTAATTATCGCTAGCATGGAATTTGCCTTTTTCACAGCTGCCGCACACTGGGTCGACATTTTCATTGTGCTGTCCACTACAACCCCGAGGTCTCTCTCCTGGTTGGTCACTGCCAGTTCAGACCCCATGAGCGTATATGTGAAATTCAGATTTTTTGCTCCAATATGCATAATTTTACGCTTGTTTATACTGAATTGCATTTGCCATTTTTCCGCCCATTCACTCAGTTTGGAGAGGTCTTTTTGGAGCTCTTCGCAATCCCTTTTTGTTTTAACAACCCTGAACAATTTAGTATCGTCAGCAAACTTTGCCATTTCACTGCTCACTCCTAATTCTAGGTCATTAATGAACAAGTTCAAGAGTACATGTCCCAATACTGATCCTTGAGGGACTCCACTTTCTACAGCCCTCCATTGGGAGAACTGTCCGTTTATTCCTACTCTCTGCTTTCTGCTTCTTAACCAATTCCTTATCCACAAGAGGACCTCTCCTCTTATTCCATGACTGCCAAGCTTCCTCAGAAGTCTTTGGTGAGGTACCTTGTCAAAAGCTTTTTGAAAGTCTAAGTACACTATGTCCACTGGATCACCTCTGTCTATATGCTTGTTGACACTCTCAAAGAATTCTAATAGGTTACTGAGACAGGACTTTCCCTTGCAGAAGCCATGCTGGCTCTGCTTCAGCAAGGCTTGTTCTTCTATGTGCTTAGTTAATCTAGCTTTAATAATACTTTCTACCAGTTTTCCAGGGACAGAAGTTTAGCTAACTGGTCTGTAATTTCCAGGATCCCCCCTGGATCCCTTTTTGAAGATTGGCATTACATTTGCCACTTTCCAGTCCTCAGGCACGGAGGAGGACCCAAGGGACAAGTTACATATTTTAGTTAGCAGATCAGCAATTTCACATTTGAGTTCTTTGAGAACTCTCGGGTGGATGCCATCCGGGCCCGGTGATTTCTCAGTTTTTATATTGTCCATTAAGCCTAGAACTTCATCTCTCGTTACCACTATTTGTCTCCGTTCCTCAGAATCCCTTCCTGCAAATGTTAGTTCAGGTTCAGGGATCTGCCCTATATCTTCCACTGTGAAGACAGATGCAAAAAATTCATTTAGCTTCTCTGCAATCTCCTTATCGTTCTTTAGTACACCTTTGACTCCCTTATCATCCAAGGGTCCAATCACTTCTCTAGACGGTCTCCTGCTTTAAATGTATTTATAAAAATTTTTGTTGTTGGTTTTTATGTTCTTAGCAATGTGCTCCTCAAATTCTTTTTTGGCATCCCTTATTGTATTCTTGCATTTCTTTTCCCAGAGCTTGTGTTCCTTTTTATTTTCTTCATTCGGACAAGACTTCCATTTTCTGAAGGAAGACTTTTTGCCTCTAAGAGCTTCCTTGACTTTGCTCGTTAACCATGCTGGCATCTTCTTGGCCCTGGCGGTACCTTTTCTGATCTGCGGTATGCACTCCAGTTGAGCTTCTAATATAGTGTTTTTAAACAACTTCCAAGCATTTTCGAGTTATGTGACCCTCTGGATTTTGTTTTTCAGCTTTCTTTTTACCAATCCCCTCATTTTTGTGAAGTTTCCTCTTTGGAAGTCAAATGTGACCGTGTTGAATTTTCTTGGCAATTGGCCAGTTACATGTATGTTTAATTTAATAGCACTATGGTCACTACTCCCAATCGGTTTGGCAACACTTACATCTCGCACCAGGTCCAAGTCCCCACTGAGGATTAAGTCCAGGGTTGCTGTCCCTCTGGTCGGTTCCATGACCAACTGGTCTAGGGCATAGTCATTTAGACTATCTAGAAATTTTGCTTCTTTGTTGTGACTGGAACACATATGCGGCCAGTCTATGTCTGGGTAGTTGAAGTCACCCATTACTACCACATTTCCTAGTTTTGATGCTTCCTCAATTTCATATCTCATCTCACGGTCTTCCTGAGCATTTTGATCAGGGGGACAATAGATCGTTCCCAGTATTAAATCCCTCCTGGGGCATGGTATCACCACCCACAACGATTCTGTGGAGGAGTCCACCTCTTTCGGGGTTTCGAGCTTGCTGGATTCAATGCCTTCTTTCACGTATAGAGCGACACCACCACCAATACATCCTTCCCTGTCCTTCCGATATAGTTTATATCCAGGGATAACTGTATCCCACAGGTTTTCTCCATTCTACCAGGTCTCTGTTATGCTCACTATATCAATGCTCTCCTCTAAGACCAAGCACTCCAGTTCTCCCATCCTGGTTCGGAGGCTCCTAGCATTAGTGTACAGACACTTGTAAGCAGTGTCTCTCTTCAAGTGTCTTTGACACTTTTGGTTTGGCCTGTGGTAATTTTGCCCTTGTGAATTGATGTCCTGTGCCCCTGCTCTCACAATGCCTACTTCTAGGCCTACCCCTTTTAAAATTTCCTCACTTCTTTGGTCTTTATCCCAGGAGGGAAGTTTATTCCAAACCGGACCTTCCTCAGCTCCTGTCGGGTTTCCCCCCTCAGTCAGTTTAAAAACTGCTCTGCCACCTTTTTAATTTTAAGTGCCAGCAGTCTGGTTCCATTCTGGTTCAAGTGGAGCCCGTCCCTTTTGTACAGGCCCGGCTTGTCCCAAAATGTTCCCCAGTACCTAACAAATCCAAACCCCTCCTCCTAACACCATTGTCTCATCCACGTATTGAGACTACAAAGCTGTGCCTGTCTGGCTGGTCCTGCACGTGGAACCGGTAGCATTTCAGAGAAAGCCACCTTGGAGGTCCTGGCTTTCAGCATCCTACCTAGCAACCTAAATTTAGCTTCCAGGACCTCACGGCTGCATTTCCCCAATAAAGCAGAATGATGTGTCGACGGTCCGGGATAAATTTATTGCTAATGGACTATTACTATGATCATGATCATGATCAATAATAATAATAATAATAATAATAATTACATTTGTATACCGCCCCATAGCCGAAGCTCTCTGGGCGGTTTACAACAATTCTTGCGTCAATGACATGTTGCAGAACACACCTGCAAAAAACACCTCAGAAAATGTCTCCCCTTTTTTTCCTTTCTGTTTTTCACCTCTGTTCTTTCTTTCACACCATTATTTCTTAAATCTGTCTGGAGTCTGGGACTTTGAGAGAGCAGAAAGACATTTGAAGGGCAGGTAATTTTATGAGAAAGAGCTGGATGGAGAGGGGAAGGAGTAGGTTACATTTATTCAGTAGATACTCAGTGCTTTGGAAGACCTTTTATTATACCCTCATATTTCAAATTTTAAAAGGTAAATAAAACATTCTCACATGCCCACACACAATACTGAAAGCTGCCCACATAGTCACTGGTGGTTAGTTTGCCTGCAACAGGACCATCACAATGAGCCAGCATGTGTGATGCCAGGAGACAGAGTTGTAAATTAAGAACATCCCACATGTTCGATTCTTTGTTATATGGGCTCCTGGGGCCTCTGCACAGGACCGGCTCTACCAAGAGGCGGCTGCCTCAAGCAGCTGATTGTAGTGATGAAAGGATAGCAAACTGTTAGTTCTTTGTTGTTATTGTACTTTTACTGACAGGGAAAGAGATAGGGATTTTCTGCCTCAGGTGCACCCATGCCCAGTTTGCTGCTTGCCTCAGGCAGTTGAATGTTAGGACAGCCTAGTGCCTCTGGCTATGTACACACTCCTGCTTGCTGGTTTGAGAAGCAGTGTACGCACAGTGTTAACCACAGTCTATATCTGTCCTGTTGCTTCTTATGAAATATTGCATTTTGATACATTTTCCCCCCAAACCAGCTTTAATCTGAATTTTTTTAAAAAGAACAACCAAGCTGCATTTTAAGCTAGTCATGTTTATGCAGCCTGGTCTGTACGAGCACATGTGCTGTGACTGCAACTTTCTGCAGTTCCTCAGATCAATTTCTAAATTGCCAGCATGTATGCGGAGGTCGGACGTCTCGGGTGTGTTCATCATAAACTCTGCTGAGTGGTTAAATAAGTTTTTGTGCATGCAGTCCTATATGTGTCTACGTGGAAGTAAATCCCATGGAGCAATAGGGCTTACTCCCAGGTAAGTCAGGAAAGGATTGCAACCAAAAGCTATTTTTAATTGTTAAATGTCTCTCCTGTTGAGGTCAATGGAACTAAAAAGTGCTTAATTTTTTGATAGGCATTTGATATAGACTGAGATGATGCTGTTTTGCTATTCGTGTGCTGCAAAGCTTCCTGTGGTTGTTATGGAGGTTGTTTGTTCTGTTTTTATGGCATTAATTTTTCTATTTATGTTTTTAATATGTTGTAAACTGCTTGGAAATTTTCAGGTAAATAACAATTAACTTTGACAGGATTGTGCCCTAAACCCCTAACTAAAATGAAAGGCCTAAGAAGCTGAGTTGGTCCATTTTCTCAAAAAATAAAATAAAATCCATAGCCAGGCAATACTCTTATTAGGAACAAGCAAAATTTCACAAAACTATGAACAACTTTTTGAGCTCTCCAGAGCTTTTCGTCAGGGGGGGACCTCTTGGCCGTAGCAATAGTTTTGACTGAGCAACGTAGATAGCTGATTGGGCAGAGAACAGGAGACTGACAGAAATGTTTCCAGGGATCTCTGACAGCTGAAATGGAAGGATATTTGTGTGCGCCTCCCCCAATCTCAGAGCGGTGAGATTTTGGGGGTCCCTGCGCCTCTCCAGGGTTTGGTTTCCTTTGGGAAGAAGGTCAGCGGAGACTGTGGTGTCTTTATGAAATATGGTTTATTTATTTACACACATTCCAACCTAAGCTCAAGAATGGAGGGGTTCAAGGCATCAGCAGTCTAATATCCAGCTTTTCCATCTGGGTGCAGGGGCATCCTATAGCCATGATGCAGAGGGATAGCCTCTGTGCGTGTCTGCAGTCCCAGCCATTCTCTGGAACACACTCAAAACTACCAGCACAAAAACTCTCTTAGGCTTGGGGGGGGGGGGGAATGCTCTCCTGAAGAGTTTCAATAACAAAAGGATCTTCCTGGCCCATTTCACCAGTTGCCGGGGCAACCGAAAGACCCATCATCTTACCTGGCCACTCCATTTGATTAACAAAGGAGATTCATCTGGCTAGCAGAGCCAGCCCCCAGGGCATAGGATTCCAAATCAGAGGCTGGAAAGGTGACCCATAAAAATAATCCATTCCAACCCCCCCCCATGCTCATAACACTATGTTTGGGGCAGAAAAGGTGTGGTTTTGAGTTATTGGGGGACAACTTTTTAAATGTTTACTTCTAAATTTTTACTGGGCCTCTGCCTCAGCAGACCTAATGCAAAAGCTTCCCACTGGGAATATGGGCACCTGGGACAGCTAGCTGGCAATCAGCAGCAAACACCTCTCTTGATGAAATTGATTACTGCATACAAAATAAATCAAGTGAGGACAGGAAAATACCTTGCTCAAGGTGACTATGCTGTGGGCATTTCTTCTTTGGGAGTTTTGGGAATAAAATTCCGTGCAGCCTTCAGCTCAACCCGCCATTTTTTATGCAACATCCTGCACCTACATATATGTGTTTTAAGGTTTTTATTGGTTTATTTGTTTTAACTGGTTTTAATGAAAGTTGCTTTGGGTCACTTCTGTGAGGAAAAGCAACCAACAAATATAAATCATGATGATAAGTCTTTAACCAAGCATAAGCATGTGTAACTGTTATGGGGCAAGGGTCATAGCTTAGTGGTAGGTACAGCCTCTGCCTTGCATGCAAATGGTCCCAGGTTCAGTCCCCAACATCTCTAGGCAGGGCTGGGAAAAGCTCCTGTCTTGAATCCTGGACAGCCACTGCCAGTCAGTATGGACAAACTGAGCTAGACAGACCAATGGTCTGCCTCTGTATAAGGCAGGTTCTGATGCTCTCTGTTTACTTCTACTTCCCCTCCCCTTCCTTTGTTGTTTCCCATATTACCTTTTAGATTGAAAGGTCTATGGGGCAGAGACCTGCCCTCTTGTGTATGCACACTAATGGTGCTATATAAGTAATGAATGAGAATACTGAATCATTTACTTCACTTTGGCATACTGGCATCCTAGCAGGTTTGGGCAATCTTTGGGAACGGATATAAGGTCTCACCTTCTCTGCAGTGCTGTAGATATCTTCTTTCTTGCTACAGTCCACCACGAATGCATGTGCTGGGGCTCCCAGTCTTCTGCATTCTTCAGCCGTTTGTTCAACACCATGCTGTAAATGGAAAGGGAACAGATTGGGAAGGCCCATGGATCAGTGGTAGAGCATCTGCTCTGCATGCAGAAGGTCCCTGGTTCAACCCCCAACATCTCCAGGCAGAACTGAGAAAGCCCTCTGGCTGAAACCCTGAAGAGCTGCTGTCAGTTACGGTGCACATTCAGTACTGAGCTGGATGGACCAATAGTCTCGTTATAAGGCAGCCTTCTATGTTCCATTCCCTCTCCTCATCCACAACATAAGTAAAAAGTATCATACTTGTTAGAATAATTTCTCTCCTGCCTTTCCACTAGGCAGAACAGTGCCCCCAAGGCAGCTAATCACATTAAAAATGAAACAACCTAGCTTAAAATATCAAGGGTCATAATGTTTTTAAACTGTTTTTAGAATGCTTTTATTTTTGTTGTTTGTTAAATCATTTTGTTATGTTTGCTGCCCAGGGCTCCTTCAGGAGGAAAGGCAAGTTATACATTCAATAAACAAATAAATAAAGCCCAGTCTTTGTCTTCAGCTGGTGGCAGATGCTAAAAAGGAGTCAGATTACTCATCTTCAGGGGATGAAAGAGTGGACTCTGGAGCCGAAGGGAAAGAGCACACAGGACAAGCCCTGGAAGCACTTCCACTGGATGAGCCCGTGGTGCCAGAGCTCCTTCCGGCCTGAGGATGCAACACTGCCATTCTTAGACTCAGAGGACTCCATTGCAGAGGCCTCAGGGAGACCAGAGTGGGGCTATTAAACTGAAAAAATACCTTCCGGTGAGGGTGTGGATGCAGTTGCCACTGTTATATAGGGCTTAGTCGCAGTTTGATGCTTGCTGAAGCAACGTCAGAGCTCTGTTCTCCAACAGCCCTACCTAGGCCGAATCGTACACTGAGCCAGAGCCCAGTTCTTGCCTCACAACAAGGGAGGCAAACAAACCTTCTGTGGGAGACAATACCACAACTGGGAAGCAGCCACAGAAAAGGCCCTGTTTTTCTAATTCCATATAGATTATTTATTTTTATTTATTATTTGATTTATATCCCTCCCAGGGCCAGCCCCAGACATGCTGGGCCTCTGGGCACAAGCCTGCCCCAGGTCCCGGTGCTCCCCTTCCATGATTCGTGGCAGGATCGCTGCTGCGGAATGCACATCCCACCATTTCTTTGCTTAACCTACCTTTCTCAGCTATTCTGCGTTTGCACATGCAGCGCTGCCCTTAACAAAGATGGCGGCCAAGGTTTCCCTAAGAGGCTGAAGCCTCTGCCGCCATCTTGGTTCATGGCAGGGATGAGCACACGCAGCACACATGCGTGCCATCAGCCAAGATGGCAACAGAGGCTTCAGCCCCTTAGGGAAACCTTGGCCACCATCTTTGTTAAGGGCAGCGCTGCGCGCTCAGCAGCAGAACAAGGTAGGTTAAGCAAGGGAATGGCAAAGCCCCAAAGCTCTTGCCGTGCGATCCGCGGCAGCAATCCTGCCACGAATCACGGAAGAGGAGCATAGCCCCAGGGGCCCTTGGGCCAGTGCCCCACCTGACCACCCTTTGGAACTGGCCCTGATCCCTCCCTTCCTCCCAGCAGGAGCCCAGGGCAGTAAACAAAAGCACTAAAAACACTTCAAACATCATAAAAACAGACTTTAAAATACATTAAAACAAAACATCTTTAAAAACATTTTTTAAAAGCTTTCAAGACTTTTTTTAAAAAAAGATTAAAAACATTGGTTTGTTTTTTTAAAAAAGTTTAAAAAACATTAAAAAGAAATTCCAACACAAAAGCAGACTTCTTGTTTTTTAACAGCTGTCACATCCTGAGTAAAGTAGATCACAGCATTGGTGCCATTGCATCTTTGTGTGTGCATGTGTGTTTTCTAAGAGGGGTGAGAGAAGAAAAGGAGAAAGATGAAGAGAGATGGATTTTAAAGGACTGAGTATAGAAAGAGGTTGCATCCATACTGGGTTTTTTTTGTTTTATTTTAGATTACTGGACTTCTGGTTCCAAATAAAACATTTCATTACTTAACAGAGGTAGAACACTGTTAGACATAAAACCACAAGTTCAGGATTTGTTTCTTTCTACTCAGTGACCAAGATCTGCTGACCGGTTTCAGCCAGTTCTGGCTAACAACCTTTGCTCTCCAATTCTTAAAGAGACAGTGAACTCTCTCTCTCTCTCAAACCACATGGCTTCCCCCAAATAATTCTGGGAACTGTAATTTATCCCTCATAGAGCTATAATTCCCATTATCCTTAATAAACTATAGTTCCCAGGATTCTTTAGGGGAAGCCATACGTATGGTGTGGATGTGGCCAAAGAAAGAAAGACAGAAAGAGATGGACACTTGTGGTAAAATATTAACGGGAAGTCGCATAGTTCTGAAGTCTGAAGGTTACTGGACATAAAGGCAGATGTCTTGCCACAAATGTTTAGCTCTTGAAACACATGTAATATATTAGACATTAACCTGCAGCAGTATAGATATAGTATCTCAGCAAAAGCAATCTAATAAAAAGATGACGAACACACATTAGTTCCTGATGGCTTTCCAATTCACAGCCATGGAATGTGCATAGAATTATCTCCAACATGAGCATATGAATGCATAAGATATAAGATCTATGTGCACAGAATTATAGAATTTGAGTTGGCTGTCATAGAATCATAGAATTTTTGGAATGCAAGAACCTTGTAACTACGGATGCTTCTAGATGGGTGTTTATTGTGGGATAGGAACTGCCCATTCATGCAAGTTTTTTTGCAGAGTCCACACAATGTCATTAGCAGCAGTCTGGCAGTGCAGTCCCTACCCCCTCCACTGAATCCAGATTTACCTCTTCTGAATAAAATCTGATAAGTTAAAAAAACTTGTTGCCAATTATATTATTTATTAATTTATTAATTTATTTATACCCCGCCCCTCCTTCCAGCAGGAGCCCAGGGCGGCAAACGGAAACACTAAAAACACTTTAAAACATCATAAAAAGACCTTAAAATACATTAAAACAAAACATCGTTAAAAACATTTAAAAAACTTTAAAAACATATTTTAAAAAAGGGTTAAAAGACATATTAAAAGCAATTCTAACACAGATGCAGACTGAGATAGGTCTCAACTTAAAAGGCTTGTTGAAAGAGGAAAGTCTTTAAAAGGCGCCGAAAAGATAGCAGAGATGGCACCTGCCTAATATTTAAGGGGAGGGAATTCCACAGGGTAGGTGCCGCCACACTAAAGGTCCGTTTCCTATATTGTACAGAACGAACCTCCTGATAAGATGGTACCTGCAGGAGGCCCTCACCTGCAGAGTGCAGTGATCAGCTGGGTATATAAAGGGTTACTCATTTGCAATATCTGAATGGCTCATTTGCAATATTAAGCTTATTTCTAGAAGCACCCTAGAACACCTGGGGCGGATGCTGTCCAGCCTCTGCTTAAATGCTCCCACCGAGGTGGGAGTCCACCTCTTCCCAAAGCAGTTTGTTCCACTGTTAAACACCTCTTATCATTAGGAAGTTCCATATACTAGTGGGTCCCTCCAGACTAGGGATGGGATCCATTGGCCGGTGCCAGTTTGCAAGCATCCCATCAACCTAACAGGATGGCATCGATTTGAATTCATTCTATATCTGCTAGCTGCTTTTACTGATCTGTGTGGGTTTTTCCGCTTGGAAAAAATATTGACATTAATATCGATATATGTTGAAATATTGATATTAATATCAATATTTTAAAGGAAATATCAATATTTTGAAGGGAATGTCAATATTTCCTATAAATTATCATTCTTACGATCAATGTTTTAGAAGCTGATTTTTTTGTTAAAAGTCCTTTTTCAAAAATAGCCGTGTAAATTCACTGCATTAAAATCCAATCCTCAGTTATTAAGAATAAGCAAATTAATGGAAAATTAGGTACCAAATCTGAATTGGATGGAATTCTAGCACATCTCTACTCCAGACACCCTTTCTATTGTGCATTCATTTGTGCTCATGATGGTATCAGAGCAGGTTATACACAATCCCGCTTTCAACACTACTTGTGCCTACCAGAGTTTCAGGGCGGGTATACTTCTATCAGTTTCCTGTCAGTGCATGTCCCATATCTTCCTGCTGAAATCTTAAACCATATACTGTATATTCCATGGGTGGTGGTGGTTCTGCTTTTGATGTACTATAGAGCAACAGCACTCCTCCTGACAGCAGCGATGTCAGAACATTGGGGAAACATTACAGAACAACTAATAAAACAGAATGATATGTGGACGGCCCAGTACAAATCCACTACTAACGCACTACTATTGTGTCAGTGACACATTACAGAATAAACCCACAAAGGGGGGGGGGAGACCAGTCTGGCAAGGCCCTTAGCCTGCCATATAAATCATAACCTAGGGTGCTGCCTTTAAATGGAAGACCCTCTCCTGTTGACAGCACTGAAGTAAAACTGAAGTTAAAAAGAACAACAGCACCAGTCTGGAGGGGCCCCAAGCCAGATCAGTGTTTGCTCTCTCCTTTTCCAAGGCCTTAGACTTAGGCAGAATCTTCCCTGCATAGTTACCTGGAGTCCAACTGCAAATATAGCTAAAGAATGAACCCAGGACCTTCCACACACTCAAAACATTTGCTTTAACAAGTTGTGTGCACAATACGGCCTTGCATCAGGGATGACGATTTAAAGAATTGTTAGACTTTACAACTTAGATTTTGGAAATATGAGCTATTGCAGTTTTCCTCCCTCATCCTCCAGGGAACCAAAACATAGCTATTTTTCATTTGTACCTCATCATAATCATTTACCTGCCCTTCACTGTAAGATGCAATTATTTTATAGGATAATATTGAAAAAGGCTCACATCGGCATAACCTAACTGGGCAATCATCCTAGGAATAATGTGGCCATACCTTGTTGATATCCCACAGAACTAAATTGCACTGACGCCTCGCAAATTCATAAGCAGCAGCTCTCCCAAGTCCGTGCCCGGATCCAGTGATCAGAACAATCTGTCCGCTGACACTCTTTTCCTTCACAGGAATGAAAAGCTTGACAAAAGCCTCTAAATAGGAGTAGAGGATTATAAGGAAAAACAAAGGAATCTCAAGCAAAAGATGCATTTTCTTCAACAAGCGTTCTGCAACTGTGACTGATCCCCAGCTGTTTGCACACTGTTATTAATTCATCAGAGACAGAAGCTCAGGGCGTGCCCCACCTGACATCATGAAACTTGGGCAAGATATGACTTTCCACACAAACCTTTGACAGGTTTATGGCCTTCCTAATCACTCACACTGTGTACACGTGACCGTAGCAGCAAGATCATTATTTTCTCAATCTGGATCAAAGCTGTTTTTTAGGGGGTAAAAAAAGAATCAAAATGGCAGGATTTCATAAGAAACCACAGGTGAGGTACAAGGTAGAATGCATTGTGGCTGCTATCGTGTGGGTACATGGCTTCCAAGCCAGCAGTGGGAACACACTGGATGAGGAGTACATGGGAGCATGTAGTACACAGCCTCAGCCTACTGCTTCTCCCTTCAGCCTCCTAGTTCCTCTTTCAGTCCTTAAACTGGTCCGTCTGTCCCAGCCAATATTTCTTGTAACCCAGCACTCAGATTGGGGCAGGTAAGGGGGCCCTTAATGAAGTCCACACATCCCATCCTTGACTCCCATCCCTTGTCATTTTAGTTAAATCATGGCTCCTAGTAGCCTTCTAAGTGCAGGACTTAAGGACACTGTCACAAAAGGGAAGAAACTTGGGCCCCTGTCCACCCTACCACCTTCACTGGCCCCTAGAACTGCTAGCACTGACACAGCTTATGGATTAATGGAACAAGTGTGTCTGTTGTGAAATACAAATGGGGCCTGCAATAAAATGTCATTATGTGGAGTGTTTCTATTAAGGGTTCTGGCCAGCCAGCCAGCCAGCCAGCCATCACTTCTTCAAGGTTACTCAATTCCATCTTGCCCTCCCAATTTTCCATTTCCCACTTCCTTCAAAAGTCATTCACAGCATTCTATGAGCACTGAGTATCCTCAGTCCTCGTTGAAAGATCCCCCCCCCCAACACACACAAAAACACATTTAGGATTGTATCCAATACTCTGCAATCAGAATTCTGCTTTCACAATGGCAGAATTCTGCTTTTTCCTCTCCTCTACCTGCATGCCCCCAAATCTGCTCCAGAGGGTCCCCCCCAATCCTCATTGTGCCTCATTTGCCTAAATTAATGCCTCAGTTGGTAAAAACAAAGAAGACAATCATTTCAAGCCAGACATTATTCTACTAATATACAATGCTGGCAAGATGGAAAGACCACCAATCACTACTAGTGTAGAAGTAAACACCAATGTAAAACCAAGCCCTGCTTTGTAGGGAAAAAAATCATATGGTTTCTGGCATGCATCAGGCAGCTGGACAGCATTCAACATGGACCTATACTACAAGACAATATTGACTATTTGCCCACAATGCATGCTACTGCAACTGAAATGTCAATTGCATATGAAGTACTAAACTAGTCTATGAGCATCATGCAGTCTCTGCAATTGTCCAAGACTGTGTGTGTTTGACCAGGTACTTTATGCCAAAGTTGTAGAAATCACATAGGAACATCCAGAGAAATTCAGATATACCATCATAATTAGAATGGGTGTGTTTCACACCAAATGCACTATTCAGCCATCATTGGTAAGCGATTTCAGGATGCAGAATTGCATGATTTGTGCATTGAGTCAGGCACAATTGCAGAAGGTTCAATAGCAGGGGTAATAGAAGGTCACAAGTATAAACATCAGATTTCACAAGCTGATTTATGAAGCACTCATGCAGTTAGCATGTCATGGTTTCCAGTCATGGTTGAAAGACATGCATGCAGAAGACACTGTATATTTGAGTGACATGCTAAACAGCATAAGCAGCCTCTGCCAAGATGCATGCACAGCTTCACTGAATAAAATCCTTGGAAAGGATTCATGTTCAAGAATTATGAAGTGCTTTGATTACTACAGTAATTACCTTAGATGTGAAGATATTCAACCCCTTTGAACAAATACATGTAGACCAAACAATAGAGAAAGCAGTCAACAAAGTTACTCAAACACCAGGAGGAACAAAGGAAGTTAGCCTCAATCAAGGAGATGTCAATAAGGACTATGACATCAGAATACAGGAGAGTGTTTCTGAAGTAGTTGATAACATGATTGGTCAGTGCACCTGTAGGATGAGAGATCCAGTTTTCCATGAAAACAAAATAAAAAAAGATGAGGCAGATGTTCAAGCTTTAGTTGATTTAATGATGAACAGCTGGTTGAATCCAACAAGCCATAATCAGGCATATTTGACTAGTTTGTCCATTGGTGTAGCAGCACATTCTGATGTGGCCAATGATCTTCTCACAGCTCATGGAATTGGAGAAGTAGCATATTTGGATTTCAAGAAAATGTGTTTGGAAGAAAGTTCTACAACTACCAACTTCTATAACAACATGTCCAAAAAGAACACTAAAACTTTTTCCACTGTTAAAAGACAATATTCAGTTATGGTAAAGCTAAAGAATTTGAGGCTGACAGAAACCTCTATGGTCCTTGTTGCCCAAAGTAGACAGCTGAACATGAGGGAGACCTCTGGGACCTTTGCCTTGGGCACTTGCAAATGCCGATGGATCATTCCGAAAGACCAACACAGCTGAGCTTGTTAGAGAGTTGAAAAAAATGTATCTCCAGCAGAAAACACACCAGGCCTGTCTACCTCCATTATTGATTGAATGAATTTGGTGCAGAAGATAAATAGCAATAAGACTTTTGAACAGCTAACAGAATCTATATTCTGTGTTATACTTCATGACAGTATGCAGAGTGAAAGGATCAATGTTGTATTTGATGTTTACCTGGAAACTTCTATGAAAGATGACAGTGACCCACAAATGCTAGTCTGCAGTTGAAGAACATTGCACCCGCTCACAAAATCAATATCAAACTAGGAGACAGTCTCACCTGGAATAAAAACTCATCATTCCTCCCTAACTCCCACCCAGGAAGGCAAGGCTGTCACCAAAATGCAATGGGCCCCCACCACCTGCATGAACACATGGGCATGCTTCAATACACCTGGTTGCTCCATCTCTTGCTTTGCCACGGCAGCATGCATGCCTGCCATCACCCAATATGGTGGCAGGGGTGATTTGATGCCTCCCCTGCCATGTTGGGTAATAGCAGGCATGCATGCACAGTGTGCTGATGTGGCAATGCAAGAGGTGGCACAATTGGCCATAACTAACCATGTGCTGGCTGTATGTGCATGTGGCAGTGGTGTTGCCTGGGAGAGTGGAGCTCCCGCTCCATGATCCATACCACTGTCTGATTGCAATTTGCAATCACTCCCTGCGACCTGATGTTGGCAGGGATTGTGGAGTGGGAGCTGCATCCTCCCAGACCAAGCCGCAGGGGTCCTCGGTCAATGCCCAACCTGGCCGCCCACTGGTGCTGGGCCTGCAGGAAGGGCACAGTTTCATGTTGGATTGGACTCTCACTCCAGGGGCATGAAATCACTTTTCACCAACACACACCACTCCAGATCACATCCAGCCTCTCGTCGTCTGTTACTAAATTTTGCTTTATTATATTTTATATGGTCTGAAAACTCCTTCAATAAAATCTCATTGATTGATTGATTTGCTACAGCTCTTCACGTCCCCACAAAATCTGCTCCAGGGGGTTGGGGGACTCTTTAGAACAGATTGGAGGATGTGGGGGGGCTGCAGGGGGTAAAAGGAAGGGAGACTCTGCTTGTGCAATGTTGGATGTCACCCATAATGAGAAAAGAGAAGAAAAAAGCCATCAGTTATATTTAATAATTTAAAAGGATGTATATACTGCTTAATTATGAAAAACTTCTAACCGGTTTTCATAAAACAATCCAAAATAGTCATTAAAAAATACTGATAAGATCAAATAATTTTTTAAAAGTGGACCTAATATTTTTCAAAATATAAGTAAAATCAGCTGTTTTAAAAAAAAAACAGGTCAAAATTGCATGTCTTGGTAGGTTTGCCTCAACAAAAAAGTTTTTAGCAAGTGCCGAAAACAATACAGTGAGCAGGGAGTCAATGGGCAGGAGCGTGAGTGCTGCCACACCAAGGGATCAGTTCCTTGCAAGTGCAGAACATTACACGGCACTTGTAGAAATGCCAGTTCCGCAGATCAAAGTGGTTAAGTGAACACATATGGCGTAAGGCGATTCTTCAAGTAAACTAGCCCCAAGCAGTTGAGGGCTTTATATACTAACACCTTGGATTTGGCCCAGTAACAAATTAGTTGCCAGTGTAGATCTCTGAGCAGGGGTGTTATACGCTGACCGGGTCTCACTCCTGCCAGCAATCATGCTGCAGCATTCTGCACCAACTGCAGCCATGGCTACTTCCTGCCCCCCTGAAAATGCCCAGATTTTCTTTCTGCCTTTCAAACCTCCCACCCAACTCAGTGTTTGTTTTTTAAGTTCCTAGGTGGAATTTTTGGCTCAGTTCTGTTCTGGAACCCTGGTGTGCTTAGGCAAGTCCCCAAAATCTCAGGAAGTGGTGGAAAACATAAGCCAAAGGCCAATCAGAAGCGTGAAGGGATGGAAAGTTTCTTCGCCTACATGCCAAAGGCAAGGTGAAATAATGAAGCAAGAGACAGTTTACTAATTTGTGGTTTTTAAACTGGCCCAGAAGTATGAAGTACATTCTTATAGGGGTCTATTTCGTAATGAATTACCTAGGGAGAAGGGGAACTAGGCACCATTTTTAATTGAGTAGGTTTATCCTGGGCCAAAAGTAAAGATAAGACATGAGTGTTTTAAAAGATCACATAGGAAGACAATTAGAATTGCAAACCTTGCTCAATCTTTTGCCCTAACCTTTGTCAATCCTGTCACAATGAGAAGTGACTCCTGAACACACTTAGACACAGGCAAATGGAAGTTTCTTGCTTTGAAGATACACAGCTTGGAATGGAGCCAGCTCATGTTTCTCAATGGGGAACAACATGTTTTGAAGAAGCTCTTTATCAAGGGAATGTCTGCAAGAATTACAGAGAATTACACACTCATAAAAGGCAACACCCAATATAAAAGCCCCATGAAAATAAATTCCAAACACATGCCCAGCCATATTCTACACAGTGCATGCTACACTTAATAATTAAATATTTAACCCTCATTGCAATAAGCTACGTGCCAAAAACATACATTGTGGACAGAAAGAAGGACTGACATCCCAGGATAGAGAACGAAGTGGTTAGAGAACACTAGCTACTTTAAAAGGGTCCGGCTATCCAGATCCAGATGAAATAGATCCCAGGGTACTGAAGAAGCATATGGAGAGTTGTATGCTTTAATTTGGATTCCTGCATTGAGCAGCGGTTAGACTCAATGGCCTTATGGGCCCCTTCCAACTCTATGATTGTATGATTTGAGAACCACTGTCTGTAATCTTTGAGAATTCTTGGAGAATGGGTGAGATGGGGGAAAAATGCGGAGGAGCAAATGCAAAGGAAGAAAAGGTGGATCTGGGGATCTATAAACTGGTGGTCAAGCTTATATCACTAGTTCTACCTTTCCTGGGCTGAGCTCCTCCTGCAAGGGGAATTGTGTACAAGGTCAGTGTAAAATAGAAGTTGACACAGATGTTGGCAAATTCCAACAGAAATGGGAGCAAAAGTTGCTGATGTTTGCTTATTCATTGCATGTCCAGAGTAGAAATCAATCTAGTGCAGTTGTTTTCAGTCTGCAAATGATATGTAATTGACAAGTTCCCCCCCCATTTACATTGTGTCTCCTCTGGATTGAAATGAATGGTGTGGAATGTAATGAAAACATAATTACCTAATTATTAAAAAAATCTGCCACAACGGACAGCAAGAAGAATAACATTTTTGTCAGAAGCTGAACTGTGACAGAACAGAAACAGCGCTGCATATGAGAAACACAGGGCAGAACACATATCTATCCCTTCTTACAATTCCTGCCTTCTCTCAGTAAACTGTTAACACTTTGCCACCTTCTTCAAGCAGTGGACCCACTGGATCTTTGTTATTCCATTTGTTCTGGAAAAATGTTTTTAACATTCCTTGCAAACCTCAGCTCATTATGGGCTTTAACCTTCCTGACACCATTCTCACAGGTTCAGCCTACTTTGTTGTACACATCCTTGGTTACATCCCCCCACCTTTCCATCTCCTATACATCTTGTTTTTAAGACTCTGCCCATCAGAGAGATCTCTGCGCAGCCACACTGGCTTCTTCAGGGGTAGAGACACACTCACTGTTCTGCTGGTTCCAGTGCATGGAGATTATACTGAGCAATGAAATGCCCAATCGATTCTTGCCTGACTGAAACCGACTTTCTCAGAAAGTGGTAGAAGGAACAAGAGGATCTATGACCCTGGATTAAACAGGGAAGAACGGGTTAAAGTGGAAGGAACCTGGAGGGAAAGGGACCCATGGAGTTTGTAATAGGAAGGGATGTGAAAACAAAGCATAGTCAGATAGGTATTCTGCACTTTACGAAAGCTGATTTCAGTGAGCTCAGAGAAAATTTGGACAGGATGCCATGGCTAGAAATTCAGAATGAGAAAAGAGTTCAAGAGGGATGGGGGGATCTGAAAACTGAAATACTGAAGGCACCATCACAAACTATTTCAGTACGATGGAAAAATGGGAGCCGTCTAGGCTGTGAACATATTAGTTGCCAAATCAAAGTGTTTCTATTGGCCACACCTGGACAGGGAATGGTTTGATCTCCCAATCAGTTGTGAAATCTCTTTGAAGCTAATTAAAAAAAAAAAAAAACACTCAAAAGGCTCCCACCAGATTTTATAGTAAAAAGGGGTGGGGTTTAACTAGCGTTGTATGCCCCGTTGTCAGAAGAGGGAGGTGGAGATGCACTTACTGGACATTACATTGTTAGGAACATAGGAAGCCACCTTCGTCTACTTTGCTCAGTATTGTCTCTACTGACTGGCAGCGGCTCTCCAGGATTTCAGACAGGACTCTCTCCCAGTCCTACTTGGAGATGCTGGGAAATGAACCTGGGACCTTCCTCGTGCAAAGCAGACACTCTACCACTGAGCTATGGTCCTTCCCCAGATATCATCATGCATTATTATTAGCAGAGTTTGACTTCCAGCAAATGTCAGGAGAGTTGAATTCTTCCATTACTGCTATGGCTAGCCTCTGAAAATTTTGCAATGTGTTTTAGGAAAGCATCCCCCAGATCTTCTGGTTGGCTGGTGGGTTGTAGTGCATGGCCATATAATTATTATACAGCCACAAGAGTGGCTGTATACTATAGCCAGCATGGATTTTTCACATTCTGCAATGTTAAATTGAAAATACCCCTATGCCATTCTGATGCTTCCCATAAGCTCATTTCAAAATAAAACCTTACCAGACCTACAGTCCTGAACTCAAAAATGCTTGCTTAACAACCCTCTCAATTTTCATGGCAATACACAAAACAGTCAGAGAGAATAGAGAGTTCAAAGTCTAAAAAGAGAGAGAGAAAACTCAGAGCCCTTTTGGACTTTTTTCTCTGAGAGTTCTCATAATCTGTTGAAATTCATTAAAAATCAGCCATGTTCACCTGTAATCCTAATACTGACCTTGCCCCATACTCTGACCTTCATCTTCTGCAGTTTAAAAGTGAAAAAAATGCCTGGCTGATTTTTAATTAATTTAACAAATTTTGGCTTGAAACCAATGATAACGCAGGGCATGCTCAGTAAGAACCAACTGTCAGTGTTCTAAAAGCCTCACAGCTGCTTGGCTTGGCTAATCAGGGGGCCACACCAGACCTGATTTCACTTGAGACAGTCATGGCTTCCCTCAGAGAATCCTGGGAAGTGTAATTTGTGAAGGGTGCTGAGAGGAGACTCCTCTTCCCGAGAGAATTGTTTAACAGTCAGCCACTCTGATTGAAGGTCTGTGAGAGGAACAGGGCATCTCCTAGCAACTCTCAGCACCCTTCACTAACTACACTTCCCAGGATTCTTTGAGAGAAGCCATGATTGGCTTTGAGCCATGACTTTGAGAGAAGCTATGATAAATTGTTTTAAATTGTGTTTTAAATTGTTTTTAAAAGATGTGTTTTTAAATTTGTATATTTGTTTTTAATGTTTTTAGTTATTGTAAACCACCCAGAGAGCTTCGGCTATGGGGTGGTATATAAATAAATAAATAAATGATTGCCCAAAGTGTAATAAAGGCCTGGTGTGGGTATGGCCAGGGACGGTTTGTTTTAAATTTGGGTGGGAGGTAGGGTTGCCAGGTTCAGGGCCTGAGACTGATCTTGTATCTTTAGAAGAGAAAGTCAGCCAAGTGCAGGTGCTCTTGAAACATTGTAATGGGAAAAACCACAAGGTGGAATTCTCCCTCCCCCCTGCACAACTTTTAAAGATACAGAAGACCTCTTGGTTGCCAGGCCCAGCCTCTCAGCCTGACCATATGCTCAGAGGCACGTTACCAAATTCTTCCAAGCTACACAGCAAGTGGATTGGACTGTGAAAGACCAACCCAAATTGTGTTTGCATTTTGACAAATTTGTAGGGCAGTACAATATCTCAGAGAGGAGGTCAGGTGTCCTGCTCCCCTGGTGCATTCACTATAGCCGCCCAATTTCCCTGCTTTTTAAAGTTTGATAGAAATATCTGTGGGCTATAGGTACGTTCTTAAACCGCAAGTTTTTTTGCCTGTTAGTGAATATTACTCTTGTTTCTCTTTCCTTCTGTCTTTACAGCGACGTGTTCTCTCCCCCCCCCTTTTCCATAGGATCCATGGACAAGGACACAAAGACTTAGGTTCAGTTACAAGCTTTTATTTGTTTTCATCCTGTTACTTCACACGGCTAGGCTACAGTCTAGCTGTATGCTAAAGCTGTGAACATATTAGTCGGCAGAGCAAAGTGTTTCCGTTAGCGACACCTGGATCTGCCAATCAGTTGCGAAATCTTGTTGAAGCTGATTTTTTAAAAAAACCCCACACACACACTCAAGCTGCTCCCACCAGGTTTCATTTGCAGAGTTTGACTAGCGTTTTGTGTCCCCATTTTCAGAAGAGAGAGGTGGAAATGCACTGGAACCAACACAGCAGTGAATGTGTTTCTACCCTACATTTCAGTTACAGAATGTCATCTTGTTCCACTAGCAAGGTGTTCATAATCAGTGGCTTCTCCCTTGCTTCAGAAGCTTTCTTTGACTCTGGGCAAGCTCCTTCTATGAAGCTTCTACTGCTGATTTCTCCTGGCTTGTGTTGTCTATCTAAGGAGAAGTGTCCAACGTTTGCCACTCTGACTCAGCTCCTCCTTCCATTGCCTGTTGCAGTTACAGTTTGTTTAACTCATCGGGCTGGTCAGTCATCAAGCAGTAAGAAGACTCCTGAGACATTGTGAAGGATTGCCTTCACATAGTGAAAGGGGCAGTGTTCCCCCCCTATATGAAAGCAGGATCAGGGCTCCCATCAGCAGAGCTGGGAGGTGGAGAAATGCTGGGTGCCTGCAGCCAGATGAGACATGCCATTTCTTCTCCCTGCAGTGGGGCCTGATGTGCAGATAAAAAACAGCTAGAGAGAAACACAGGTTTTTGTTTCCTTAAGGTTTTTCCCAGAGCTTGGAAAAGTTACTTTTTTTGAACTACAACTCCCATCAGCCCAATCCAGTAGCCATGCTGGCTGGGGCTGATGGGAGTTGTAGTTTTAAAAAAGTAACTTTTCCAAGCTCTGGTTTTTCCATGCTTCTGCAAGCATTTGGGTTCCCTCAGACCTGCAGAAAACTGCCTCTTGTGTGAAAATTACTGTATGCCATTTTGTTTACATAAGAACTGAGATTGCTACTAGTATATAGAATATTTTTCCCTTTGTGCCTTTGAACTTGGATTGCTGATCAAGAGACACGAACAAAAATATCTTGACACCATTCTGAAACATTTTACTCCAGTTCAAGTCTGGACTACCTTTGCGATTCAGCTAACACATCTGACTGCACCAAATATGGATTTATGAACAGCCAAACATTAAGTTACATATTTACGAAGAGGCAGTAAACATTGTGTAACAGGTAAATATATACCTAAATAGATTTTTAGAAGTGATTTAGTGTGTGTGTGTGTTTGTTCATTTTTATACACCATTTCCTCTAATATACACATTTTTGTATATTGTATATTTTGAAGTTTATATACAATTCCCCTCACATTATATATAATTCCCAGCGTAATTTAATGCTCAATCCCTCTTCCCAGGGAACTCTGGGAGTGGTAGCTTTGTAGCTCCTTCTGGGAGCTTTAATAAATAAAGAAATAAATAATAGCTTTGTGAGAACAATACGGGCAGGAGTGTAGTCATCCAGGGACTTGGAGGGTCTTAGACCCCTTATTTTTTGGGGAGCAGAATCCCAGCTGGGTCCCTATGTCTCCAGCATCCTGCGAGCCAATCAGCATGAAAGGGGATTGTGTTAGCCATTGAGAAGAGTCTACTAACATGCTTCCTTGTCCTTGCCTGTTGATTGGAGCCAATCAGAGTAAAAGAAGGTGAGTCAGCCATTGAGAAGATTCTTCTTAGTAGCTAAAACTCTCCACTTTTGTGCTATTGCCTCCTAGGAATACCTGTTTTTGTGGGAGAAGGCATTAATCTCATTCTCTTTTTTTTTTTACAATAATTTTTATTCAAATTTTCATAAAACATACAAAACAAAATCATAAAACATTCAAAGACAAAAAACAAAACAAAACAAAAATAATTAAACAAAAAAAATAAAATATTGACTTCCCATTTGTCACAGATCAAATCAGTTATAGGTCTACAATATATAACAATCCTGTCTCTTAAATCATATTATAAAATCACTTTCCTCCGGTAGTTATCTTAATTAATCATCAAATCTCATAAACATTACTTTATTCTTTCCACAAAACGTCAAAGAGAGGTTTCAATTCTTTAAGAAATATATCTATCAATTTTTCTCCAAATAAACATGTCAATTAATCTATCTCGTTAATAATTATAATAATCTTATTGTCATAACCATAGTCCAAATAAACATTTCGATTAATCCATCTCATCAGAATCTGTTAGGTCCAATAATTTCAATAGCCATTGTTCCATTATCCATATTAATTCCATCTTCCATCTTCAATAGTCCTGTTAAGTCCAGTAATTTCAGTGTCCAATCTTCCATTATCAGTATTCCATAATAATCTTGCTGTCGTAGCCATAGTCATATAATAAGAGTCTGATGGGAATTTCCTCTATCCCAAATATTTTCTTGCCATCCATTCTGAATAAGTTGCTGAAATACTGTTGTAAAGTCATATCTCTGTTCTTCTTTTTTACAAAATGCACTGGCTCATCTCTTGAGAGTTTTTCCATTGTCACATGGCTGCAGTTAATTCCATAGATTTTCTCTATATCAAACTCCATCATGTCATTCCAGTCCAAAAGATTATCCAAGCCATTGATAACTTTATCTCTAATATCTTCATTAATTTCTTCAGAGATAACGTTAAATTCCAAACAGTAGATTTTATTTCTAAAATCCATAAACTCCAGATCTTTTTCCAATTCCACATTTGTTCCAATCTCCAGGGCTTGTATCTTCCCTTTATTTTTTCTTTTCTCATCTCTGATCTCATTCTCCTCTCTCACAGGATCCCCTATTTCTTTAAGCTCCTGCGTCATTTTGCTCAGTTCAATTTTCAGCTCCTTACTGCCCTTAAAGAAAAGATAAACGTATCGCTTAAACAGATAGAGCTTGATCGGAAGTCCGTCCGGCATTGTTGGCTGGACCTTATCTCATAAATTAATGAAATCCAGTCCTCCCAACAAAAACAGGCTTTTGAGGTTGATCTCTACATTTCTCCCTGCCCGGGAGAAATTTCATCAGTCAAAAAAAAAAAAGTTCTGACTGATTTATATCTGAATAAGCTTCTTTTGAGGCGGGAGCCCGTCCCAAAAGCAGGCACAAGCGAAGTCACCCTTCCCGGAAGTCGCATTAATCTCATTCTCAATCCAGCAGCAAAAAAAAGGGGGGGAGTGTGGCTGTGACTATCATGAAGGAACCCTGCACTTCTGAATGTGCCACTACAATACTGAATAAGGGTCTCCTTACAACTCCCACCATACAACTCCTTACAACAGCCATGACTATTTAAAGTGGTATGATACTGCTTTAAATGTACAATGCAGATGGGGCCTAAAGCGGTAAAAGAGGCAGAGGGAGGAACTAGGTGGGTCTCAGCTTGGTTGCTCTGCTCTCCTTCCCTGTCAGGTTACAAGGCAGAGGGGGAAGAGTTCTTTCCCCCCCTTCTTTTTAACTAAGGGCAATCAGCTGGCACACTGCAAAGCAAAACACTCTTCAAATATCTGAAGGGCTACTACATAGAAGACAAAGACTTGTACCCTGCTGCCCCAGAGGGTAGGACTAGATTAAATTGGTTTAGATTACAAGAGGGTAGATTGTGGTTGAACATTAGGAGAACCTTCTTTATGTTGAGAGCAGTAAAACTGTGGAACCAATTTCCTGACCATCGGCCTTGTTGGCTGGAGCTGATAATAGCTGGGAGTCCAACAACATCTGATGGGCAACAGGTTGGGGAATTCTGACCTTTGCCCATGGCACATACTCATGAGATTGCACATACATCTACTAAGTGCCATAGAGTTCTTGTGACTATCGTGGTATATATAAAACTGTACTATTATAGAGTTGGAGGGGTCCTTGTGAGGCTACCTTATCCAGACCTAATGCTTGCTGCAGAAAATCCAGAGGCAGAGCATCCCCAACAGATAGCGATTCAGCCTCTTTATGCACTGCTACACATCTTATTTCTTCAGAGTGTGGGGTAGCACTTAGAAAAAGGTCAGAAATTTGATTCAGTTTGCATTTAAAAACTTTCCTCATTTGCACTTTCCGAAACAATATGCAATCAAAATACAGCAATCCTTAGAAATTTGTACTACTCCGGGATGTTGCAACGCAGCTCTCCACCCAAGTAATGTGTACAAAACTGCATATACTAGGATAAAGTGTGCATATCAATGCATATATTAGTGAAAATAAGCATACAAAAATGCATTGTATTAGGGGAAACCTCTTTGCAAACATGAGTATGTTAGGGGAAATTGCACAGAAAAATGTGTATATTAGGGGAAATTCACACTAAAATGTGGATGAATTTTCATGGGGACTTAAAAAAAATTGCAAACTGATGTGGAAATGTGGAGAACTCAACGTAAGAGCGGAAATCTGAGAAACGGAGAGAAAACGAAATGGAAAGATCTGCTCGTCCCTAGTAGTGTCACTTCCTTACGGTGGCAGTCGACCCACTGAAGTTAATAGACACGACTAATTTAGGTTCATGTCTCAATTCCGCAGTTAATTTCAATTTGATTAGCACATTGGCTGCCTCTGGCAATCTAAGAGCTTTATTTGTCAAAATGTGCAATAGGCAATTGCAGCAGTGTGGGTTGCACCATGTTTTGTGTTGGACATACTTGCCAAGCTGAAGGCTTCAGTACCACCCTTCTTATTTCTTCAGAGCATGAGCACTGCCCACATCTCACATGTTAAGGACTAAGGTTGATTACCAACCTGAAGAGCTTATTTTGCCAGGATGCACCATAGGCAGCTCCAGAGTAGAAAGCCTCACGAAGGGAGAATGACATCTCTTCTGCTTCTAGTTCTCAAGGCGTTCGTCATATTAATTTATTCATATTTGGAAGAAGTGGTGAAACTCTTCATTCCCAAGAGGAGAAAATCTATCTACGGAGAGATTGTTCTGATCACTGGGGCTGCCCGTGGACTCAGCAGAGCAACTGCCTATGAGTTTGCCAAACACCAAAGCAAGATGGTCCTTTGGGATATCAACAAGGTAGGCATGTGCTTTTATTCTACCTTCAGTCCAGAGTATCAACAGGCAGTGGTGCAGTGATAAATGTTGAAGCGCGGCAGCTGATCATGACTGGCTTCAAATAACCCTGTAGCCAGCCTTCCTTGTTATATGGGGCAGCCACATTTCTACACGGGGCATTTGGGGGGGAGAGGTGCATAGCACCAGCCAATCCCCACCACCACTGGTGGAGAGGATGTGAGGGTAAAGCCAAGGGAAGGGAAAGGTAGTGACCTTCCGTAGTGACCTTCCTTGTCATTCCTTCTCCATCCAGAGAGTGTGTTAATTTACATTAATGAAGCTTAATCTGTTGAATTGTCTCACCTTTTTTGAGACATCCCCAGGAATACCAGACTCAAAAGCTTGATGTTGCCTATAGCTACAGTCCCCTTTCACCTGTGGTCTGTCCTGTGTTCTGACTCTTCATGAACTTAACTGAGTTTGGCTTTGATGCTGCATTAGGTATCTCAGTTTTAGACTCCACCTGAAAAACAAACTTGTCCATACAGTCGGGCCCCGCTTATACGGCAGGTTCCATTCCGGACCCCCGCCGTAAAGTGGAAATTGCCGTAAAGCGGAACTCCATTGAGTATAATGGGACGTGTTGCGTGAAAATGCCGCAAAAGCGCAAAATCGGCTTTAAAGCAGGGAATAAAAGCTGCTGCATTAGCAGAACGCCGGGAAGCGAAGCGCTGGGAAGCGGGGCCCTACTGTACTACAAGATTAGGGAAGGGCAGAGAGAAAATAAATGCTATAATGTATGTTTAACGCCTACTTGAGAATCCCTCCTTCTAGTCTTCTTCCTTGCCTTTAGATTTTCCTTCCTGTTGGACAATCAAGAGTAAACTTTTTAACTGGCTGCTATATAAAGGAGCAATTGGAATCTAATTATGGAAAGCAATTGGAATTTTTTTCCTGGTTGCTGTGTTGATTTTTCTGTCCAGAAACCTTGAAAAGGCCTCATACTAAGCTGCACATATTGGGGAAATCAGAAATTAGGCCTGAGTTACAGCCTAGGTGTCCAGGTAGCTAACTGTAGTATAGTGTACCCAGCAATATTTCTATTCCTCTAGGGGTGTTTTCATCCTTTGCCATCAAGTAATAAAAAAAGAAAAATAGCTACCATGATTGTGATTGCTTTAAAAGAGTAAAGGGTAGCCATTTTTTCAGATCATTAAGTTATCTCTTTGTTTCACCCTATAGCAATCCTGCTCTACTCATTATAATAATTGCAGAATAAACAAACTCTTCCTTCTCACTGCAGGCAAACAAACGTGTTTCTTTATTGCTGGCTGGGTAGACAGAGCAACTGAAACTGAAACGGAAAAGCGGAGCACAGGAAAATCCAAGGGATGGAGTCAAACTCTAGCCTGGATCGACTTGAAGGCAGTCCATTTCCATTTTATATAATTACAGGGTGATCTGATCATGAAAAATCCACCCTCAGTCAGGGAGTCTTGAGTGAGCAGACTTTTGGTGGCTCTTCCAGATGAGGATTTTGTTGTGCACTCACCTTGCCTTGTTCACTAAATTTTTCAGAGGGTCCTATTCTTAAATTATTGCTATCCTTAAAACAACCCATCCTTTAAATGGAGGTTTTCATTGTCTGTCATGTAACAAAACTAAAAAGATGACAATTTCCCAAAAGAAATCCTAGGAAGGAAAAGCACAGGTGGTGCCCCCATCACACACACCCTGGATACAGGCCTGGCTCCTTAGCCATGCCCCCCATTACAGGGGTCACCAATATGTATGCTGGAAAAATTGTCATGGTCACCATAGACACATAACCAGGTCCTCTCAGAGATTCAGAGAGATCTGAGACACTTCCAGTTTTTGAGCCCCCTAACTATAATAAAAGTATTTACATGAAAACAAAATCTGTATCACTTAACAAAGAAATTCTCTTTTGCCAAATCACGTCACTTATTTGCTCAAATTTGCAGCTCTAAGCTGAGAGGGTGTCACATTTTTGTACAATGAGCATAAAAAAACAAGTTGCAAAATTTATCAAAGGACCAAAAATTAACATCTAAATTTGAGCTCTCCTTTGAGCCCAGGCCAAATGGCCCTCTTGGGCCCTCCCCTCTGAATGGCCCTGTCCACAACTAAGAACACACCACAACCTATTCCATTAGCTACAAGTATGATCTTCAAAACTTCTCCAGTATCCTCCAGGGCCAAACAGAAACAATGAAGAAGGTCAAGCCCTTTTTCAACAATGCTGCTATGTTCCATTCAGTTCATAAACTGAATGCAAGTCCTTCTCTTTGTCTACTAAAAATGGGCATTTTCCCCATTGCTAAACAAGGAGATGAATTACCAGATTCATAGGTTTCCATTTTCATTTCCATACCAACTGCCTAGTCCTGTAGTCTCTTGGTCTGAAAGAAACACTACAACTAAACCTAATGAGTACTTGTTAAGCATTTACTTTGTGACCCAATTCATAGTTATTCTGAGAAAGGATGACATGGATGACAGATTGATACAGGCAGTCCTTCAAATAACCTGATCCCAAACTGCTCAGGGCTATAATGGTAAATATGAGCATGGAAACAAATGGGCAACCTAATGCAAAATTGATGTGTGTGTGTGTGGTGTAGTGGTTAAGGTGTTGGACTACGACCTGGGAGACCAGGGTTCGAATCCCCACATAGCCATGAAGCTCACAGTGTGACCTTGGGCCAGTCATTGCCTCTCAGCCTCATGAAAACCCGATTCATAGGGTCGCCATAAGTTGGAATCAACTTGAAGGCAGTACATTTACATTTTACACATATCTTGATAAAAGTGATGTGGGTTCCAGCTAGGGATAGGGGACAATATCCACTAAATCAGACTTAGTACTGGATTCCAACTGAATTCAACAGTCTGCTATTTTTTCAGACTGGCACTGATTTGTTGTGGTGGACCGTGGCTGTAATTGGCATGGATTTTGTGGCTGCAGCTGCAATCAGCACAGATTTCCCCCCTGAATTTTCCTCCTATTTTCTGTAATTATCTTCATAATTTCCTCAAAGTTGCTCTATTCGTAACAGTGTAGGTGTAATAACGATCACCATATGTCCATTATATATTATAAAAAAATGTGTTATTATTTCCATAGAATGCAAAAAATATTGGTTGCCTGCCCTGCCCTAGGTTATATATGTCATTAGGGTTGCAGTCCACTTGCTGGTCTCAATCTGCTCACATTCCACGGACAGTTCTCCCGCCGAAGAAGACCGCGCTTAGCTGCCAGATGTCCCCCTACAGCCATTGGGGGATGTCTTGGCGCATGTGCCAACTCCACCCCCCCCGAGCTCCCCCCTTGGCACATCAAGCGCTTCCCCACCTCCTGAAGCTGAGTCGGCACCTATTGAGGCTGTATTGTCAGATGAGCCAGGGGAGGCACGCCCCCTTTCACCCTGCGCCAGACGCCAGGAGAAGCGCTTCGGTCAGAGGGAGAGTCTTCAAAGGAGTCAGAGATTATGGGCAAAGACCTTTCCTACTTAAGCCTGCTCCCCCCTGACCGGGGTGCTGACTCAACTTCCTTCACATGCTGCAGAGTTTACTTAGGTAGACTACTTAGGGATTGCAGCGATTGCAGCGAGCTAGCATAGTGTGCCTATGAAACGTATTGCCTTCAATGTTACTTTAATAAAACAAGAATTGATTCCATCCTCATCTCCATCTCGTGAGTCTCGCTCTGGGCAGCACACACACACACAAATACACAGCCATTTTGAGCCACCTTTCTACATAGCACAACAGCTGGCCTTGGCTCTATGTTCAGGGCACCATTTGATATTTGAAGGGCCATCTGCCATTGCCATCACCGGTGAGCATTGCTGCAGCTCAGGGACACCTGGCAGTTGCCTATGGCACAGATGCTGCTTGGCAGGGCCAGCACCAGAGGGTGGCCAGGTTGGGCCCTGGCCAAGGGCCCCAATGGCCCAGAGGGGCTCCTAAAGGGTCCCTCTTTAGGGTGGGAGGATGGTGTTCCCATTCTGTGATCTGCGGCAGTGTTGGGTCCTCCCAGGCACCCCTCCAATACAGACAGTGAGGGCTTCAATGTCAGCCCGCACACCCCACCTACCTCTCTCATCAGTGTGAATGCTGTGTGTGCTGTGCACACATGCCTGCCATCACCAAAAATGGCAGTGGGGGCTTCCCTAAGGGGCTGATGCCCCCACTTCCATCTTGGTTGATGGCAAACATGCGTGCTACACGCGCATGTCATTCACATGAGAGGTAGATGGAGCAAGCAGTTGAGCTTATTAGCCCCACATTGCCTGTATGGGGGGTGTTGCGCTACAGTGACACGGGCCCAGGGTAGGCTGGTGCCCAAGGACCCAGTCATGCCTGGCACCAGCCCTGCTGCTGAGCCTACTTCCAGTATCAAAGCCAGGCTGGGAGGGAAAGGAGTTTGGATAACCAACCATAGCCCTGGTTTGCAAATAAGGCTAAGCCATGATTTATTAAAATATGGTTTATTTACTATCATTTATTAAACCATGGCTTACCAAACAGCACGCTTTCCCTGTACAGCCTTTTTGTTTATGCCATGAACACAAGATCATCACCATCAATGTGGGTTATAGACATTTCCGGGCTTTCTCCTCACAGGAAGGCGTTGAGAACACTGCTGAGGAATGCAGAAAGCTGGGTGCCATTGCACATGCGTTTGTGGTGGACTGCAAGAACAGGCTGGAAATCTATAGTGCTGCAGATAAGGTAAGACTTCCATATGTTGGCTCCAAACATTTACCAAGCCTCATGGAACATCAGTGAGCATCCAGAGTTGTGTAGCAGTAAGAGCGCTGGACTGGAAACAGGGAGAGCTGGGTTCAAATCTCCATCCAACCTGAAGCTTGGCTGGGTGATCTTGGACCAGTACCTCTGTCTCTCTCTTTCCAAACTGACCTACCTCACAGGGCTGTGGTAAGGATAAAATGGGGCAAGGAACCATATTTGCCACCCTGAGAAACTTGGAAGAAGAGCAGGGGGAAACCAGCATAAATAAGTAGGCCTGTGTTGGAAAAAAACAACCATACAAGCGCCCCTTCTGACAGTGTCTGCTCAGGGTTTTGGAGGGACTTTGGCCAAGACATCCTCCTACCTTTGTAAATCTACTTCTTGAATGACCAGCTGCTGGTGCCCTCTTTCTCATCATTTATTTATTTATTAAATTTATTAGTCGCCCATCTGGCTGGCTGTCCTGCCACTCTGGGCGACGTACAAAATAAAAACATACAAATACATTAAAACATTAAAGATCTCAACAATAATAATAAAACCTAACCCACCCCAAAAGCCTGCCAGAAGAGCCAGGTCTTCAAGGCCTGGGGGAAGCTCATCATAGAGGGTGCAAGGCGGAGATCATTTGGGAGGGAATTCCACAAAGTGGGGGCCACAATTGAAAAAGCCCTCTCCCTAGTTCTCACCAGTCTAGCTGTTTTAACTGGTGGGATAGAGAGAAGGCCTTTTGAGACTGATCTCGTTGAGCGGCATCTCTGATGATGTTGGAGGTGCTCTTTCAGATAGACTGGGCCGAAACCGTATAGGGTTTTAAAGGTCAGAACCAATACCTTGAATTGGGCCCGGAAAACAACCGGTAACCAGTGCAACTCCTTCAGCACTGGAGTGATGTGATCTTGCCGGCGGCTGCCTTTAATCAGGCGAGCCACTGCATTCTGTACCAGTTGCAGCTTCTGGACCGTTTTCAAGGGCAACCCCATGTAGAGCGCATTACAGTAGTCTAGGCGAGAGGAGACCAGGGCATGTACCACAGATGGGAGCAGCTGGTTGGGAAAGTAGGGGCACAGCCTCCGTATCAGATGGAGTTGATACAGTGCCGCCCGGCTCACAGCCGAGACCTGAGCCTCCATGGACAGCTGGGAGTCAAGAATGACCCCCAGGCTGTGGACCTGGTCTTTCAGGGGCAATTGTACCCCATTGAGCACCAGATCAACATCCCCCAACCTTCCCTCGTCTCCCACAAACAGTACCTCGATTTTGTAAGGGTTCAGCTTCAGCTTATTCCTTCCCATCCAGCCACTCACCGACTCCAGGCACGTGGATAGGGTTTCTACAGCCAACCTCGGTGAAGATTTGAATGAGAGATAGAGCTGCGTGTCATCCGCATACTGGTGATACTGCAGCCCAAATCTTCTGATGATAGCCCCCAGCGGCTTTATATAGATGTTGAACAGCATCGGGGAGAGGATGGAGCCCTGTGGCACCCCACAAGTGAGAGGCCAAGGATCCGAAACCTCATCCCCCAATGCCACTCTCTGGTACCTACCAGAGAGGAAGGAACAGAACCACTGCAATACAGTGCCCCCTATGCCTAACCTCTTCAGGTGGTCTAGGATACCGTGGTCAACGGTATCATGGCTTCCACCTGAGTAAGGAGGTAGTGGCATCTACTGCTCCTCCTCACCACTGCACTCCTCTTGGCCACAGGAAAAGGAGAATGCAGTGGGGAAGAGGAGGTGCAGGTCCAGAGGGCTCTTTTCATTGGGCTCCCTGTGGAGAGCTCTCCCGTCCGCAGATGCCCAACTATGGGCATAGGAAGCGGCATTCGAACAAATTAGATCAGTGGTTCCAAAACTCCCCCCTTCCCCCCATGGACCACTTGAAAATTGCTGATGAACTTGGTGGGCCACGTAATTATTTTTTTGCCTGTTGTAGCAAATGTAATGCTAAGTGCTGTATGATTTTTAATTGTTATTTTTATTTTATTTTTTATATCGTGTTTTTATTACAATTTGCATTTCATAGAATTCAAACTGTCACACAATAAAATACAAGCAATAAAATACAAGTAAACATTAATATTAATATTTAATGCAGACATGCCATGGATCCCCTGAATTAGATCATTGGTCCATCTGGCTCAAAATTGTCTACGCTGATTGGCAGCAGCTCTCCAGGGTTTAAGCCAGGAGTCCCTCACTGCCCTTCCTAGAGATGCCAGGGATTGAACCTGAGACTATCTGTATGGAAGACAAATGCTCTGCCACTGAGCTACAGCACTTCTGGGCTCATTCTGCCCTCTTTTCCACGGCTCTTCAGTAGCGGCCAGGATTCCATTGTTAAATGAGTTTAAATCTAACATGTCTATTTTAGTCCACAGGCTCACTTACACTGATGGGCATTGTGCTTAAGAGTACATTAAAAAAAACAACTAGCTGTCTATCACTGCCATTCGTAATTATTTTCTAGGCCAGAGCTGCAGTATGAGCAGAAACATAATTTGAATTCTATCTGAACTTTCATAATTTGTATTTTTAAATGTTTATAGGTCAAAAGAGATGTTGGAGACGTGAGCATCTTGATAAATACTGCAGAAGCTATAAAAATAGCAGTACTATCGTCAAACAAGGATGAGCAGATCCAGAACATGTTTGATGTCAACATTCTTGCTAATTTCTGGGTAATCCTATTATTTGTTAAATTTCTATTGTGCCTGTCCTCCCAAAGGAAGAAGTGATAATAGTGATGAGTATCTGAAAGTTTGAATCATAATATAAAAATTACAAACAGGGCCAGCACTGGGTGTGATTGGGCCCCTGGGCACCAGCCTGCCTGGGCCCATAGTGCCATTTGCCCCAACACCCCCTCCTGATACAGGCAGCCCATCTGCCCTATCTACATCTGATATCAGTGTGCTCGCATGCCTGCAATCACCAAAAATGGTGGCAGAGGCATCAACCCTTAGGAACACCCCTGCCACCATCTTGGGTGATGGCAGGCATGCTCATGCTTTGCATGGGGTGCACACACTGATGCACTAATGCAACAGATAGGTGAGGCAGGTGGAGTTATTGAAGCCCACGTCCCTTGTGTTGGGGGCGTGCCTGGGAGCTCCTGCTCTGTGATCTGCAGTTCTGGGACAACTGGCAGTTGCCTAAGGATGCTGATGATGCTGGGCCTATGAGTTTGGATAACCTCCACCCTCTGAGCTCCTCTGGGCTGCAGGGGCCCTTGTCCAGGGCACAACCTGGCCACACGCTGATGCTGGGCCTAATTACAAATGCTGTGCTGTAAATTCAGGAGGTAGACAGAAGTATGCACAAACTATAGTTTAATGTTGAACAAGCAGTGCTCCTGCAGTGCTTTTCCCTAGATCCAGTGCCAGCAGGTGGCCAGGTCAGGCAATGGCTGATGGCCCCTGTGGCTGGCTGAGGGCAGAGTTCCTGCTCCACAATCTCAGCCAGCACTGGGTCATGGGGCCCTACTAGATGGTGACACAGATAGCAGAGCAAAAGTTCCAGCACCTCCACAAGCATGTTCCAGCTGATGTGGACTTAAATATGCCTCGTTGTGCCACTTCTTGTGTTGTCACATGCCTGCCATCACCCAAGATGGCAGGCATGTGTGCTGACGTGGCGATGCAAAAGGTAGTGCAACTGGGTGTATTAAAGTACATACATATGTATGCCCAGTGGTGAGGCATGATGGTCTGGTGCCTGTGGTGGTCTGGTGCCCGAGGCCCGTGGTGGTCTGGCACCAGCCCTAGTGTTTCTCCACTCCTTCTGCTGCCTTGCCACAAAGGGAACAAGCCAGAGTCTAGCTTCTCATGTCACCCATACCTGTGCTCATGATTTGTTTTCTCCAAACAAACCACAAGCTGTAAACCAAGAACAAATCTTGGTCTTCACCAAACAAACCACGAGCAACACCCAAAGTTTGTTCTTGGCTTATTGCTTGTGGTTTGTCTGCAGAAAACAAACCATGAGCTCAGGTTCAAATTACACAAGTGGCTTGTTTTGTCCTCAGCACGGCAGCAGGAGTAGGGGAACACTCCATAGCAGCACTGTGGGAACTTTTGAGCAGTGTCCACCAGCACGCTGCTTGTTCACATTAAACCATAGTTTGCTTTAAACTATGGTTGAATGTGGCGAATAAACTGGGCCACTATTCCATTGAAAACATTTTTTCATCTTGCTGATTATCTAATTATAAATACATATTCAGTGCTTGTGGCAACCATATTTTCCCCGATTACGAAGAAAAAATTGTTTGAGGAGCAAACTAGATATGATGTCAGAGATATGTGATCAAGATTTCCCATAATTTATATAAACGAATAAAAGATGTGGAGAAGGAAGATTTAGTCAGGACTCTTTCCTTTCTGTCCATTTGCCCAAGGCACCCACACATACAGATGCAATTTAACTTGTGAGAGAAAAGTTTCAGATATATGGGTGGTAGTACGTAGTACATGAAAGCTGCTCTTAAAATACTTGGAAGAAACAAATCATCAGGAACAGATGGCATAACAATAGAGTTGCTACAAGTTACTGAGACTGAATCTGTCCAAATTTTGACAAAGATTTGTCAACAAATATGGAAAACAAAACAATGGCCCACAGATTGGAAGCGTTCCATATACATCCCAATTCCAAAGAAAGGGGATTACAGGGAATGCAGTCATTATCAAACTATTGCCTTAATATCCCATGCAAGTAATGTTCAAGATTCTACAACAAAGGCTCTTATCATATATGGAGCGAGAAGTGCCAGATGTCCAAGCTGGATTAAGAAAAGGAAGAGGTACCAGAGATCATATTGCAAACATACATTGGATAATGGAATGGACCAAGGAATTTCAGAAGATTTATAGATTACAGCAGAGCCTTTGATTGTGTAGATCATGAAAAACTATGGAATGCTTTGAAAGAAATAGGAGTGTCACAGCATCTGATTGTCCTGATGTACAACCTATATTCTGGATAAGCGGCTACTGTAAGGACAGAATATAGAGAAACTGATTGGTTCCCTATCGGAAAGGGTGTGAGACAGGGGTGTATTTTATCACCCTACTTGTTTAATCTATATGCAGAACATATCATAAGGAAAGTGGGATTGGACCAAGATGAAGGAGGTGAGAAAATTGGAGGGAGAAATATAGATATGCAGACGATACCATACCACTAGCAGAAACTAGTCATGATTTGAAATGAATGCTGTTGAAAGTTAAAGAGGAAAGCACAAAAGCAGGACTATCGTTGAACGTCAAGAAAACTAAAGTAATGACAGCAGAAGATTTATGTAACTTTAAAGCTGACAATGAGGACACTGAAGTCAAGAATTATCAATACCTTTGCACAGTCATTAACTGAAATGGAGACAATAGTCAAGAAATTAGAAGAAGGGTAGAACTGGGGAGGGCAGCTATGAAAGAACCAGAAAAGACGTTTCACTGAACACTAAAGTCAGGATCATTCAGACCATGGTATTCCCTATCTCTATGTATGGATGTGAAAGTTGGACAGTGAAAAAGGTGGATTAGAGAAAAATAAATTCATTTGAAATGTGGTGTTGGAGGAGAGCCTTGCAGATACCATGTGCCGCGAAAAAGACAAATAATTGGGTGTTAGAACAAATTAAACCAGAATTATCACTAGAAGCTAAAATGGTGAAACTGAGGTTATCATACTTTGGACACATCATGAGAAGACATGATTCACTAGAAAAGACAATAATGCTGGGAAAAACAGAAGGGAGTAGAAAAAGAGGAAGGCCAAACAAGAGATGGATTGGTTCCATAAAGGTAGCCACAGACCTGAACTTACAAGATCTGAACAGGGTGGTATATAACAGATGCTATTGGAGGTTGCTGATTCATAGGGTTGCCATAAGTTGAAATCGACTTGAAGGCACATAACAACAACAGAATGTTTTGCTCTAGTCTAGCGAGTAAATGGCAATTTCAGGGAGGCCATTTTTAACCATGAGTTTGGGAAAAGGTTAATCCCCCTCTACTGGTACCATGATCCTAGTTGGATTTGGTATGGGGCCTACAACTCCTTTTAATTTTTTTAAAAAAGTTTTGTCCCAGTATTGCTATCCATGTGAATGGTTCTACTACCAGATTTCTAAATGGGGTTAGTGTGCAAAAGGAGATGTTCTGGGTTTTCCCTAGGAGTTTCAGAAGAATGTAAACAAGCAGAAGAGGATTCTTTTGATAGATATTCCCCATCACAGCCAAACTTCCCCTCCAAAGTAAAGCCATGGCCCATGAGTTAAACAGTTATAGGATGTTCTATCACTTAAGGCTACAGCCTTTAATATATTCATCCAGGGGTAGCCAATGTGGTACCTTCCACATGTTGTTGGACTCCAACTCCCATCAGCCTCAGCCAGCATGGCAAATTGTCAGGGATGATGGGAGTTGTTGGACTACAACATGTGAAGGGCACTGCATTGGCTACCCTTAGATTAACTGGTTACACAAATCTATTAAACAAAATTAGTCCTGTACTGAATATAACCAACTTTTACTTTCATGGGAATATTCACCCCACATGGAAGAAAGGCAAAATAATTGCAGACTTGGGGAAAGTCTAACAATTTCCACAAAATACTAAATCTTCTTTGCTTAGTAGTCAAAGAACATCATTGATCATACAACAGTATGATAAAAAGTGGGACACCTCTCAAAATATAATTAAAACAAGCTTAATAAACATTAAGTTTCTTAACATTTCAGCTAGCCTCATGAAGGTTTTTATTTTATTTAACCTGGAGATGGGGAACCTGTAGGCTTTGAGATGTTGTTGGACTACAGCTCCCATCATCCCTGACCATTGGCCATGCTGGCTTAGGCTGATGGAAGTTGTAGTCAAAAGTAGCTGGGGAGGGCACTAGGTTGGCAATGGCTAGTATGGTCCCTCCAGCTCAGAGAAGCTTACTTCCAGATTTCTGAGCAATGCCGCAATCCCTTCTGGACCCATCCACTCAATTCCATGTCCTTCCTTGCCATCATAATGCTTATATCATAATGTAAAAAAGAAAGGACACATTTCTGATTGAACATTTTAGAAAGTTTGGCTTCTAACTTCTTTTCCTTTTAATTGTATTAAAGACAACTAAAGCATTCCTGACAGGAATGATTAAAAACAATCATGGCCATATTGTCACGGTTGCTTCATCTGCTAGACATGTGGGCATTCCATACATGGTGACCTACAGGTATGAATAATTATCATTTTCATATAAAGCAGGGTAGCAAGTTCAAACCCAGCATGTAGATGATACTATGTGCTAGGTTTGATCTTGCTACCTGATAAAGTAAGATAGGCAGCTAGAAGCTCTTGGATGAACCTGATAAGTTTCTTACCCGGCCTACAGTATAGCTCCTGATCGCAAAGATGCCACAATACATCAAAATGCACATAAGCCATTTTCTCTCTAAGAAGCAGGCAAAAGGGTTGTTAACCCCTCCTTTGCAGTTTGAACATGAAGATGGGCCTTCGCAGAGAACTTTGTGAGATATATATCAGCCGTTCACATAAAAACCAAAGGCCCTCCTGTGGGTTTTTTTTGGGGGGGGGGTATCTCTAGCTTTAATCCTACATGGTTCCCCAGGTGCTGGTGGAGTCATGAGGTCTCTGTTCTTAGCTGGAACAATACTATCAAAATTCAGTCCATCCTTAAATGAAAAGATGTTGCTAGCAACCTGGCAAGGAAAATGGGGGTGGGGAGAGTAAATAACCTGTCTTTCCATAATTTCTTGGTAGGGACATGATTCACTGTCGTATTTCATGCTGTTTGGGGTCCATTGGACCATTACTATGTCCCAGTATGTAGACGTTTCTTTCACCCTAATCTGCTATAGTTAAAAAAAATTGATTTCATCTCCTGTAATGTTATTTAAAGGACTGTTGATGTTATTTTCATGTTAAATTTTACTGTTTTTAGAATGCTTTTTCGTTTTCAACAAAAAAAATTGTTGATATGTTTGCTGCCCTGGCCTCTTTCAGGAGGAAGGGTGGGATGTGATGAATTAAATAAATGAACAAATAAATATATAGTGTCTAACTTTACTCCACCCCTTCAGTTCAAGCAAGTTTGGCGTTGCTGGTTTTCATGAGAGTCTGAAAGAAGAGCTGTACATTCTGGGAATGGACGGGATCAAAACAACATGCATATGCCCATTTTTTCTGAACAATGAATGCCTAAAACTCCAAAAGAAGGCGTAAGTGATCAGGATAGTGGGAAACTGGTATTCACCAGCCCCATTACTGTTAGCAGTTCTTTGATGCATTTGTGTTTTCTTCTCCCAAGTGGTGCAATGGTCTAGGGTTTCCTTTTGGATGAGAGAGACCACTGTCTTCCAGCCTTCACCAATCTGGTGACCTCCAGATCTTTTGCACTACATGACGGGGGCTGATGGGAGTTGTAGCCCAAAACCTCTGGAGGGCACCAGGTTGATGAAGACTGCTGTAGACTTATGATAACGTTGCAATATGTTTATTTTCAAAATGTACAAGTTGAGCAGAGGGAGGGAGGCAGTCACCTAGACAGACACTGCCTGTTAGGGATATGATCTGTTGGACAGTGCCGGTTCGAAAGTGTTCCATCGACCTAACAGGCTGGCATCGATTCAGGTTCGTTCTATATCCACTAGCTGCTACTTTTACCAATCCATGGGTTTTTTTGCTTGTAAAAATATTGATATTAATATTATTATTTTTAAGGAAATATTGATATTTTGAAGGAAATATCAATATTTACTTTAAAAATGTCAATAGTTAAAGAAAATATCGATATTCTAAAAAGAAACATTGACAAACTATTCTTGTTACAATTCATGTTTTAGAGACTTTTTTTTAAAAGTCCATTTTTAAAAATAGCCACGAGAACTCACTACATTAAAATCCGATCCTCAGTGATTGAGGTTAAGCAAATTAATGGAAAATTTGATACCAAATCAGAACTGGGCAGAATTCTAGCACATCCCAAGTGCCCGTCTCCCAAGCAGCATCAGCTTCTCTACACTTCAAACTGCAAAACATCTTCTTCTAGCAGGCAAGGAGACAATGGAGTCTGGTGGCTTCAGTGTCAGTGGGGCAGTGATATCGGAGCCAACAGTCTCCACTGTAAGGAGACCCAATTCCTGGGCCACCAACAATTAGTGCCCATTTGCAAGCGCCCACTGTATAGGCCCACTCTCTTGTTGCCCATTCTCTCTTGAGGGCCACTCTCCCTCCCACTTGTCTTGTAGGGAGCACACGGGCATTCATAAAGTCTGGGTAGGTTTGCAATGGGAAAGTTTGTAAGGATTGGCATTCCGAGCTGTATAAGTCTTCATAGGTCAAATCTAATACTTTGAATTGGCTCTGGAAATCAGTTCATCAAGTTCAGTTTCTGTCACCAGGGGCTTGAATCGGTATAAAGGTTATTTATCACACGACCTGTGTTATAATTAATTTACCAAATACCAGGATATCTATGTTACTCGACTGACAACTGTTTGGTAAATGGCCACTGTTAATAATAATGTAATATCACTGTACTGAGCTCAGGATGGTGTGCCAACCTATCCAGTTAAAGGAATCTTGTGGTGAACAGCACTGAATCTGAGCACTTCAGCACTAGAAAGCACATAGTCCCTCTCAATCTTTTAAAATCTTCTGTCTCTGTTCTTTAATATTAAAAGTGGCCAGGTTGGGGTCTGACAGTCAGCCCCAGACTTTCCTATAACAGTGCACATTATGAGGTGTTTCAACAACACAATCTGAAATGCTAATAAGAAAATATGGGTAGTTACCTCCAAACCTGAGCGCTGTGTACTACACTACTGCTCCAGCCTTTCTCTTGGGGCTAGCTAGAGCCCAGAATAGGAGCACAGTAGCAGCAGTGCAATGGCATTTAGTTAACAGGAAGGGCTGGGGCTCAGTGGTACAGCATCTGCTTTGCATGCAGCAGGCCTCAGGTTCCATCTCCAGCATTTCCAGGTAGAGCCAGGAGAGAACCCTGTCTAAAATCCTGGAGATCTGGTGTCTGTCAATACTGAGCTACTTGGACCAATGGTCTGACAGCTTTCTTATGTTCCTGTGTAAAGCTTGTTGAGTAATGAGTCCCAAAGAGAGGCATTGTTTCTCTACAGGATTTGGATGGGAATACACCACAACATTTTGTTGTGAGTCCAAATAGTAGTTACTGCTGGATTTGGTCTTGGAATAAAGCAGACTATAAATTGGGGTGAATACATAAATATATATGTATATTTTCCATATAACTTCAGATTCCTTCTGGTACAAACTGAGGATGCAGCCAAAAAACTGATGGAAGGAATACTAACTAACCAGGAAATGATTTTCATTCCATGGTGGACCACATTTATGACACTTACAAAGTAAGTATGATGGATGTAACGATACTATTATAGTTGTCTGATTACAAGCCAAGATTTAGATTAAGCAATACAACTTATTTATATTGCAAATGAATTTCTGAAAGTCAACATTTTGTCAAAGATGTACGTGCTATGATAGCAAGGAGTGGATCCATGTTACAATCTTTTATTATACACAATGACAATTTGGGTTGATTCCCCTAAAAAAACAGACTATTTTCCTAGTCAGGTGACTTTCATGACAAGCACTATTGCATCCCACTGTTCTGGGTAATTCAACATATGTTGAGATTGCAGGCCAAACTATATTCAGACATCTTCAGTGCTGAACATGTGCAAACATGGGCCATAGCATGAAAATACATTTAAGCATCCACAGGACCAGGAAAATGGTTGTGGGGTTGTGGTCAAAGGTTCAGTGAATACATCTAAACAAATTCCATGTTAAGGATCATTAGGAAAGGGATGAAAATTAAACCGCCAATAGTGAAATAGTATGACCATACTTAGGAGCAGAGTTGGCACCAGACTGCCTTGGGCCCTTGAGCACCAGATCATTGCAGGTCCCCCGCCATTTGTGCTTGCATGCGCGCACTTTAATTCACGTGTCGCCACGTCAGTGCACAGATACTGTGACACAAGAGGTGGCATGGCCGGGCGCATTAAGTGCATGTGTGTGGGGTTGATGTCTCCTGGCAGAATGGAGCTCCCACTCCGTGCCACCATCTGGTGACAGTCGGCAACCCGATGCCCTTGGCCAGTGCCCAACCTGGACACCTGCTTTGGAGTATTGCCTGCTTTGGAGTATTGTGTACAGTTTTGGTTGCCCTACCTCAAAAAGGATTTTACAGAGCTGTAAATGTTACAGAAAAGGGCAATCAAATTGATCAAGGGGCTGGAGCAACTCCCATGTGAAAAAAGGTTACATGTTTGGGGCCTTTTAGTTTAGAAAAATGATGGAGGAGGCATGATAGAGATGTATAAAATTATGCATAGAGTAGAGAAAGTGGATAGAGAGAGGTTTTTCTCCCTCTTATAAAGCTAGAACCAGGGATCATCCAATGAACTGTAATTTGTTAAGAGTGCTAGGAACTGTAGCTCTGTGAGGGGTGAACTACCATTCCCAGGATTCGGGGGAGGGGAGAGATGCGCTTCAAATTTATGGTTGTATGCATCTGGAATGTTTAATTCTCAGATATCCCAGATTACTACTGACTTAACCCCAAACTATCCAAAATGGAAAGTGCACCACAATGGCCAATTCACAGTTGAAGCCTGGTCTCAGGACAAGAGAGGCTGAATGCTATTGCCAGGAAACGTATGGACTAGGTTGAACTTATGGCCTTTCTTTTCTGTCCCTGTCCCTGTGTGGCTTTAATTGCAGGTTTCCAGGTGGCTTTTTGTTTTCCGTTTTAGTGGCGAGATACTATTAAAGCAAGGCTGGGGAATCTTTGGCCTTTCCATTAACCCCAGCCAGCATTAAAGCAAGGCTGATGGAAATCCAACAACATCTGGAGGGCCAAAGGTTCCCCACCTCTGTATTAAAAGCTCAGGAACAGAGCCAGTAAGAAGGTGGCAAGGGTGGTGCGAATGAACAGACCAGGGAGGTTTTGAGGTTGGCCAGGATGCTTAAAGCAGTAGGGTGGTGTGACTGACAGCAGCCTTTTATATACTGGATCGAACTAACCAGCCCAGTCTTTTGATGAAAATGTCTTGTCAGGATATTTTCTTTTAAGCTTGTGTAATATTTATGTAAAAAGACGCTGAAGGAGTGGCAAGACCAAGGGCAGAACACTCCCAACTGGTTAACATTTTGCTGTGCCATCAAAGTTGCATGTGGGGAGAAGAGCCTGGGAAATAGGGGACGAAAACAAAAACAAAGCAGAAGCTGAAGACTGTTTGCTTTTAGCATCAGCTAAAGCTAAACCAGAAGGAAGGACGACAGCAAGACCATAGCAGGTAGGTAAAGAAAGGCAGGGTTTGTTGGCTGTCGTACTGGCACAAGCCAGTAAGTGCTCAGCAAGCTTCTCTCTCCCTAATTCTGTGGGCTGAAATCTATTTTAAAATAAGACCAAAGGCAGCACTCAGTCCATGTGATTAAATCATCGCCCACCAAATCTGCAAACTGATGCACATTTACCTGGGAGCAAGCACCGCCGAGCTCAGTGGGGCTTGCTTCAGATCTGAGTAAACATGCATGGGATTAGAGTGTCAAGTAGGCAGCAGTGGGTTTCTGATGGCATGGTGCAGTGGTAGCTTTCCGTTTCTGCCTGCATCAAAGGAGTGCAGCTGTTTCCATGGATTCTCTATAGCAACTAGCAAACCAGTTGGGCAAAGTATGCTTTTGTTTGTTTTGAAGGCTGGGTTTCAGGGAGGGGAGAGAAATACTACTCCAGTTCGACTTAGTATTTTCACTGTGGTGCTAGGTGGGCCAAAGATAAAGCCACTTGTTCGTACTTCTAGGGAGGCAGGTTGGGAGGCAACTGTTTCATAACATGACCATAAGGCAGGTGTTTTCTTCTTTTCTCCTGCTGTTTCTACTTTGCCCTGGCATAAAAAAAAAAGTTTGATGTTAGAATTCATTTGGTGCACATAGATTTCTTTCACACACTGATAAGTGTCCTGTGCTACATTATGTGTGCACACTCATGGGAGTCCACTGTATGGGTGGTGTCGGGGGATGTGTGTGCAGGTATACTTTTCCAGGGCCCTGGAGGTCCCTCCACAAGAGCCGGCCTAGGCTGCAAGCAGATTACATGTCAGGAAAAACAACCACCACCTGAGGCTAAGTTAGATCTCATGCTTCAGGAAATTTATGCAAGTTGTTTCTTTGTAACTATGAATATGAGGTGGCCAAGCATCCACTGAATCCAGCAGAACTGAATATGCATCCTGCTAGGCAGCAAGCTCCTGAGCTAGAATCCCTCTGAAACATATAGATAGGCAGACAGTGAATGTGTATACTTTCAGCCTTTCCCAACCTTTGGGCCACAGATGTTGCTGGACTACAACTTCCATCAGCTGCAGCCAGCATGGCCAATGGTCAGGAATGATGGGGATTGTAGTCCAGCAACATCTGGGGACCCAAAGGTTGGGAAAGGCCACTCTAGGGCATACAGTTTGAGAGACAGAGATATGCGCTTCTAGTCTCTCTCAGTAATTCCTACTGGTATTTCCTATGCAACGGCAGGTGCCAAAAGGATCTGGCAGCAGACCAGCAAGAGGAGGAATGGACAAGCGCCAAATTATTAAGAACATTTTAGCTCCCAGGAACAGTGGAAATGGTGTTGATAGGATTTATGCATGCCCCAGGATACGTGTGAGCAAATGAGTAAGAAGGATGGGCAGTTAAGGCTTGACAAAAAAAGAGGACATAAAAGGTGACACCTATCTATATTAAATTTGAATGCTGTAGTTTGTATGTATTCACACAAATTTAGAACTAATTACTATAATTTAAATAGAAATTTAAGTAGAAACAATACATTCCACCATAGTGGGGAAAGTACCAGCTGACTATTATGCCTGCTCTGGCAATAGAAAGGGGAATGCTAACTGTTAGCAAGCAACTTCAAGGCTCTTGAGGCTGAATGTGACTTGCACCTTGCATTTAAAGCACCATGATACCACTTTAATAGTCATGGCTTCCCCCAAAGCATTTTGGGAACTGTAGTTTGTTATGGGTACTGAGCATTCTTCGGAGACCCCTATTCCCCTCATAGTGCTACAATTCCCAGAGTGGTTTAATGTTCAATCCCTCTTCCCAGAACTCTATAATTAATACACAATTATACATAATGCAATGCCATGCCATGACTAATACAAATCAGACAGCCAGAACTGTCAGTAGCTTATAGGGCACTAAAAGAAGCTAAAAGACACCAATCAGTTTGGTGTAGTGGTTAGAGTGCTGGACTGGGACCTGGGAGATCAGGGTTCAAATCCCTGCTAAGGCATGAAGCTCACTAGTTGATCTTGGGCCAGTCACTCAGCCTAACCTACTTCCCAGGGTTGTTGTAAGGATAAAATTGGGAGGGGGAGAATGCCACCTTGAGCTCATTGGAGGAAAAGTGGGATATAAATGCAATAAAAATTAATAAAGCAGTCCCCCATTTTTTCCAAACAGGTGAGGCCTTTCTTGTCCATTTTTTCAAAACACAGAATGGATTGAGCCCAGATAAATGACACTTGGGTAGTGTGTCTGTAAAGGAGGGATGAGGCATGTGTCTTCCTCCAAATGATGTTGGACTCTCACAAACATCAATCCCAGCCAGCATGGTAAGTGGTCAGGATGTTGGGAGTGGTAGTCTATCGACATTTGGAAGACCCGAAGTTCCCTGTCCTGCAAAGGAGTACATCTACTAGGTATGTTGCTTACTTTTGTTCTAGTTTCCTGACTTTACAGGCTTGTCCTTTACTGTACTTGATGGCAATTCCTCTTACTGGCTTTTCAGATTTGCTTCTGAACTTTTCAAGGTTCTGTTTATTTGGTTTTCAGCCATCTTGATATATCATATCACCTGCTCTGTAAAATTATAATAATAATAAATAATAAAATTTTATTTATCAGACGCCCATCTGTCCGACCGAACGGACACTCTGGGCGACGTACAATATAAAATACAATCTCAACATATACATAATCATCATAATATTAATATCATAACATCTCATCTAACAGACCATCCTACGCTAATACAGTATAAAATCTAGCCCACCCCAGAGATCCCATAGGCCTGCCTAAAGAGCCAGGTCTTCAAGGCTCGGCGAAAAGTCAACAGGGAGGGGGCATGCCAAAGGTCAAATTGTGCCTTGTTTCTTCCACTAACGTCCCTATGGCCCAGGGATGGGAAATCTGTAGTCTTCCAGATGTTGCTAGATTACAACCAAAGCTTGGAAAAGTTACTTTTTTGAACTACAACTCCCATCAGCCCAATCCAGTGGCCATGCTGGCTGGGGCTGATGGGAGTTGTAGTTTAAAAAAGTAACTTTTCCAAGCTCTAATTACAACTCCCAGCATGCCTGTTCCTGGCTGACGGGAGGTGGCATCCAACATCTGGAGGGCCATAAATTCCCTATGCCTGCTTTAGCCTGAATGTTGTTGCTGTTTCACTTTTGGTTTTTAACCTTCTTTATTACAGTACTAATTTTATTTTACTTATATGGACAAATAATTGTCTCAATAAGGACACTGTTTGGGGTTTTGTTTTGTTTTCTTAACTGCAAAGTCTCTTAGACTGTTTTACTTGTCCCACAAGTTTGCCCGCTAAGTATACTAAGGCTGGGCTTGCCAACCTTTTCAAAACAGTGTGCACTTTTCAAATCTTGAGAGCTGTGAATGCCAGTCACAAAATGGCTTCTCTCTCTCTCTCTGTGATAACTCAAAATTAGAGAGAGCACAGTTATGGTGAAGATTTTCCCATAACTGTATTTCTATACTAGAAAAGGCATGACCTGCTGAATTTGTGCCTGCCATAAAGGCACAAGAACCTTGTTTTTCCCCAGTGCCAACCCTAAACCACAGCTTGGACTACCATGCTGTATTCACTTACCTGGGGGTAAGCCCCATTAAACTCAGAGAGACTTAATTCTGAATAAACATGTATACCATTGTACTTTAACTACACAGTGGATTCCCTGGTCTTTAGCTCCTGAACAGCAGGAGACATTCCTAAGCTTCTTTGCAAAGTTTTCACATTTGCCTTTGGGGGAAGGAGAGGGGATTCTTTAACATCAACCCACACACATTGTGTAGCAGGATCTGCAGAAAATAACTTGTAGGAACAACCTGATCTCAGCTGAATGCACATTATTTAACATGCAGTTTGGCCCTCAGTCATCACAATCTCTGGACAAGATGGCCTGCCTCAGATCAATTTTTTAAAGCAAGGATGTTCTGGGAGGAAGGGTGGGATGTTAAATAAATAAATAAATAAATGTGCAGGGTTATGTGCAAAAGGCTTTTCTTAACTGGCAGTTAGCCAGTAAGCCTTTGCCTCTTCTCAGTATCACAACCTTTGCCTCTAGTTCTTCTGTACTCCTCTTCTGTCACACCACCATATCTCCTTTGATGTACTACTTGGCACATGCTATGCATGCCCAAAAGCTCCATATATCTCTCCATCTTCTCTGAGCACCACTGGAGTTTGTCCCTCATGGCTACGTTCGCAGCAGTCTGATGGAGATAAAATTCTTGACACAGAAGGCAATAACCATCTCTTTTTGCGGTTGCTACTTTGTCAACTTCATAACAGGATTTCTCAATCGTTACCTTCAGATTTTGATGCTGAATAGGCAACTTGCCAACATTTCTCACAACCGCTGTCACATCATGGCCTTGTTTGACCAAAAACTGGCCTGTTGCACCAAGAACTGACAGCTTCATAATCTGTTAATAAAACAGTAAACATTATTTTGTGGCAGTCATAGTACTAAAAACTATAATTAAGCTTTGAAGAGCCTTGAAGCACCCTGGCTTTAGTAAAGAGGTACAAATGTACCAGGACTTGCCCTCTAACAAAACAGGGAGGACCAAGATGAATCAGACCTCCAAAATTGGTGTATGTGTACCACCCCAGTCTATTATGGTAAGTTCACACTCAAAGCCAAACAAACACAATGTAGGCAGAGAAATCCTATGAGGAAATCCATTTGGAAGAACTGCCCGAGCAAAGGTCTTGCATAGGCCAGGGCAGAAGGTAGGAAGAGGCAGGTGAAGGGAAAATAAATATGATACCTCCAGGGCTAGTACGGTTTCCTTCCCTTACTGGGATCTTGTTGAGGAAATGGGAGAGCTTTGGATCTTGTAGATCTGAAGTCTCCCTTGACCTGTCCCCAACATGCCTATTCTTCTTCCCCAATGCCATTTGAGCACTAAATGTGAGACCTGGAGAGGACCCCAAAAAACTGGAGTTTCTGGGTGGAAACTGGAGACCTGGCAACCCTATTTAAGACTGTTGAACTAGGACCTGATAGACCAGCCATGAAGCTTACTTCATAACCTTGAGCCATTCACTGCCTCTCAGCCTAATCTACCTCACAGGGTTGTTGTGAGGGGGAGAACCATGGATTGTATTCAACTAACTTTTACTTCAGAGTACACCTTTGAAATTAATAGCCATGACTAGCTTAGGCCCATTAATCTCAGTGGGTCTACTTTGAGTAAAGGTGGTGTGGATGTAGTTGTAATCAACCTTTACTCAAAGTAAACCTATTGAAACGGCACCAATTCTCCAGGATTTCAGATAAGAGTCTTTTCTGGCCCTACCTGAAGATTGAACTGTTACGAATGGACCTTGAACTTCCTCATGAGCAAAGCTCACAAGAAATGCAAGTTCCCCTACTGAGAGTGCAGCAGGATCTTTTGCTGGAGTTACCCACACGTCACCCCCAGAACATGTATAATTTTATCCTTAACCCAATGACACATACACAGAAAGTAAAATAAAGAGTGGTTTTATTAAAAGAAGAAACAAGGAAAAACATTGCAGTTTACAATTACAGTTAACAATGAGCAGCTTTCTAACTATTATTCATTCATTCAGCAACACTGGATAGACTAAAGCAAAGAGACTAACCCCATGAACACTTTCACATAAGCTCACTCACACAGAAAGAAAAAGGAAAGAAAAGGCCCAGAAGTTGCATATACCTTTCCTGGAGAGTTGCTGCAAGACTAAGGCTGAGAGAGACTTTCATACAGTATGTAGCCCAATGAGCCAAACACTCTGCCCTCATGGAACCAGCGCTAGATTTGAAAGATCTCATTCAAATCCTTAGCCCTGAATTTCTGCAAATTGTCCCAAAGATGCTAGGGTGCGTTGATAAGAAAGGCAGCTGTTGAGCCCTCCAGGAGGAACTGCCAACCCCTTCCACCCCCTCATGTTTTATACCTTTTCCTAACTAAACTGACCCCCATGTAAATGTCTCCAGGAAGGTTTGGACGTGACAAATAAGAACAATGAAAAGGTTTTGGATCATCAGTCAAGGAATTTGTTCTTTTTTTCAGAAACCATTCCTTGAGGAATTCCCAGATAATGACTGCAATCTCCTACCTGTGAAGTCCTAATGTCCTGTCTCTTCCTAAAGGTTAAGATTATCATAACCGTTATGCAGACCATTTCCTAGTTTGAAAGGAGCTATCCTGTCTCCTCCTAAAGGCTTAAATTATCATAACTGTTATGCAGACCATTTCCTAGTTTGAAAGGAGCTATCCTGTCTCCTCCTAAAGGCTTAGATTATTATAAACATTTCCTTGTTTGAAAGGAGTGCCTGTTCTTACTGGGTGATGTGATGTTCCTATATATTAGTGTATATATGGTAAGTGCTGGTTGTTTAGAGTATACATGGTAAGTAGTGAAAGAGGAGGGGGAGTGAATGGGCAATAGAATGCTTGATGATTGGCTGAATGTTTAAAATGGATGACAGTATAAATGAAAGGATGACAGGTAAATCTGGGTGAATGTGAGGTGGTGAATTGTGGAATCTGGGGGGAGAAGAGAAAGAGTGGATTGCTTGGTGGGGTTTAGAGAGTTGTTTACCAGGAGGGAGGTGGAGTTCGGATTAGTATTGAGTAAAACCATATGCTTATGTGCCTTAAGAAGAAATCTTGTTAATCTTGTTAGCTGTGTTATCTGTAATAAATACTTAATTTGGTTTACCAAAGGCCTGATCCTTGGCTGGGGTTTCACAGACCAGAAGGGAGGGTAAGGTAATGACCAAGGCTGAAGGGGAACTGTAACAAATGGTGGCAGCGGTGAAGAGAATAACAATACCAGTATTCAGAGTCTCTGGGAATACTAGTATTGGGACGTTACTGGTGGTTGCCTAGCAGGGGGATCTGTTGAGATCTGTGCTAGAGTGGATAGGTAAACCATAAGAGAGTGCGGTCCGGACTGGTGGAGTCCCTGGTGGTGCCTAGAGACAGGCAGTAACCACGAGCAGGTAGGAACCTGACAGGGAGAGCCAGGGAAGGACGCCTCACAGGTGACATTCCCCAAATTTCCATAGGAGTCAGGAAGTCTATACCTTCAGGCTTTCAAGATATGTACTCAGGGGTCACAGGGGGGCTGTCTCCCAGGAATCTTTGCTGTTGCAGGTTTTCCAAACTCTGGTTCACTGAGGTGAATCAAAGATTAAAAATTCCCAATATTTGATTCCTTACAGAACCTGGACCTTCTGCATTAAAACTATATACTCTTCTATTGCCAGGAAATGTCCTGGCTGCAAAAATGTGGACAGAAATCCGTAAACAAGGACAACCCATAAAAATATATGAATGAATGGCAATCCAGGCTTGTGGGGTGCATCTTTTAGAGATGGCAACTTGTCCTGAGTATAGGCTCTGTGAGAGGAACAAGAGGGAACTTCCAACTGACCAATAGTTCAACAATACACAATACTATGCAAACATCCCATCAAGTACTGCTCACTAGTGTAGACAGGCACACTGATATAGGTATTGGAGGCAAAAAAACCCAGTACAACATTTGTGTGTGGATAATGTACACAGAGAAAACTGGATCTGAAAGCCCCCCATGTGCATTATCACCTCAGTATTGTCATGATGCCCTTGGTGATCAGTCTGGTTCTTTTCTAGCAGGAGAGCAATTCCTTGGTTTTACAGGAAAGCTCATCTGGTGGAGTTTGAAATGAATTTAAACCTAAATCGAAAGAACTGTGCATCTAGTTTCATGCATCCAGGGAAACTTTGGACTTGTGCTTCTCAAACAGCAGGCCTTTACCTTGCTGACCTCATTTGAATTGGAGGGGAGTTTCCTAAGCAGTAAGAGACAAGGTCAGAAGAAAAGTAAAGAATTCTACTGAGAACACCCATGCCATTGGAATGCCCCTAGAGCAACTCTTTAGGCTCCAAACCTTCTCAATTATCGTATATTATTATTTATTCGATTTCTTCCCCACCTTTCTCCATGAGGTCCCAGGGTGAATTACAACAATTTAAAAACATAATATTAAAATAAGTGAAAGCAAATTACAGTCAAGAGAATTGGGTGGGTCCTAAAATACACTAATTCACAAATACCAGCCAAAATAATCCATCAATTAACCATATTCCTGGGAACTGAAAGTAAGCTGCAGCAAATGGTGGAGTTGTTTGCTCAAAAGCTGTTGTATCACTTCTCTGTCCAGCACTGTTCACATCTGCTAATATCTTTCTTTCTACAGATAAATAATCTGGACTCATGAAGGCTATTTTGTTCCCAACCCAAATGGTTATCTAGTTACTAACGCTGTAGCAAGAGGAGACGTAGCGGGGTTCATGCTGTCTCTTCTCGACAAAAATGAGTGGATATGTCTAGGGATAGCAATGTGTATGGTGGTATAGCAGCCTAAAATGAGATTCCCAAGCTGAATTTCAGATAGTAACCCATATGCATCCATAAAAATAAAGAATGACATTTATTTTGTGTTTAGGGTTTTTAAAATCAAAATAAACTCATAAATTACTTTTATATCAATTTATTGTGTTTGTTGATTTTGTCTGTAGTTTTTTTAATCCCAGAAACCAATTCTTACATTGTTTTGTGTTCGCATATGTGGTGAACCTTTTGTTACTGGTTTATGGTGAATGAGCAGATTGCTCGAATTGGTTCCTCCCTGCTAGTGAATGGGATCAGCCAAACAATGGGTTTTGCCTTGGCATTATACTCGAACCAGCAGTCATGGTTTGTTTGAACGAAACAATTGGTAAGCTAAGAACAAATCTTGGCTTCAAATTGTGATTAGTTTGGAATGAATCAAACCATGGCTACTGGTTCAGGAGTAATACTAAGTCAAGATAGTGGTTTGTTACTCCTGCTCACTAGCGGAGAGCAGGAAAGCAGGAGTGATCTGCACATCCACAGCAAACTATTAAGTGTGGCTTACCATGATGTGTGAATGCAACCTGTGCATGCTTCCATCAGTCAGGTATGTATATTAATGTATTTCCTCCTACAGTAAATTAAAGGACATAGGCAGAGTTGAGTATACTCCACAGCCTGACTTAAAAAAAAGAAGAAAAAGAAGCCCTTATTTGGGCTAAGAAAAAATTGTGATTTTTATGCATTGAACAGCTTATGCAATTCAACAATAAAAGATATCCTCAGACCAATCTCTAGATGGAAATGTGTTCTAAAAATATACATGATTAATCCAGTTGCACATACACTTGTATGAATGGTATGAAGTATCTCACAGACAAAAAAAAATACATCCATGAGTGCATGTGTAAAGCTCTCCTGGCTAAAAATTGCACTTTGCACAAATGTTTCTTTCCCACAGTATCAAGCAGTCTTTCCAAATACCAACCAAAAGCCTCAGTCTGGAATAGAAACAAGTTTAACTTGATATCAACCACTCCTAGCAGTCAACACCAAGCAACTATTTTAGCCTTCAGGGATGATCTGGCTTCAGTGATTGAAATCCAGTCATATGTTTTGATTCTCTTGTGACTGCAAAATGACAGCTTGGACAATGAATGTAGTATATCTGTAATCCTGGGACTGAGATTACAAAGGCATGCCTTTAACATTTGATATAATATTTTGACCTACTGCTTCCTGATAGCTTCATTTACCAGCTGGCATAAAATACAACCCATTTAAAACAAGAGATCACATGGAAGGCTTCACAGGATCAACAGGTGTCACTAACCTATTCTGGCTTATTTTGGTCAATTTCCTTCTTTGGCCAGAGCTTGTTGTTACAGTTGCTAGAATCAATGGTGGAAAATATTCATGTACCTTTAAATCTCCTGATATGGCAGAAGGTAAGGCAGCTGTGACTTCTTTTGCCCCTTCCTTCCCCAGTTGTGTAGTCCATCCCCTCTTCCTGTTGTAATCCATTAGGGATCCAGGTATGCCACCCAGCTGACAAACAGGGGAAGATGACAGGACTATGGGGGAAACAGGTAACAGAAGCCGTGGCTGCATTGTCTCCCACACATCAGGATATTAAAAGTCTTTCAATGCTCCACCTTTGAGTCAGGGAACCCTATGTACTGGTAGTATACAGCAGTGATAGGGAAACTGTGGCCTCCCATGTTGCTGGACTACAACTCCTATAATCTTGTTGGGAGAGGAACCTTGCTCATTCTCTTTGATCTCTCAGTGGCTTTTGTTGCTATTGATCATCGTATCCTTCTGGAACAGCTCAGGGAGTTGGGGTTGGGGGTACTCTACTTCAGTGGTTCTACTCCTTCCTTCAAGGGCATTTCCAGAAAGTAGTTATAGAGGGCTACTGCTCTGCATAATATAAGCTGTCCTGTGGTGTCCTGCAGGGCTTCATCTTGTCACCCATGCTATTTATTTGAAGCCACTGGGAGGTGTGGCCAGATTTGGAGAGAAGGATCATCATTACAAAGATCATACCCAACAGCTGGTATAGCACAGTGGGTAGAAAAACCTGGCTGGGAGTCCAGAGTCTGTGAGTTCAAATCCCCACTCATGTCTCCTGGGTGTCAAGGGCCAGCTAAAGATCACCCCCACAGTGACAGGCTCAGGGATTACGTGACCTGACACCTGTGCAGCTATGGGCAAGCTGCATAGTCCCAAGCAGTCCAGTTGCTCCCCAGCTGGCAGTTGCAGACAAGGGGCTGGCTTGTGCAGCCGTGGCAAGCTGAGCAGGCCCTAGCCAGCTGGGGAGGACTAGCCTCACAGGGAGGCAATGGTAAACCCCCTCTGAATACTGCTTACCACGAACACCCTATTCATAGGGTAGCCATAAGTTGGGATCGACTTGAAAGCAGTCCATTACATTTATTACCCAACTCCATTCCATCTGAATCAGGAGGAGCAATTTAGGTGCTGCACTGGTGCTTGGAAATGGTGATGGGCTGGATATGGGCCAATAAACTGAAAATGATTCCAGATATTAGAGGTGTTCCAAGTTCTTTGGTCTGATCTGAATGGAGTTGCACTCCTTTGGTCTGGAACTTGAGGGTACTCCTGGATCCATCATTGTCACTGGAGGCTCAGGATGGTGGCCTCAGTTGCTGGTGTACCTATATGACTTGGTCATTATAATCCTTGTTCTGGTAACTTCTTACTGAAACATATTATATGTGGGGATGCCCTTGAAGACAAGTCGGAGACTTCAACTGTTCCAAAATGCAGCAGCCAGATTACTGATTGGAGTTCTGTTTTGCAGTCACATAACCCTGTTAAAGCAGCTGTACTGGTTGCCAGTTTGTTTTCAGGCCCAATTCAAGGTGCTCACATTACTGTTCAAAGCCCTAAACAACTTAGGCCCCAAATATCCGAGAGACGACCTCCTACCCTGAAGACTCACCCGGGTGTTAAGATTGACAGAGGGCCCACTCTTCCATGTTCCACCACACTTGGAAGTTTGGGAAATGGCAACCTAGGAGCAGGCATTCTTTGTGGAATTTCACCTGTTCACCAAGGTGTGCCTGGCACCTTCACTGTATAGACACACCTGTTTATCCTGGCTTTTGATACTTTATATACATTTATTTGGATGCAGCCTATTTTCTTGACTGTGGTTTGTTTGAACTGCTTTTAATAATGTATTTTCAAACTGTCGTAACCTGCTCTGGGACCTCACAGTGAAGGGTGGGTAAAGAATCTAATAAATCATCATCATCATCTCTGAGCATTGGCCGTATTGGTTGGGGATCATGGGAACTGCAGTCTAACAACATTTAGAGAGCCAAAGGTTCCCCCATCACTGGCATGCAAGCTGAATCCTGCCATCCCTCAGGTTCCAGGTTCAGGAGCTACTACAGGCTTGAGTGCTGACAATTTGTGAGTTGGTCAAAGTGGCTGGATTTGGCCAACTTTAGTTCTTCTCCAAAACCACATGGACAGTCCTAATTAGATGCTAATATCGAACTCACCCTTAGGAACATAAAGGAAGCTGTCTGAATCAGTCCAGTAGCTCAGTATTGTTGAGCTAATGAACCAATGATGAGAGCTGTGGCACCCCTTTAATGGTTCCTGAACATGAATGGGAAGTGGCATGCACAGATTAGCCTTGTCAGTGGGGAACTGTCACTTCCTATGACCTCTCAGCATTCTCAACAATGACTGTGAAGGGAAAGCCAGAGTCATTTCTGTCAGCTGTGCCTACTGTTATAGTGGCACTTGTGCATGGCAAAGTCAGCTGGAACTGTCAGAGCAAAAATATGCTCAGCTGGTCTATTGTTAACTAGGTGCAAATTCCTGCTTGTCCTGTAAAGCAGACATTCCTCAGATTGTTTCATTAGGCAATTCACATAGTATATAAAGAAAGATTCTCCATTCAGGCCCCTTTACTCTGTTCTTTACATTCCTGCTTGAGTTTTGAAAATCGTTCACTCCCTGCTAGTATATCCAGATACAAAGGAGAACACAGGACATCTATTCTTACAATAGCAGTGCCATAACCGGCCTTTTTAAAGCCAAGAGCAGGCTCCCAATTCTATCCTCTCTCATAAAAACTGGCATAAGATTAAGTGCTCTTGCATTCAGGTCCTGCTTGTGGATGTCCCATAGGTTGAAAAAGTTTCCACATCCCTGATCTAGCTGGCTGGCCACTGTTGGAAACAGGATGCTGGCCTTGCCTGACTGAGCAGAGCTTTTTTCTATTCTAAAGCATAGTGCGATCTGTTTTTGCTTTCCCAAGCAGGTAGCCCCTAGTGGCCTACCTTATATTGCTGGGGGGCTGCATTTGCCTTGGTGGGTCAGATGTTGTGTAAGATTGTCCTAAGAAGCTTTAGATACCAGTGATGTCGTATCACAGAAACAGTGTATATCTAGGTTATGTTTGAATTGCATTTGAAACTGTCAGGACCATCTTGCAACATCTGCCTTGCATCTGCCCAGTGCTTACTGCTTTTGACCCTAGGGCACTGGTGTCTGTACAGGGTGACAGAGTGTATGTGATTGAAGAGGATCATATCTTCACATGTTCTCTTCCTCAGGTTTGTCCAAACAGCCCAACAAAAATTCCAAGTTGTCTGAAACTACAGGCATAAGGAGTGCTTTTTTTGTGACAGTACTCATCGGTATGGAGTACCATCACCTCTTTTTCTGCTGCCCATGACAGCTATTTTGTGCTGGCACCCACACTTTTATCAAGATATGAGTACCAGCACCTCTTCTTTTCTTTTTTTTTTACAAAAAAAAAGCACTGGGCAGAAGAAACTGGACAAACCAGACATTCCCTCCTATTTTGCATGTGCTAACAAGAAGCTTGGGTAATAATAGGGTGTTTAACCTTTTCCTCCCAATTCCCTCCATTCTCCTTTACAAACCCCATAATAAAGGAGGCCATCCAGGCTCCTTTATGGTATGGAAATGGACTGCCTTCAAGTCAATCCCAACTTATGGTGACCCTATGAACAGGGTGTTCGTGGTAAGTGGTATTCAGAGGGGGTTTACCATTGCCTCCCCCTGAGGCTAGTCCTCCCCAGCTGGCTATGGCCTGCTCAGTTTGCCACAGCTGCACAAGCCAACCCCTTCCTTGTCCGCAACTGCCAGCTGGGGGGCAACTGGGCTCCTTGGGACTATGCAGCTTGCTCACCGCTGCACAGGTGGCAGGGCACATAACCCCTGAGTCTCTCACTGTGGGAGTGATCTTTAGCTTGCCCTTCAGGAAACACAAGCAGGGATTTGAACTCACAGACTCTGGACTCCCTTCCAGGCTTTCCTCCCCACTGTGATATACCAGCTGTTACTCTAAAATCTGGAATGGAAAGAAAGGGAGAAATGGACTGCCTTCAAGTTGATCCTGATTTATGGGCGACCCTACAAGTAGGGTTTTCATGGTAAGCGGTATTCAGAGGCGGTTTACCATTGCCTCCCTCTGAGGCTGAGAGGCAGTGACTGGCCCAAGGTCACCCAGTGAGCTTCATGGCTGTGTGGGGATTTGAATCCTTGTCTCCCAGGTCATAGTCCAAAGGAGCAGTCATAGCAGACATCTGCATCTATGAGTTCATACATGCCTAATCCCTTATGTCCAATACCTCCAACACTGAAAATATGACTATAATGTACATGCACTCATAAAAGTCAAACACACTTTTAAATTATTTAAAGCAGCCTGGCTGGCTGACGGTAGTTAAAACATCTGGAGGACACCAGGTTGGTGAAGGCTGCTTTAAAGCATTATTTTACTCTTCATCTGAAAACAGGCTCTCAAGAGTAGTTTACAAATTTAGTAATAAGACAGCTCCTGCCGTCACATTTACAGTTTAAAAGACACAATACAAAAGGAAAAGGGAGTGGGAGGAAAGAGCGGGAGGAACAAACTCAGGCACTAGCTTTTACTAATAGAATTCTTGGAATTCCCAACTGGAGTGGGGGAAGAGCTGTAGTTCAGTGGTACAGCACCTACTTCACATGCAGAAGGTCCCAAGTTCAATCCTCAGCATCTCCAGGTATTGCTGGGAGAGATTCCTGCCTGAAACCCTGGAGAGCTGCTGCCAGTCAGTGTAGACAATACTGAGCTAGATGGACCAATGGTCTGACAGGCTGTGAGCATACTAGTCATCTACAACTAACTGTTTCCTTTGGTCAAATCTGGAAGGGGAACAGGTTGATCTGCCGATCAGCTGAAATCCTTTTGAAGGGAATTTTTAAAAAATGCACTCAAGCTGATCCCACCAGGTTTTATAGTAAAAAGGGGTAGGGTTTGACTACCATCCTGCAACCCTGTTTTCAGAAAAGAGGTGGAGATGCATTGGAACAGGCAGAAATGTGTTTCTCTATCCTCAGTATAAAGCAGCTTCCTATGTTCTAGGAGAGGAGAAACCAAAAGCTGCTCTTAAACTGAGCCAACAGACAGCCTCTTCAGTCCCATCTCTCTTAATGCTGTTGCCCAGTGGTTCTCAAACTTTTCCTGTCATGGACCACTTGAAGATCGCTGATCGTCTTGGCATCTCACTTATTGGGATTTCTGTCTGTGGTAGCAATTGTTAATGTGGTGTGCTAGGTGCTGTATAACTTCTAGTTGTATTTTCATTCATTCTTTTGTTTCTTATATTATATTTCATTTTATTAGAATTTCCATTCCATAGAATTCAAATTGCAATACAATATAAGAAGTAAAAGAAGCCATAAAAATACATTTAATGTGGCCATGCCGCAACCCACCAGAATGAAGCTTGTGCCCCAGAGACTGCAGTTTGGGAACCTCAGTGCTGTTACCTAGTTTACTACAATAATAACTCAATTAACAAATCCTCCAGGGAAGAAGCTCCTTTCAACAGTCTTTTTTGGGGGTGCAAGGGGTGTGTGGGGGCACATACTCTGACATAGTCAGAATGTGGCTCCTTGTCTACTGGACTGAAGGTGCTGCAGGCAGCTCTCTCACAGGTGGCTGGAATGGCGCTCCTTGCCAGGTAGTGCAGGCACCTCAGCAGTAAACAGTGCTTCAGGTGCCCTGGAACTAGCACTGTTTACTGTAGACACATCTGCTCGAGTGTAGGGGAGGATGGCAGAGAAAGAGACCAAGCACAGGGTGGTGGCGGTGGCGGCTGCCTCTTGCTTTCCTGCTCGAGTGTACAGAGAGGAGAACTGTGCTCAGAGCTTTAGATTGCCATGGCAAGATGTTACATGACAAAAGAAAAAAGGCAAGGCAGGCATCCTTGGATGCATTTTGGAAGCATTCTTCAAGTGCTCTGTACACAAGGCTTACCTAGCCCAGCTGTTTCATTTGACACATGTGTATTGTTAGTTTTGAATAAAAAAGTTTGCTGAAATATGCTAAGCTACTCTTCTTTTTTTGTGGTGTAGGAACCTATCCCCATTCTTTCCATGTTATTCCTACTTCTGGTACCAAAGTTTCTGTTAAAGAAGTAATGTCTAGGTAGGCATCTACTTCATTAACTGAGGCATTACTTCATCTTGTCTTGCCACGCACCTGTGCTTCTCCAACAACGCGCAAGTCCTTTGCAAAAGAACGTCAAAAACACAAAACAACAATTCTCGTGATGCTGTACCGCGCTTTCCCTCGGCTCTTCAAACGAAGCATGCGCAGAAAGTAGTCCTCCCTTTGGGGGTCTGACCATTTCTCCCTCTCTCTCAACAGGATTGTCTGCGAACTGAACTGCAATTAACAGGCGCCAAGGCGAGCGCGTGCGCACTCCATTCCTTTAGGTTTAAGCCCACAGCTCTGAGGCGCATGCGTATAGTCCTCTCCTCTTTACTTCTTTCGCCCCGCTCGCTGCTTCGGATCCGCCTCCACTTTTTGTACGTCTCTTGCAGATCCAGATGGAGCGCATGCGCGTCGGGCGAGTCCGGACTTATTGGTAGCGTCCTCCATACATATGCCAGTTGTATATGTTTTCGCTGGATCGCGTAGGACTGGTAGTGGCGCGCGGGAGATAGAAAGAGCGGGAGCGCGCGCCAGAGGTAACGGCTGCGTTATAACTCCTCTTTTTGAGAGAGGGGGAGGCGGCGAACGGGAATGGTAAGGAAACTGGGCCGAGAGAAGCTATGGTGTGCAATGCTGGCACCTTAAGAAAAGGCAAACAAGGCTATGGCTCCATACGCTCCCTAATCCTAGATATTTTAGGTTTGCTCAGTGGCACTCTGTGCATGCTCAGGAAATTTCATTTTTAAAATGTATGTGCTGTTTATCTGTGTGTCGCTGGTTCCAATCCTCGTGGTGTAAGAAATCTTAGTACAAGTTAAATGGGAGATGGGGGGGAATGTCAAGGCGCTAATCTTGGGGAGGGGGTATTTTTACACGCGCTTTTCTTTCCGCGTACAATGAGATACTATTGTTGGCAGGGTGGTAGAAAAGAGTTGTTATTTTGCTGAGCCGTTGGAAATGGATGGGAGTGTTCCTTTGGCTGCAATCCAGTATATGCCTACTCAGAAGTAAGCTCCATTGGGTTCAGTGGGACTTACTCCCAGGTAAGTGCGTACTGGATTGCAGCCTTATTTGTTAAGGGGGGTAGGGAACTTGTTCTCCTTTCCCCTCCTTATGTGATTATGCATATTGGAGCAAAAAATCTTAATTTCACATATACGCTCATGGGGTCTGAACTGGCGGTGACCGACCAGGAGAGAGACCTCGGGGTTGTAGTGGACAGCACGATGAAAATGTTGACCCAGTGTGCGGCAGCTGTGAAAAAGGCAAATTCCATGCTAGCGATAATTAGGAAAGGTATTGAAAATAAAACAGCCGATATCATAATGCCGTTGTATAAATCTATGGTGTGGCCGCATTTGGAATACTGTGTACAGTTCTGGTCGCCTCATCTCAAAAAGGATATTACAGAGTTGGAAAAGGTTCAGAAGAGGGCAACCAGAATGATCAAGGGGATGGAGCGACTCCCTTATGAAGAAAGGTTGCAGCATTTGGGGCTTTTTAGTTTAGAGAAAAGGCGGGTCAGAGGAGACATGATAGAAGTGTATAAAATTATGCATGGCACTGAGAAAGTGGATAGAGAAAAGTTCTTCTCCCTCTCTCATAATACTAGAACTCGTGGACATTCAAAGAAGCTGAATGTTGGAAGATTCAGGACAGACAAAAGGAAGTACTTCTTTACTCAGCGCATAGTTAAACTATGGAATTTGCCCCCACAAGATGCAGTAATGGCCACCAGCTTGGATGGCTTTAAAAGAAGATTAGAGCAATTCATGGAGGACAGGGCTATCAATGGCTACTAGCTATGATGGCTGTGCTGTGCCACCCTAGTCAGAGGCAGCATGCTTCTGAAAACCAGTTGCCGGAAGCCTCAGGAGGGGAGAGTGTTCTTGCACTCGGGTCCTGCTTGCGGGCTTCCCCCAGGCACCTGGTTGGCCACTGTGAGAACAGGATGCTGGACTAGATGGGCCACTGGCCTGATCCAGCAGGTTCTTCTTATGTTCTTATGGGAAAGAGCTTGAATGAAATAGAGCTGAAAAAATGTAAACAGATGAAGGGCAGAAGAATGGAGGGGGCATGGCAGGATCAGGGTATAAAGAAGTAGGTTTAAAGTATATGCGAAGTGCACTTTTGCGAGTCGGAGTTTTAAAAAAACAAGGAATGGAGGGAATGTATAAAAGAGGTTCAACAACAACAAATGCTTAGGGCTCTTGACTGATTTTTTTAAACTAATGTTTCTTGGTACTATCTAGATATGTTTGCTCCAACTAATCTGTGAAATGGGAACTTGACTTGAATTCTGTAAAATAGTTCTTTGAATCAGAAATATGATAAAAAGTTCCATAGATGTGCTCTATGTGTCTTAGAGATAATGTGGAAAGAGCTGAACTGGTAGCACTTAAGCTCTTCCACATCATCATTAAAAATAAATTCAGAATCCCTGTTGCTTTTGTGTTCTCTGTCATAATTGCTATGCACAGGAATGCTAAAAATGTTGCTGGTATAAATTTATATGCAGTGGATTCCAGAGCTTAAGCTTAAGTTCTCCTATCTCAGCAAGACATCACAACTTCCAAGTGTGAGAGCATATGATCAGTGCCATAGGTCTCAATACTGATGTTACATTCTTTGGACCGGGACCATAACCACACTTTATGATTATGTAGTTCTCCATGTTGAAAACAGAAAACAGATCTTCATTTAGAGAGTCTACTTCTGTGTCTCATTCCGGACCATAAACTGACTGCTATGTACAAAATGTACATGTACTGCCTTCAAGTCGATTCCGACTTATGGTGACCCTATGAATAGGGTTTTCATGAGACTGAGAGGCAGTGACTGGCCCAAGGTCACCCAGTGAGCTTCATGGCTATGTGGGGATTTGAACCCTGGTCTCCCAGGTCGTAGTCCAACACCTTAACCACTACACACACACACCCCCCACACACACGATTTTGCATCGGGTTACCCATTTGTTTCCATGCTCATACTTACCATTATAGCCCTGAGCAGTTTGGGAACAGGTTATTTGAAAGACTGCCTGTATCAATCTGTCATCCATGTCATCCTTTCTCAAAATAACTGTGAATTAGGTCACAAAGTAAATGCTTAAAAAGTACTCATTAGGTTTAGTTGTAGTGTTTCTTTGAGACCAAGAGACTATAGGACTAGGTGGTATGGTAATGGAAATGGAAACCTATGAATCTGGTAATTCATCTCCTTGTTTAGCAATGGAGGGAAGTGCCCATTTTTAGTAGACAAAGAGAAGGACTTGCATTCAGTTTATGAACTGAATGGAACATAACAGCATTGTTGAAAAAGGGCTTGACCTTCTTCATTGTTTCTGTTTGGCCCTGGAGCATATTGGAGAAGTTTTGAAGATCATACCTCAGATTGGATTAGAATGGGCCATTTTCCAATGCCATGTTGGTAGCATATGTTCTGCTGTCTGCAGAACTGAGAGTATCCAGATTATAAGACGTTGATGGCTTGAAGCGTCATTTTGGGTGATCTGTCTGCTTATATGTAAACAACGAAGCCTGATGCCATGGCACTTGACGGTTTCCTGGAATTCGGGTGAGTGGGATATTGTGCAAAAAGTATGCACATTAGATGTTTTGATGGCTTGCCCTGTTTGCTTGGAGGGAAACAAAATGTGTTTAGGCCACATGCCATAAATATAAAATAAATCTCCTGGATGATGGACAGTTTCATTTTTTTCTCTGAAGCATGAGAAGAGATTTACATAGGGGGGAAAAGTAAAAACAAAGTAAACTCTTCTGATTTTAAGTTGATTTGCTCCTAAAGTTCGAAGTAGTTCCTGAAGGTGCATCACAACCACATCACAAGTCTTTCCTGGGAGTACTTGAAAATGGGGCGGGGGAGCTAAGAGAGATAACGAGGAGCCTAGAGCTGCAATCCTATTCCCACTTATCTAAGAGTAACTGATTGAACTCAGCTAGGCTGACATCTGAGTAGTCACATATAGGGTTGATTTGATTTAAATCAAATTGATTTAAATCGTAATTTAAATCACTTATCTGAAGGACTCAGTTTTAATTATTTAAATCAGTTTAAATCACTAGAGCCAGTGTGGTGTAGTGGTTAAGGTGTTGGACTACGACCTGGGAGACTAGGGTTCGAATCCTCAGATAGCCATGAAGCTCAGTGGGTGACCTTGGGCCGCTCCATCTCCCCAAGTTCTCTATCCATTGACCTTCTCTGTCTTTGCACGTAGAGAGAGGCAAAGCTTAGAGAGAGTGAGCAAGACAGCGTGCACTTCACGTACATCACCTGCAGAATAGGACTGATCAAGTTATCTCCCATCTTCATAAACTGCCATTATATTAACAGAATATAATTAGAAGTTGTATAATTAGTATTCATGATGATATTTTTGACCTAGGCTCTTTTTTATGAATAGTTTTAAGAAAATTTTGAAATCTGATTTAAATAAGAAAAATCTGGTTTAAATTAAAAATACCCATTTTTTTAAAAGAAATCATTGATTTTTATCAACCCTGGTCACATGTAGGAGTTTTACAGCAAAATCCTATATCTCTTATTAAAAGAATTGGAAGCATAAGTAAAATTGCATAACCTTAGGCATATGATTTATGCTGCATCTGTTTCTTGCTCATATTTTTATTATAGCAAAGTAGTGGTAACTGCAGAAGGAAAACAGTGGATTTTAATCTACACTGCCAAGAGTAAACATTGACTTTATTGGGGGCTGCAGGGGCAGACAGTAGTCCTTTTTATGTTGCAAGCATAAGGAAGTACAAGTATCCTGACTTCAGCAGCTTGAAATAACTGACTTACTCCTTGTCCTTCTTTCAGTTTAATAAAGTAGCATTGTTATTAAACTGTATATTTAAAAGACTAATTTGAAGTTCCTTTTTCTTAGGTGGTGGGGCTCTCAACAAGGAAATAGAGACATTTAAAGCACCTTTCTGGGTCAGGGATATCTTGCTGGACAAAGCAAACGTGGCAATAGGGAGTTTGGTGCAGCCAGAGCTTGAAGAGTGGTGATAGAAATTATAAGATCAGGATCTAGAAAAAGGAGGGAGGGGTTGGCAGGTGAGATATTGAGGGTTATAGTTGGAGGGAGAACTGCTGCTGCAGCCAAGAGGCTTCATTCTCTTAGTTCAAAATAATAATGGCCTCTCTTCCATCTGAATAGATGAGCCCTGTTGTAACAGACTAAAGAAATGTGAGCCCTGCTGGATCAGACCAAAGGCTTATCTAGTCCAACATTTTGTTCTCACAGTGGCCAATAATCTAGACATGAGGGCAATAGTCCTCTCCCACTCATGTCCCCAGCAACAGACATTCAGAGACATACTGCATCTAACACCATGGTGAGAACTATAATTTCTACTCTCTGTTATTTAACCAGTACCAGTCCTTAAATGGATCTCATGACTGTTACGTTTGCTCAGGAGTTTTGGTGAGGGACTCTGTCAAAAGCTTTTTAAAAGTCCAAATAACCAGTGTCTACTGGATCACCCCTATTCTACATACTTGCTGAAACTCTCAAATGGAAATGGACTGCCTTTGATTTCGACTTATGGCAACCCTGTGAATAGGGTTTTCATGGTAAGCGGTATTCAGAGGGCATTTACAATTGCCTCCGTCTGAGGCTGAGAGGCAGTGACTGGCCCAAGGTCACCCAGTGAGCTTCATGGGTGTGTGGGGATTCAAACCCTGGTCTTCTGGGTCGTAGTCCAACACCTTAACCACTACACCACACTGGCTTTCAAAGAACTCTTAAAAAGTTAGACAGGATTTGCCTTTACATAATTCAAGTTGACTCTTCTTCAGCAAAACTTGTCCTTCTACCTGTTTGATAATTTTATACTTAATAATGCTTCCACCTGTAATTTCCTGGATTCTCCCTGGAGCCCTCTTTAAATATTGTCATCTGGCTACTTTCCAGTCTTCTGGTACAGAGGCTGATCTTAGGGACAAGTTATGTCTCTTTGTTGGAAGATCAGCAATTTCAGATTTGAGTTTATTTATTTATTAAATTTATATACCGCCCGACTAGCAATAGCTCTCTGGGCGGTGAACATAAAATAGCATAAAAATACAATGAATAACAAAATAATACTAAAATACAATCATCAATCCAATACAATAAACATTTTAAAAAGTAAATCAGTGTAACTTAAAATGCTTCAGAGAATAGGAAGGTTTTGACCTGGCGCCGGAAGGAGAGCAGAGTCGGCGCCAGGCGTACTTCCTCAGGGAGACTGTTCCATAGTTCGGGGGCCACCACTGAGAAGGCCCTAGATCTTGTCATCACCCTCCGGGCCTCCCTGTGAGTTGGAACCCGGAGGAGTTCTTTAAGAACACTTGAATGGATAGCATCTGGAAATCTTACTGACAATGGAAATGTATATATATATTTGTCTCTGTAATTTAGTCATTATCTAATAGCAGTGTTATTTAAACTTTTCGCCTTCAGGGAATCTTTTCTTCATCAACTCATATGCTCATGAATTGCTGCTACAGAACTCTTTCACGTTGTAGATTACTTTGGCCCTTGCTGTAGAGTACACACTTGATTTATATGGGACACTTGCTCTGTCATTTGAGTCTGACCATATCCTGCATGAATTGATCACTGAGGTTGCTTTCATACATCCCTGCTACTACCCATTGCCGGGGAAAATCATTAAGAGGATGGAAACTATGAAGGGCATTTACACTGCAGATTTCCTATTGTGGAACTTTGGGTGCCCAGAACACAACTGGAAAATTACTGTCTTATAGGATGGATAATATACGAACGTCAACCAGCTTGAACATTTAAGCTAAGGACGACCAGTGCATGGAGAGTTTTTCTTCAATCAGTTTTAATCTCTACCATGGACAAATCACTTTCAACCTCAGTTTCCCATTCATAAATGGGAATAATATATTACTGGGAAATAGTAATCATTTAGACTTATTATCTGCCCTTCACCGTGAGGTCCCAGGGCAGGTTACAACAATTTAAAAATACAGTATTAAAAATCAGTTAAAACAAAATACAGTCAAGAGAATAGGGTGGATCTCAGGTGTTCAGGGCCAGGGTAAAGTGTCTTTAGTAATAATGACTTAATTGAAGAGGTTATGTGTGAATAATAAATATTTAATTTACCTGTTATAATTCAGATGCGTGTAGAGAAGGTACATTTAATCTTCCTAAGATGATAATGATAGTTCACATTTCTACAACTATCTTGTAAGAACTGGCTGAGATGTGTTTGTGAACCAGTTTGAAAAAACTCCAAAAAAATCAATCGCTTATATATCCTTGGAAAGAACGTCCTACAGCCTTACCTCTATATAATGCCAGGAAGAATTTTGCAATATGTAGTTTTGAAAATTGTAGTTTTTACCTTGGCTTAGATCCAAAGGTTCCCTGCATGAACAGAAAGACATTTCTCATACAAGGAGGGCCTCCCATTTAACTCTTTCTCTTTCCTGCTGCAGCCCACTCTCCCCTTGTCATATAGGCCATTCTGTTCCCGAGGATCCCTTGGGACCAGATTTTTATTTATTTATTATTTGATTTATATCCCACCCTTCCTCCCATCAGGAGCCCAGGGCACAGGGGCTGCAGTGGAAGGAGGGAAAGGGCACAAGAGCCCTGTCCATAAGGATGGAATTCCATTCACAGAAGTTAGGCTCCAAGCCCTTCTATGGAATATGATGATACCATATTAAAGACTGCCATTCTAGATTTGAGAATTCCTTTGCTGTATAATATGACGAAGCAATAATCTGTTAGCAAAAGATGTTGTAGGGTTAAGTCTACATTATTTTAAACATAGGATCAGTTGATTTCCTAGACCTAATAACTAATTGCTTATAACCTTGCTTTACCTTTTCCTGAGGCATGAAGTATTAAAGGTAATTGACAACTCTACAAAAAGACCCAGAAATGGAAATGTGTATTTAAAATATCAGTGGATGGTCCATAATGCAATTTACTTTCATGCTGTGGCAAGTAACAAGAGTGGGCAAACAGAAAGATTTCATGTGCTACCTGCCAACAGATGGAGAACTCCTAACTACAATTCTTCCTTCCTAGGGCTTTTGCCTCTTTACTTTCCCTAACTAATGCCAACTCGGATACCTGAGCAGCCTGCTGTGGAAATAACCAGAAGAAATTTTTCTGGGATGAAAAAGTTCCCTTTTACATACAGAAGGTTACTTTTTGTTATTCTAGGGCATTTTGTGCCTTACACAAAAGTAAAACTAAATCCGTCAAATTTACTTATATCACTGCTTGCTGGTTCTCACTCTCTAACTCATTGTGAAAATGCACTGCCTTCTCTTCCATCGATCAAATAGATTTCATGTTCCCAGAATGAGTCTTTTCCCACTTTCCCTTCCTTCTGAACCCCCCTGAAAATTCATGGTTGGGGGCTATTGGTATTGTGTGGGAGACTGCAGAAATACTTAGCTTCTGTATGTGAACGGAGGAGCAATTTAGGATTCAAGCCTCTGTTTCTATTTTCATACTGGGTTAGAAGTTGCCTTCTTGATTTATTGCATTGGTCTTTTGAAGAGGCAGAATAATGATTGGCAGAGAACTTTAGACAGTATGTATTTCAAACGCTTGACAGAGGAAAATCCCTAATCTGTTTTCATTTTTTTCGTAGTAATGAGAGGATGGCAGTTCTACCCAAGACTGGATGCTTTGCCTGATTTGCTTGGCAGGATGTGTGGAGCTTTTTCTCATGGGGACTGACAACAAATTTGGAAGGAGACAAAACGTCTAATGGCTTCTGACTGTGTGGTCCCAGAGCAAGTGAAGCATCATGTGGTAAAAGGCAGGAGGCAACAGCCACAAGAAAGGTCACCTTTGAACAGTGATGGTGAAGAAGAAACATTTGTATTTGAAGCAAATGAAGCTTGGAAAGATTTTCACAGCTCTCTCCTTCGCTTCTATGAAGCTGGGGAGCTTTGTGATGTTACGCTGAAGGTGCTGATTCCATATTTCCTTCCATGTGTGCGTTTGGAATTTCTGTTTAGAAATATGTGTGTTGAATAACTAAAATATGCATTTAATTTGCATCACTTACATTGACATCATTTTGGAATGGGGCCATGCAGTGTTACCTCCCTTTAAAAAAAAAAGTTGCTAGAAATCCTGCAAGTCAGCAGACCATTTGGTACTTGTGAGGAAAGTGCGATTGCACTATAGGAACACAAATTAAAAAGTTACTTTCTTTCTGTAATTTAATCTAAAGAGGCAGAGTTTTAGGAGCCACAGTGCCTACATAAACCCACTCAGCTGATGTGACATGGCTGCTATCTTGTTAAGAAAATGTAATATATACAAGTCTGGTCCCGGCATTCTCTTATTTTGTGACTTAAGAGGCGAAAACCAGTTGGATAAGAAGATACTTGATTCTCAAACTAAACACTAAAGGTAGGGAGTGGGTTTAACCTTAGCCAATCTCAGCAGTGTTTCTAAGTGCACCTCTTTATGTTCTCCCGTGTAAGTAGTGGTTGGCATTTTTTTTCTAGTGGGAAAAGCCTCAATATTGAGGATAAAAATCTGAAGGTGGACTATTACCCCTTGCTCTGAATCACTAAGTTGATGGTCTCCTGTCTTTGTCCTCCCAGAAGTGTGTGTGTTGGAATGAAAATTATTAGCGCTGTCTTACATTTCTGTGGTGATACACCAAGGCAGCCTGCTGGTCCTTGCTTGCCTTTGGAAGGGAGGCAGCTTCTACTAGACACTTGCTTTGGGAAAGTGGTTCTTAACAGTATGCATCTGAACTGTCCACAAATATTATTACCTAATGAGTTTCAGCGAGCCTAGGTTTACCACAGATTATGTTCTCCCCTCTTTTTTTTTAAAGGTCTTCTTAGATGCCCCATAGGCATTACAACAGTGATGTGGAAGTTATTTTTCCAAGTAGCTGTTCACCCCACAGCTCTCTTGTAACATTAAAGGCCTGCCTTCACATGTTCATTTATCATGCAGTTGCTGTCTGGCTGGGCTTGGAAGTGAAGGTCCCAGGGTAAGGATTTGGGTATGATTAGCTCCACCTGTCTGGGAGTTATTCTTTTATTCATTACAGCAAAGCAGTGGCATGAATCCACAGAAAAGCAACTGCCTAGCTGCTGCAGTAAAATGTACAGGACTTCTCACTGTCTGGCAAACTGGCAAAGCTACCTTTTTTGAGGGGATCTACATTTGTTTTTTGTTTGTCTTTGTGTTTTGAAACCACGTGTCTTTGTAACAATGCCGTCTAATTGCAGGTACACAAAATTTAAATGTACTGCCTTCAAGTCAATTCCAACTTATGGCGACCCTATGAATAGGGTTTTCATGAGGCTGAGAGGCAGTGACTGGCCCAAGGTCACCCAGTGAGCTTCATGGCTATGTGGGGATTCAAACCCTGGTCTCCCAGGTCGTGGTCCAACACCTTAACCACTACACCACATTGGCTCTAGCACAGAAAACTTGAATTCAGAAACAGGGCATCAGTTTATTTGTTAAGGTTATTTATGTACTGTTTCTGTGGCCTTTCTAGTCTTTGTTTTAAGTATTCTCTGCATATACTCTGCATAGAACCAGGAGGGAAGCATTCGGTTTAATTAACATACACACTTTAAAATCTCAACCCATTACCGTTAAGTAGGAGACTATAATTGTACTTAGGGTATTAATAATTCAGATCCCATCTCTATGAATAGCAGTGTGAGGGAAGCCAGTCAGAACTTGCAGTTAGAAAGGTCAGGGTGATAGCTATTTAAAATTTACTGGTTTCCGATTCACACATGGTCTGGTTACTATTAGGGGCTAGAACTTGCTCCCATGTAATTGATGGCTTGGAGTCCATGACCTGTTTTTCTAATTTTTTTGTTTTATTGTTTTTATGACATATTTTTGTAAACTTCAGGATTTTTAAATATTAAAGCATTTAGAAATGCTTTTAAATAAACAAGTAAATACATTTGTCACAATGTCTAGCTCTTTAAAAAAATCCATTGTATATACTTAGTTCAATGCAGTTAGGACTCTTCTATCAAATCAGACTTCTGTGTCAGAAGCCTTTTCCTTTGTTTTACAAAGAGCTCTGCTGTTTTTATCCTTTTTTTCACTAAAGATCCAGTAAATTAATTGACTTGGAATTAGCAGATTCTGTGTTCTGTGTCTGAGTATGGATGTCATATCTGGAAGATGCTCTTATATCCTTCTGTGTATTTTTCTTTGAGTAATTGGAAAAGGTGTGAAGTTACTAGCTTCTTGCTTGATCTTGATTGAAAGAAAATAGCATGGCAACTGCTTTTATAAGGAGTTTATTTGGTGGCTAAGCAAGCTTGTTTTTATTTACTCTTGATTTAAAATGTATTTCTTATTGTCTTCCTGACAATCCTGGCTCAAACATAAGACAGGAGGTAAAGTGGAGAAGAGAGATGGATGTTCATCTGTAAACTGTACACTTTTATTCTAAATAGCTTAGACTTAATTTTTGTGGTTGCTTTTGGACATAATCTCTAAAGGTGGACCAACAGTTAAGCGCTTCTATGCAACTCTGGTCATGATTCTTCTGTATGTTCCACTGTGTTTGATGGTGGATGAGTTGCTGCATTCCAAGCAAAGTGTCAGACCTGCATGCTCTGTCGTCCTCTTGTGCAACTGGGAGGAGGGCTTATATGTGGATATGTGTCGCTTATTCTTTGAAAGGGGAAACTACGCCACATAAGTTGTTTTCTATGAACCAGGAACCCTAGTTTATAACAAACACTGGTAAGCTGCAAAACAATTTGCAACTTCAGTTTGTGGGTTCTGGTTCTGGCTTGTTTAATTAACCAGGGTTTGTTGTAAGCCAGGATTCCTGGTTTGTACAGCAAGCATGCAAGTCCAGTGCTTTGCTCTGGTTCACTGCTGCTCATCTGCATAGCATGTGGTTTAGCATTATGTGTAAATGCAGCAAATATCTATTCTTCATGTTTGGAAGGTTATACTTACTATGTTAAGGTGTTGAAACAGTGTTGGCTTAGCTGACATTTTTTCCACTTTATCTAAATGACCCAGTCTCCATGCAAGATCAGATTAAAGCCATGAGTTGTAAATGGGGGAGACAGCAGTAAGAATTAAATGACTAATTGAATGTTGTCCATTGCTCCTTTCTGAAAGCTTCTACGTGATAAGCATTCAAAACACTCATATTTTCCTTCCTCTGACATCTTCCTCTTTTTCTCACAAGTTTTTTTGTAGACCACATCATTCTGCTAATGGCAAGCTTCTTCAGCATTTTAAAGAAAATGCTGTTTGATAGAAAACATCATCGGGGGAACTTTGTACTTACAAACACTTCCTGAAAATCTTAAGAAAACAACCAAGTGGGGGAAACCTGCTTCTTTAATATGGAAATTAAGAATGCTGGATCATAAAATGGAAGATTTCATCTTCATTATCAAATGATATTTAATCTTTAAACTTACATAGAAGACATTGACACAAATCTTTTCAACCTGGTTGACTATCCAATATGAAACCAATTTTTGGCTTCCCATGTTGATATATTAGAAAAAATGTATGTGTGTGTGAGCCATTTGTCACTAATCCTAGTGGTAGATAACCAAAGTGGGTGTGGAGCCTTTTCAGTTATCAGAATACGCACACAGTTTTGTAATACATAGAAACTGACTGGACATAATGTAAATTCAATTTATTGTGCGGTCACAGACCCAATAAGACAAATCATCAGATAAAAGAAAACAGATTATAAAACATTTAAAATATACAATAAATTATAAATATAACTTTAAAATGAAACATTACTGTCTGAAAGAGAGAACCATCTTACGTAAACTGGACATAATGATATTTGTACTTGTTTCACAGCAGGACATTGTCTAAAGCCATACACAGCTAATTTCTTTTCATCACTATCTTGGCAGTAAATTCTTTTGGCTGTATTAAGTTGCTATGGCAGTGGATAACTAAAAGAGTAGCTTATTGAGATGATGCAATAAAACTACTAGAAATAAATCCAAAATGGAACTTAATAATTAAACTAGGTGAATGTGGAAGAAGAGGGGCACGCAAGCCTTGTACTAATGAGAAGTAATTTTCTCTAGTAGTTTAAAAGTGTAGGTTTTGCATCTGAATATATGCTGCATTTTGTTGAAATATTCATCAATACAAATAACAATGTGATGGTGTGATCAGTATAATTCATCTTTCAATTTTATATAAATACTTGATAGGGACTTTTAAATATACTTATATATGTCTGTTGCAATAGTAGCATACATGTATACTAATCTGTACAGAAACTTGTGATTGATTTGAGTAGTGATATGACTTACATAAAAACTACAGGATAGTCATTATTTCAATAATTGACTTTACAGTCATGTATCACACAAGACCATAATCACAGTAAACGAGCATATTAGTATATGTATTGATATTCCAAAACTGCTTCTAGATGGGTAGCATTAGTAGTGTCATAATATGGGGAAACGGGTGTGTTCAAGAGTTCATATAGGGAATGGAAAATTAGTCAGATGATTTTTGGCAAGCCACCTCTGTAGATATTAAGAAACTAGTAGGTCCAGTGCACTATGACTTCTTAACATACCAGATTTTGCAAACTGGAAGCCAGCATTGGGAGCATATGCACTCTCCTCAGATTTTATACAACTACTATCATTCTCAGCATTAACCACTGTTTTGTGTTGTATGTGTTCTGGCATAAATCATAGGTTCCTTATAATTAGATACAGATTTATTTATGAGGTTTCTGCTCTCAGCTCCAAAAGTAGCATACAAAAGTATTAAAATCTGCAAAATATTGAGAACTGGAAGCTTGGTGTGAAGTGTCTTCACCAACCTTGGTTAGGCTGGAACTTGTTTTGGGTTAATTTAGGTTTTGTGGAGCTGCACATATATCGCAAACAATTCTGCGAAGTGGAGGTGAGGACACATACACCCAAGGCATGTACTTCATTTTCAAACAAGTCAGTGACTTAGTAACTGGCCAGATTAACTTTGGCCATTAACAGTGCTACCACTTGACAAAATAAGAAAAGATGCTTCCTAGTGTCAGCATTTGGTTGTCTTGATAGATCTGGGGTCAACATTCCTTTGCATTTCTGGCTTTGATTGATGCTGATAATTCTAGGAATCAATTACAGTAGGGCCCGCTTTACAGCGCTTCGCTAATACAGCGGTCTCAATTAGATGCAATTAGACTAAAGCCCCACTCATATGGCGCTTGTTCTGCTTTTACGGTGGTTTTCGGGCATCGTGTGCCATTCTATTCAATGGGCTCCGCTTTACAGTGGTTTTCACTTTACAGCAGGGGTCTGGAACGTAACCTGCTGTATGAGTGGGGCCCTACTGTACTCAGGATTGATTTGATTTAAATCGTGATTTAAATTGCTTCTCTGAAAGAGTCAATTTTAATTATTTAAATCACAATATAAATCACTAGTGAGGAAGATTCTGTTTAGTCATCCTTTTTAGTAGAAGTACATTATTAATATAACCTTAATATATATTTAGAGATGTAGGTTTCACTGGAAATTTGAAGTCTAGTGTTGAGGAATATTGCCTCCAGAGCATAAACAGAGTATGAACCAAAAAGTTAGAAAATGAATAAGAAAACCCCTCAGTTACATGAAGGCGGAACTGCTTGAAATATATTTTGCTATAGGTATAATGCTGTTGCTTCATACTGTTTACTGGTATTTCAAGGAAGGCTCAATGAGAGCACATATACAAGGTGAGGAAAGTAATCCAAGGGATCCCTAAATGGGAACAGTAAGTATCATATAAGTACCATATTTTTGTTTAAGCAAACATAAGAATTAAAATGGTTGAGAAGCCCACTCAAAAGCTATGGCCAAGGCAGTCCTTAAGAAAAACAAAATGACAAAAAGAATATTTACTAACCTGAAGATCCTGGATGTTCAGACACACTCCTTTCATTGTTTTCAAAGTAGGAACACTTCTCATACTAAGACTTTCATTCGGGCAACCAGACCTTGCATTTCTTTGTTGCACTGTTTACATTTTGCACGTGTGCCTGTTTTACCCACAGCAGATACAGAAAGAAAATATTCCCAAATGGAGTCTCTTTTACGGCCTGCTGCTGCCATGCTAGGTGTCTCCCTTCTATGGTGCAGGATACATGCTGCAGAAGTTTCCTCAGGACTGCATGAATATGTTCTGTTCACTTTTGGTTTCAGAGTCACTTTCTATTCCCCTCCCCTATTCCTTGCATTTATATCCAGACTCCTCTTCGTTCAGATCTACTGCATCTCCCCAAATTCTCCATTCATTGACTGTCTCTGTCTTTGCACTTAGAGAGAGACAAGGCCTAGAGAGAGAGAAAGTGTACTTCATATATACCACCTGCAGAATAGGATTGATCAGGTTATCTCCCATCTCTAAACTGCTGTTAACATATTCATAGAATATGATTAGAAGTTGTATAATTGGTATCCATTGTATTATCTTTGACCTAGGCTCTTTTTTTAATAATTATTTTTAGAAAAGTTTGAAATCTGATTTAAATAAAAGATTTTTAAAAGCCATTGATTTTTATCAACCCTGCAATTACTACATCTTTAGGATCCAAGTCCGAAGATCTCAACAGTGCTTCCTTTGTATTAAGCTCAAACAAATGGGCTCTATTAACATAAATGTATGTTCTCCCACAGGTGGGTTCAAAGTTGATTTCCTGTCACAAGCTTGTGCTGGCTTGTGTTATTCCTTACTTCCGAGCCATGTTCCTTTCTGAAATGGCAGAAGCCAAGCAGACATTGATTGAAATCAAAGACTTTGATGGTGATGCCATAGAGGATTTGGTCAAATTTGTCTATTCATCTCGATTAACTCTGACAGTAGACAATGTCCAGCCTCTCTTATATGCAGCCTGCATTCTCCAGGTGGAGGTAGTGGCCAAAGCCTGCTGTGAATATATGAAACTACACTTCCATCCTTCGAATTGCCTGGCAGTCAGAGCCTTTGCAGAGAGTCACAATCGTATTGACTTGATGGATATGGCTGATCGCTACGCTTGTGAACATTTTGCTGAAGTGGTGGAATGTGAAGATTTCGTGAGTGTGTCACCGCAGCACCTTCATAAACTGTTGTCTTCAAATGACTTGAGCATTGACAGTGAAAAGCAGGTTTATGGTGCTGCTATTAAATGGCTTCTTGCCAATCCGCAGCATCATGCTATGTGGTTAGACGAAATAGTTGCTCAGGTAAGACCTGATGACAATGGAGTGAATAAATCTGTTGAAGAATGGTGTCTCATAATATGCAGAGGTGTAATGATCTGTAGGGTGATTATATTGATGCTCCATATTGGAATTGAATTTCTCTTTGTTCTCAAACAAGATTGATACTTAAGACATTTTTCCATTCTTTGTGACAAGTTGGAACAACTTTTGCCATGACATTGTTAAACTCCAGAAGGCCATTGGTTTCTCAAAAGCAAACTCTGCTATGTTGTATCAACAGTCTAAGAGCCAATTTACACACATCTGCATCCTGTCTTTACTCATTACTTGATGACTTGCAGCTGAATGCACGAGCAGCATTATATTTGTGTAGAGATGAAGCTTTTATCTATGGTGATCAATCCTTCATGCATGCCACTCATAACCTGATGGTGTAGACAACAAGTGATGACTATGCTTGTGTAAATAGGGTGTGTAAGGGTTCACATAACTGGATGAACATCACTGTTACAACTCTTATGTTTACAACTCAGCACTTCATGGTTATGTAACTAAAACCATGCAACACAGATAGTAGTCTGAGGCAATCTCTCTTGCTAAATGAGGAACATTGGAATTCAGTTGCATCTTGTTTGTTCATCCCTTGGATCTCTCCCTCCCCACTGAAGACCTCAATCATACATACTGGGTTCAACTATGGGCCACAACTTTATTGCTATTTAAGGCTAACTCCATCTGCCTGCTCCCATGGTGAGGCTAGGAACACAGTTCCTGCAGCTAATTTTGGACAGGTGATAGCACCGTGACTCCATGCATTGGATTGTTAATGGAACTGATCCATGCCCATAGCTGCCTACCTGCTTAAAAACATAACAGCTCTGCTGGCTCAGACCAAAGGCCTGCTGTGTCTAACATCCTGTTGTCACAGTGGCTAATTAGTTGCCTCTTGGAAGCCCACAAACAGGACATGAGCACAACAGCACTTGTATTCCCCAGCAGCTGGTATTTAGAGGCACATTTGCAGGGCCTACAATTAAAGTGTAATGGGCCTTGAGCTAGAAAGCGCTGGGGATCATTGAAGCCGTCAGGTCCCAGCGCCTCTAGGACCCCTTGAGCCAATTGGCCATAAAGGGTTGGTTTGGCAAGCCTCTCTTCTCCACTCTGATGCATCAGGGTACCAGGGTTACTTTCTTATACCCTGGTTAACACTTCCAGCCTCTGCTGACCCTGCAGTTGTGACCAAATTAAATGTGCTCCATTCTGGAAGCTTTTACAAGCTGCCCAACAGAGCAGAGTATTTAAAAAAATCCCCATCTGTTGGCCAATGTGGCACTGAGAACCAAATTATTCTGCTCTGCTATTGGCAACTGGCTAATCCTGCCCTGTCAACAACTGGCTTGGAGGAGGGGGTTCCACAAAAAAAGGCCCAGAGGAGGTGTGGCCACACTTAAATTAGTGTGACTGTATTCTTCCCCCAGTTGACCATGCTGCAGGCAGCATTGCTAGTGCAGTCCTGTGCTGTCCTCTTGAAGGTAGACCAGATCCTGCACTTGGGACCTTTGAGAAATGACATCTGGTGCTTTCAAAGGAGTTATGCATGCATGTGTATACACACACACACACACACACCATTTGGCACATCTTGTTCTTCTGTGTGACCTGTCTGCCTGATAGTGCCTGTTTAGTGTATATGTGTTGTTCAGCATCACTGCTGCTAGGAGAAACAGAGTACCCTGATACTGGCCTGGATGACATTCACTTATCGCTCTAAGTGATAGAGGTGCAGATTAACCCTACTAGACAGGGGATCATGAAGTTTCCTGTGTTGTCTTTGGAGGTCTGCTACTACCAATTACTGTTACTACCAGTTTAGTTGACCATCCATAAATGTGTGTTCCTCTAGGTGCGCCTTCCTCTGTTGCCTATTTGTTTTCTTATGGGAGTAGTGGCAAAAGAAGAGATTGTCAAGCAGAACCTAAAATGTCGGGACTTGTTGGATGAAGCAAGAAATTATCATCTTCACTTAAGCAGTCATACAGTACCAGATTTTGAGTATTCTGTACGGACAACACCAAGGAAACATACAGCAGGTAACTGATTTCTGATGCACCAATGATGTAGAGAAAGTCTGTTCACAAAAAAGTCAGTTCTGTGACTCAGAAATGTAAATACTCATGGTAAAAAAAGTTAGTAAACATTTCTAATGATATCAGTGAAGTTCTATAGAACATACAAGTAGTAAGCCATTAAATAATTTATCTAAGTGCCTTAGGACAGGGTGTCCCAAACCATGGTCCACAGACCATCAGTGGTCTACGAGCTTCATTCAGGTGATCTGCAGCATGTCTGGGTTTTTGGTTGGAGATAGGAGATCGTATATCCTCTGCATTAAATATTCTTACTGATTTTTAATCTTTATCTTTTATTTCCTGGTTGTAATTTATTGTATTGCAATTTCAATTTCATATAATTCATATTGTAATTCGGTATAACACAGTATATGTGTTATATATATATATATATATTTAAATGTTTTTAATGCTGTTTTGTTTTAATGTATTTTAAGATCTGTTTTTATGATGTTTTAAAGAGTTTTTAGAGCTTTGTTTGCCTCCCTGGGCTCCTGCTGGGAGGAAGGGCAGGATACAAATTAAATAATAAGTAAATAAATAAAAATATATAAGAAGTAAAAGCAAGCATAAATAAAAAAAGTATTAAAAACATAATTAAAATCATATAGCATCTAGCACAGTGCGTTACAATTGTTACAACAGGCAAAAAGTCATTAAGTGGACCACTAAGACCCTCAGCAATTTTCTTTTGATTGGGCGGCTTGTCTCTTTCACCTTTGATTTCCTTCTCAATTTGTGTAGAAACCTCAACCCGGTTCAACAAGTTGAGATTGGGTGAAACTGTTAGTCTTTTACTGTTGAATGACAAATTGTCAGTGCTGAATGTTGAAAGCGTTAAATAACACTAACCAAACAGACCAACTTCTACTATTTTTGTTTTAACAGGGCTATTAATGTGTGCTGTGTGCAGTGTTTGGTACTTTGTCATCCAGCACGTTTTGTGTAATGAATTTTGATGTTCTTCTGTTGTACTTTGCCTATTAGGTGTACTATTTTGCGTTGGTGGTCGTGGTGGATCTGGTGACCCATTTCGTAGCATTGAATGCTACTCGATAAATAAGAACAGCTGGTTTTTTGGCCCGGAAATGAACAGTAGGAGGAGGCATGTGGGTGTAATCTCTGTGGGAGGTTGGTAAAAAGAAATCTCTGTTTTAAGATCACTCTGTACTTTTTTGGAGTTAATGACTCAGCCATTCCATCAACTCAAAATTATAGCCTTTGTATACAAAATAGTCCAGAATATTATTTGGTTTCTTGTGATAAAAATATATATAATTATTTCTGTTCTCCAATCAAGTGGTTGTTTGCTCTGAGTTGCTGGCCAGTGATAAGTCTCTCTAGTACTAATAATATGACTGATAGCATGATTCTAGCCATGGTAATTATTGCTGGATTCAGTACTAGGAAATATTTAAGATGGAAATTTGCTACCTTCTGAAGCTACGTTTGGATCCAAGAACTGGAGCATCATCCAGTTCCTGAGATTTCTTACTTTCCCTTGATTCTTAGATTGTGTGATGCATTGTAGGCCTTACACTGTATCAGTAGTGGAATATAGTATAGTAGTTAAAAATGTGAAACTAATTAAACTGGTGTGGCATAGAGCTCAGAATTGGGAAGACAGATCTTGCCTGTGCTTGATGTCACACTAGGTGGTTATAGGCAATACTTTAAAAGAGTTATACTAGTTTGTCTGATCAGAAAATTCTATATATTTCAGGTAAAGTTTATGCAGTGGGTGGACATGATGGAAATGAACATCTGGGTAGCATGGAAATGTTTGATCCTCTCACAAATAAATGGATGATGAAAGCCTCAATGAATACCAAAAGGTAGGAAAACCTGGGATGAACCTTCCCTGACAAAAAAAATAGATTCATGTGGAACACACAATACTATTTGAGGTATACCTCAGATATGCTGTACATAGAACAAGTAAGTAGTCATTGCCTGCAGGCTCACAGTGCAACACAGAAGGTGAATAGTAGAAATTTCAAATAGGAGATGAGGACATTAAATGAAAAAGAGACGTGGGGAAGAAAAAGATAAGTGAGAAGAAGACTGAAAATTGTCTCATGGTTATCGTAAGGGGTAATTATAGGTAGACTGGCTTATGAAGGCATTGGAAATCCTCAATACAAGCGATGAAAGTGGGACTGGCTTCTGAGAGTTTGGGGTAGACCGATAATGCCAAAATAGACTGAATTGGTGGGGTACCAGAAGGGAAATTAAAACTGGATGTAACCCTGTTCAGACCTTCAAAGAACATATGGGGGAGTAAAGTGTGGAGGGGACAGGAGGTAATCGCTGTCAGCTCCATCCCTGACCTTCTAATATGCAGGGGAAATGCCTGAAAGGGGATCTTCCCACATTTAGATGAATGTGCAAATGCTGTTTTTCATAGTGCACAATCAGGTTTCTTGATCTCAGGGTGGATTCTTTGCCCATTGAAGTGAATACCTTCAGACCTTTTAGCTTAATGCAAGAAGAGGCAGGGACAGAGCTGAAGAGGCAGGGAAACGAGTGATGGCACTGCGTTTGCCGTACTTTATTCCCCCATGTGTTGTCTGAATGCCAGAATAGTGCTTTTGTGAAAATTGGCCCTTGCTAACCATTTAACAACACAGAGTTTATGACACAGACATAGTTCATAAACCTGTTAATCCTTTATGTTGGTTTTTGAATATTGAATATTATTAATTGGTAATTACAGTGTTTGAAAAAATAAATAAAATTGACTGAATTCCGAAACCTTCAAATGCTCTAGTCCAAAATGTGTTCCTTAATAGTTTCATTTGCAATGGTTCATATCTTTAGGAGCCATTTCAAACATTATTTACTGCTAGCAATTACTGCTTAAGGTGTTTTTGAACAAAAGAAGCTTCAAATTGTGGTTTGCATTTGGGGTTTTATTAACCTTGGTATTGAAAAATTGCCAAGATGAGCTAGCGCTAATTATATCTGGTAACAGTTTGCCAGTTTGTTGTAAGATAATGTAGTTGGATAACTAATGGCATGATTTTCTTAGGAGAGGCATTGCTCTAGCTTCTCTTGGAGGCCCCATTTATGCCATTGGAGGACTGGATGATAATACTTGCTTCAGTGATGTGGAGAGATATGACATTGAATCTGATCAGTGGAATGGTGTAGCACCTATGAATACACCCCGGGGAGGAGTTGGCTCTGTGGCTCTTGTGGTAAGCAGCTCTGTTCCTTGATCAATGTTACAATATGGTACAGTTATGTGGAGGTCCAAATCTTGCAAATGGTCTTCACTACCTTTGTTTCAGGTGCCACATTTGTAGCAGTGTGTGTTAAGCGATGAAGTAAAAGAATGAACAGAAGAAATGGACAGAGAAATGAAATATGGAAGGAAGATAATTATTTAACCAAAGATACAAAATAAAACTTTGCAGGGTTAAAATAGAACTTACATTGCTGCAATGTCAGAAATGTCTGTGAAAAGGAAAGGTCTTTGCCTGGTGTCATAAAAGACAGTAAACTATTTTTAATCTCTGTTGTTGTGCTGTGTCTTAATATGGTTATATAACTCTGTGGAACTTCATTAGTCTCTTTATTAAGTGCTGTTTGTCTTGATTTTTAGATGCATCCCTCTGACTGAAATTATTGGTTTTTTCATGTTAAGTGTTGCTATGTAGAATGCTATTAATGTGGATCTTGTGGTTTTAAATTTGTTTTATCATTTTTGTATGTCATCCAGAAGATAATAGTTTATTATGTGATTGAAAAATAGAGAGAATAAATATCTTTGCTAAACTGAATTACATAAATATGGATTCATACAAGTACAGTTCAAATTTGGTGAATATGAAATAAGCAACAAAGCTTCCACAGGCAATCTGATTGACTAATGTCAAATTTCCTGACTAATGTTCTTTTTGATCTTTCTTCTTTTCAGAACTACGTATATGCTGTTGGTGGAAACGATGGTGTAGCCTCTCTCTCCAGTGTGGAGAAATATGATCCTCATCTAGATAAATGGATAGAAGTGAAAGAAATGGGTCAGCGAAGAGCTGGCAATGGGGTTAGTGAGCTCCATGGCTGCTTATACGTAGTAGGTGAGTAATACCTAGATGTTTATCCATGTGGATCAATATATCTTCCTGTAGCTCTGCTGTAAATATTTAAGACAACCACATCAAATTGTTATGCCTGGTATTAAGTGTATTAGTTGCAGGCTGTAGACAATTATTGATGATGAAGCTGTTTTTTCAAGCTAACAGAGAATCATTAGGTACAAACCTAGACCTCTCTACTTACTAACCTTGATGTGCGTTCTTACAGATTCTGTGAGCAATGGATTAGCATTAACTTTTTATGCTTTCTGGGGTTTTAGTTCACAAAGTTTAGTTTAATCCATTGTGTCTTTGTGCCATTTGAATAACTGAGTCACTGTATGCATCCTATAGCTTTGCTCTACAGCTTATGTTAAAATTACTACATAGTCTGAGAAAAGATTTCATGTGTCTCCTATATCTACATGCTTTTATGCAGGTGGCTTTGATGACAATTCTCCACTTAGCTCTGTCGAACGATTTGACCCTCGCACTAACAAATGGGAATATGTAGCAGAGCTTACAACTCCTAGGGGTGGAGTTGGCATAGCAACATTAATGGGCAAAATTTTTGCTGTTGGAGGTCACAATGGAAACGCTTACCTGAATACAGTGGAAGCCTTTGATCCAGTGATGAACAGGTACCTTCGACTTTTGCTCTTACAAAGTTAGGTTCTTTATGTTGGATCGGTACATAGTGCACTGACAATAGCATAAGGATGTTCTTTTTTTTTTTTTTAACAATAATTTTTATTCAAATTTTCATAAAACATAGAAAACAAAATCATAAAACATTCAAAGACAAAAAACAAAACAAAAATGATTAAACAAAAAAAAATAAAATGTTGACTTCCCATTTGTCACATATCAAATCAGTTATAGGTCTACAATATATAACAATCCTGTCTCTTAAATCATATTATAAAATCACTTTTCTCCAGTAGTTATCTTAATTAATCATCAAATCTCATAAACATTACTTTATTCTTTCCACAAAAAGTCAAAGAGAGGTTTCAATTCTTTAAGAAATATATCTATCAATTTTTCTCCAAATAAACATGTCAATTAATCCATCTCGTTAATAATTATAATAATCTTATTGTCATAACCATAGTCCAAATAAACATTTCGATTAATCCATCTCATCAGAATCTGTTAGGTCCAATAATTTCAATAGCCATTATTCCATTATCCCTATTAGTTCCATCTTCCATCTTCAATAGTCCTGTTAAGTCCAGTAATTTCAGTGTCCAATCTTCCATTATCAGTATTCCATAATAATCTTGCTGTCGTAGCCATAGTCATATAATAAGAGTCTGATGGGAATTTCCTCTATCCCAAATATTTTCTTGCCATCCATTCTGAATAAGTTGCTGAAATACTGTTGTAAAGTCATATCTGTGTTCTTCTTTTTTACAAAATGCACTGGCTCATCTCTTAAGAGTTTTTCCATTGTCACATGGCTGCAGTTAATTCCATAGATTTTCACTATATCAAACTCCATCATATCATTCCAGTCCAGAAGATTATCCAAGCCATTGATAACTTTATCTCTAATATCTTCATTAATTTCTTCAGAGATAACGTTAAATTCCAAACAGTAGATTTTATTTCTAATATCCATAAACTCCAGATCTTTTTCCAATTCCACATTTGTTCCAATCTCCAGGGCTTGTATCTTCCCTTTATTTTTTCTTTTCTCATCTCTGATCTCATTCTCCTCTCTCACAGGATCCCCTATTTCTTTAAGCTCCTGCGTCATTTTGCTCAGTTCAATTTTCAGCTCCTTACTACCCTGTCGCAGGGTTTGTTTCGTTATCTCAATCTCATCCATTATTTTCTGAAACATAATTACTTCCAGATTCTCAGCCACTTTCTTGATTGCCATTTTTAAAACCACGAAAACAAAGCAAAACAAAAATAAAGAAGAACCACTTCTTATTTCAGCAACAATTGGGTTAATATTCCAGGCTTGATGACATCACAGTATAAACAGAGCAACCTGCCTTATCTGTCTATGTTCAAGAATGCAAAACAAATTTAGTTCCCAGCATCAAAACAGTTAGTGGCGTCGTGAAGAAGCAGATTCGTCAAAATAAAATAGACCAAAAAGAGAATAGTCCCAGACAATATAATATTCCTCGGAATAGAAATCAGGAATAGAAATCCCTCTTCTGTTTATTATCTTTAGAATGCACTTCCAGGACAGCTTTTTGCGACAGAAACAGAGATAAGCTGTTAATTTCGTGAATAACAGAGAAGAGCTATATCTCACCCAGAAGTTGTCCAAAGCCGATCAATCTGACAAATCTCCTTTGGCTGCAACAATTTAAACCAAGTAAAAAAAATAATAGAAAGAAGGGTGCTTGCCTGTTAGTCCGTTCTCTCTTTAAAGAAAAGATAAACGTATCGCTTAAGCAGATAGAGCTTGTTAGGAAGTCCGTCCGGCATTGTTGGCTGGACCTTATCTCATAAATTAATGAAATCCAGTCCTCCCAACAAAAACAGGCTTTTGAGGTTGATCTCTACGTTTCTCCCTGCCCGGGAGAAATTTCATCAGTCAAAAAAAAAATGTTCTGACTGATTTATATCTGAATAAGCTTCTTTTGAGGCGGGAGCCCGTCCCAAAAGCAGGCACAAGCGAAGTCACCCTTCCCGGAAGTCACAATAGCATAAGGATGTTCTGAGGTATTACAAAACCTAACTTCTCAGGGATAATTTGGGCCCCCTTTCTGAGCTTTTAGTTTCCTTAAAAAAAAAAAAAAAGTAGCCCTTACAGGGATATATAAGTAAAAGTTACAAATGTGCAGGCAGGATTCTGCTCAGTACAAAGTTAAACTGCTTCTAGCATTCTAAACAACTTGCAAAGGCTGACTGTCAGTTGGGCACTTGGCATTTTTATGTAAATATTTTTTAATATTTTAACTGTGCATGTCTACTTAGAAGTCCCATTGAGTTCAGTGAGGCTTACTTTCGGGTAAAGATTGCAGGTCTTAATCAATGACATCTTTGCTGAAATTAGAACCCCAATACCTCAAGGACCACTTTTTTCCATATGAACTTACCTGGACCTTGAGATCAATATCTGAGGCTTTTTTGCTGTGTTTAGAGGGTGGCAATGAGAGAACTGGCCTTTTCTCTGGTGGCCCACTGGAATACTGTCCCTGGGGAGGTTTGCTTGACATCAACTTTTGTCATCTGGCGTCAAGCAAATAATTTTTTATTCTTCTGGACATTTGAACAGCACTAAAAGGTTTGGCTTTTGGACATTTTTTCCCTGGTGCTCATCCTTAAATGGGCAGGGTGGTTCCTTCCCACCCTTGGGTGATTTTTGTGAATTAACACTAGGAGTATATTTTAATGTATTTATTTTAATGGATTTTCATTGAATATTTTGCCTCTTGTCCATTTAAATTGCTTTTGGACTTTTTATGGCAATGTAAAGCAATACTTGAATTGAAAAAGATTAGGCTAGGTTTTCTGATTTTGATTTGACTTTGTATTCCCTTCTGTGTATCTGTAATATACTCCAAATTCTGGCTATAGATTTGTATCCCACCCTGTTTCATGGACTCAGGCCAGGTAATAGTGTGCTGATTTAAAAGTAGTGTAAAATATGAGGTGTGTTGATGTTAAATCCTCATTTTGCTCTTCTGCACCAGCCACAAAGCAATTCTTAGACTCTGTAGCGAAGGGAAGAGGATTCTTTCAGACAGAACCTATTGTGATAGAAGTGTAGGAATTAGAAAGGCAGAAATTGTGATTGTGTGATCTGATTTGGGGAGAAAAGGTGGAGGTGGAAATGGAAGAAAAAAAATACCCAGATGTGAGGATGAATATGCAAGGATTCCAAGGCTGTGCAGTTCATTGATTAGAGGAGGCTGAATAAAGAAGTTCCTATCTTTTAAGTGTAGATGTGGGAGTCAACACATTTATCATAAATATCTGAACAGTTATTTATACATGAAACTTGCTTTCTCCAAGAGTGAGCTAAAGAACTCCTTCATTGTTCTTAGGCAGATATAGGCAGTTTTGAAAATCTTGTAAAATACATTGGGCCTTTGAATTATCCCTGTCTGGGTGCATGGGAAGCTAAATGCTCTCCTCGACCTGTTCTTGCTATTTAAATGTGAGTGACCACCATCCATTTCTTTAGCAAAGCTTTCTTCATGCATTGCATTAGAACCCATAAATGGTTACCGAAGTAAAGTAGAAGCAATTTTCAAAATTGAATGTGTGTAAGAGATTCTGCTGTGCCTTGTTTGCTATGCAGGAGGTGTGTCTACCTTACATGCTGCACTTTTTTCACTTTAAACTATTGAAGCGTTGCTGACCTTTCTTGTTTTGCATTTCTCTTTCATTCTTTTTAGGTGGGAGCTTGTGGGTTCCGTGTCTCACTGCAGAGCTGGGGCTGGTGTAGCAGTATGTGCTTGCCTTGGCAGCCAAATTCGTGATGTGGGTCAAGGGTCCAGCAATGTGGTGGATTGCATGTAAATGTGAAGCCTTTTGTGAAATGTCATAAGAATTGCAGCCATTGCGCGAAGACATTTTGAATGTTTAAACCAGTGTGTGTAGATATTCAAAACATTTTGTATTAGAATTTGGCTGTGTTCATACATAGTGCTAAACCATGGTTAAGCACTGTGTGAATGAATTGGAACAAGCCTGAGTGAAGCCTTGGACCTGAATGCTTTCCCCTCCTCTTTCCGTGTTTAGTTTCACTTTTCCCGAATCTCATTTTATGTCATCAGTCCAGAGATCCTGATTTATCTCAAGCCCTGGTTAAACAAGCCAGCTTCCTAATCTATATTTTGAAGTTGTCTTGAAACTGACCAGAGTTTGTGATAAACCGTGATCCTTGGGCTGGACAACCTGGACAAGCTGAGATGCAGGGAAGTGAAAAGTAAGTACTGGTGAAGTCCTCCTGGGCATGAGGAAGGGGAGGAGTTGAGCATTCAAGTCCAAGTCTTTGCTAGCGCTTATTCTTGCTCATGAATGTAGCACTAAACCTTGGTTTTGTATTGCATGCGAATGCAGCCTTAGAGTGTTCTGGCAGCTTTTGAAGCTTATCTGAAGCAACAAAGTAAAAATTTAAGAAGCCCTCAACAGTTGTTTAGAATAGGAGAGGAGAACTTGTGGTCTTCCAGGCTACTAGAGAAACTATTACCTGTACTTTTCAAACCCCTGGGATTTTTCTCAGATCTGTCCTCCAAAATGCTTATACTTCTACATATAAAACAATGGTCTAAATATCCTCTAAGACTTGCATCCATTCTGTTTTTGAAAAAAAAGGTTGTCTTTCTGTGTTCTGCTGTAACACTATGCAAACACAAATAAGCCCTATGGACTCCAGCCTCCTGAAAAGAGTGAAATAGGACAATGCCTTGAACATCACTTGAGAGATTTCATTGATGGACAGAAGCACCAACTATTAAGTGTGTGAATATCTTGGTTTTCAGAAAATGAAGTTGATGTCAGTTTGTTTGCTCAGGCAACGCAGCTGAATTGGTATGAAACAGAATCGCTACCTTCTGCTTCCTTGTAAAACAAAGTGTTCAATAGAAACAAGGATTGTGGACTCTGGTTTTCACAGGAAAAATAATTGGGTGTCGGTGATGTCAGAACCTGGTGAAATTGGAAGCCTTGCTTTTGAACTGTCTTATCTCATCCGAATAGCTACAGAGATTTTTGAGTGCATTGCTTTGCTGTTTATCCTCCATGAATCATCTCTCTCTTTTTCTTGAGGTTATTGGCTTGTACTGCAGTTGCCAAACTTTGCATCTGCATCCTGGACTACAGATTTTTTCATGTGACTTTTCCATATGTGCATTCAGGACATGCATAACTTGAAAATAAGTCAAGTTTGGGACAATTGTTTAGCAAATCACTTGGAAGCTGGTCATCTGAGAGATGTGTGGCTCACCCTGAAATGACATTTCTGGTTAGTTTACAAAGCCAGATAATTATTTGGGGTAGCTTTGTTTTGTTGATTATGTTTGTGTAGTATCACTTTACATTCAAAACAATCATTGGAAGTCATTCCCAAAGAAGTTATCCCACTTGGGGTCCAATACTGCAATGTCACTGCGGGATAGAGGAACCTTTACGGAATCCTTGTCAGATGCTGGGTTTGGCCTTGTGTATGTATCTGAAGAGATCCAGGTGAAAGATTTGCTATAGCATGAAGTTGTGGTAATAGGCTGGCACCCTACATTTCACTACATGAGTCCAAGAGCCTCAGAAAAGGAGCTGTACATAAGGAAGAGTTTTGTACTCTTAACTCAGAGCTGTTCATTTGCATTCCTTCCCCTCGTAACTGTTGGGAGGACTAATGTTTTTGAATGGACCAAGCCTTTCTTTGATGGTTTAAGTGTGTCTTGTTCTATGGTTAACTTAGAGGACAGCATGATTGTTCATGAATGATACATGTTAAATACTTCTGTTTTGCAGTTTGAGGGAAAGATGGAATTGGATGTGTGCAGATTAGTTGAAAGTTTCCTTAATATGCAGTCCTTTCTTTCTTTAAAAACGGTTTCACCTCTTTTTGATGTAACAGGTCCTTTTTTCTTCCTCTCTCCCCCCACCCCAAGCCCTCCAATTCTTCGTCAGAACTGTTCTGGGTTGCTTTTATTCTGGTTACCTACTACTCAGCCCATGGAGCTCTGTGTGTGAGGCTGCATGCAGAGCTGTATTTTAAAAACAAGCAGGCTAAACCTGAAGTGGCAACAGCTCTCAAGGCAAGAAGCAGAACACACATTTTCTCATAAAGGAAATTGAGCGTTTTGGCGTTGTGTGTGTGATTTGGGAGCTGCCTCAACACAATTACGGAAGAAAATGTAATTTCTCATCTCATAAGATGTTGATAATGACTGGGGAAAATGTACATGGCCAAAGCTTAATGCCCAAACCTTTTAGGGTGAGTGGAATTGGTTTAGGGCACAGTATGGGCATAAGAATACTGTTTCTTGGAGAAACAATTATGTAATGATTCTCTGTATGTAGTTCTATCACAAAGCATACAAATTGCTGCTTTACTATTGGCACTGCCACTTCTAAAACTTGTTTATGTGTTAGTCAGTGGTATCCAGTGGACAAAATGCAGAATGAAGTGGTATGTCGTGTTGTATGGAAATCTTGTAATAAAGTGATTTTATTTCATGGCTTGTGCATTTATTTCTCACTTAGGTGGAATGTCAGTGCAAAAAAATAGAAAGAGGATGCTTGTTAGGACTTCAGATTTAAACGGTTAGATAAGCCTGAAAGCCCAATCACTAATCAGTGGTCTTATGAAGAATCTACACTGTAAATAAGGAAAAACTATTGCTTTTCTGAGGTTGGTGTTGGAAAACCGTCCTCCTTAAGATGTCAAATTTTATTTCTTAAAAGAGTTAAGGGCTATCTGTTGTCAGAGTAATTACTTTAGATGTATAATCTAAAATACTTTTTTATATCCTACTAGACTCTTTCTGAGACCCCAGAAGGACAATGCAACAGGCCATCATCACATATCTTTAGAAACATGAAACAGGGAAGACTGTAATAAGATTTCCTAGTGCCAAATGCTTTTTAAAATGCAGCCATGTTCCTGCTAAAGGTTTCCTCCTTCTACTAGCTGCATTTTCATGTCACTGTAAGTCATAAACCATGACTTACAGTGAGTGAGCAGGGTGATTGTGTGTGCTGCTGAATTGCTCCCATGTCACTCCTTTTCATTGAGGCGGGAACAACATTTCCAGTCCAAATAAGAAACAAACCAATCTTAAGTGAGAAACAAATGAGCACTGGTTTGCATGTCACACTAAGCCAAGACTCATGGTTTGTTGCTCCCATGTCAACAAAAAGAATGAAATGGAAGTGAGTCAGCAGCATGCACTAGCACAGTGCTCATTCATGGTGAGCCATGGTGTGTTTACTTAAAGCATTTTTATCCTACTCTCTAGCCAAAAAGGCTCCATGAGTGGCTTGGGAATGTTGATGATGATAGTCCCTGCCCTTATGAAATCTAAAAGACATGACATAAAAGGGACTGGGAGGAAGGAGAGGGGGAAAAGAAAAACCAGGCATGATTTCTTAGAGATTTTGGAATGTCCAGCTTGAATTGAAAGATTTCCAGGAAAGGAGGCACCAAAATTGCTGCTACTTTAGCAGAGCTTTTAGACAGACCTTGAATCACTCTCTCTCTCCTGTAGCCTGATGGAATGGCAGCTAAAGATGACAGTGACACGCAAGTGTAGCCAAGTGTGTTCTTGGGGTAGATGTTTATGGTCTAGTGTGTGTGTAATACAGCCTTTTAGACTAGAGTTGGGGAATTTGTGATCTTCCAGATATTTCTGGACTACAGTTCCCTTTATCTTATTACCACTGGGTATGCTGACTGGCCCTGATGGGAGCTGGAGTCCAGCAATGTCTGGAGGACCAGTTTTGCAAGCTCATCTTGGACTAATTTCATAGTTCATGTCTAGCAAGCTGCACTAAGCATGTTTGTCCAGTAGAGGGGGAGAAAGAACCATAACTTGCCTTCCTCATCAGAGGAGACCAGCAACGTAGCTTATGGAAATTTGCTCTGAATCATCAAGGACTTGTAATGTGGGAGGTTGGTTTGAAAATCCCAGCTTCAGCCAACTTGAGAACTTGCTGGAGGCTATCCATTATCTCAGCCTTAATTAAAGAGTCCTGTGGCACCTTTAGAGACATGGATTTATTGGAGCATGAGCTGCTGTAAGCTTGGTGCTTGCAATGCATGGAGTAGCTTGGAACATTGGAAGGCCTCTAAGGTGCCACAGGACTCTTTGGCATTTTTGCTGCTGCAGAATGGGGCTAATTTTTGATAATTTAAAGCAGATGTAAGAAGGGCTGGAAAACAAGTCTGGTGTGCTTATGGGGAGGAGTTAGGAGCTTAAAATATTTCTCCAATTATGACTATAATAAATACTTATGTCACTGGGAACAAGAGGAATTATAAAGTACTGTATTGCATGGTAACAAAATGCATCTGTAGAGGGCTGCTTAAAAGCTGTTCAGACACAAACATTTTAATTGATGTGTCCATGTCAACGTTTTTGCAAATCGTAGTCCTTTATTAATTTTGTTCTAGTCGCCTTAGTTGCGCATGTATAACGTATCTGTGTTGCATTATTTCTTTTCTCTTTGAACTTGTAAAAGGTATTTAAATATAGATGTTTTCTTCCTCCTTGGCTTATAATAATAATAAATTTTATTTTTCAGCCGCCTATCTGTCCGGGTTAGGGACACTCTAGGCGATGAACAACAAGAATAAAAACAATACATATAGATCAACATAATCAAATTTTAAGCTAAAAAACCATTCATTAATTCAATTATAACATAAGTTAATCTGTCCCAATCTTGTAGGCCTGCCTGAACGGCCAGGTCTTCAAGGCTCGGCGATAGCTGGACAGGGAGGGAGCATGTCTGAGATCGAAAGGGAGAGAGTTCCAGAGGGTGGGGGCCACAACAGAGAATGCCCTCTCTCTGGTCCATACCAGCCTAGTTGTTCTCACCGGTGGGACCGAGAGAAAGTCTTGCGAGGCTGATCTCGTCAGGCGGCACAATCGGTGATTCTGGAGGCATTCCTTCAGATATACTGGGCCGAAACCGTATAGGGTTTTAAAGGTCAACACCAACACCTTGAATTGGGCCCGGTAGACAACTGGTAGCCAGTGAAGATCTAATAACACTGGGGTGATATGATCCCAGCGACGGCTATGCGTAATCAAGGGTGCCGCCACGTTCTGTACCAGCTGTAATTTCCGGACCGTTTTCAAGGGTAACCCCACGTAGAGCGCATTGCAGTAGTCTAAGCGAGAGGAGACCAGGGCATGTATCACCTGAGGGAGCAGGTGAACAGGAAGATAGGGACGCAGTCTCCATATCAGATGTAATTGATACCAAGCTGCCCGGCTCACTGCTGTAATCTGAGCCTCCATGGACAGCTGGGAGTCAAGTATGACCCCAAGACTGCGGACCTGGTCCTTCAGGGGTAAACTTACCCCATCAAGCATCAGGTCAGTAATTCCTAACTTCCTTTTATCTCCCACAAGTAATACCTCAGTCTTGTCGGGGTTCAGCTTCAGCCTATTCTCTCCCATCCATCCACTTACGGATTCTAGGCATTTGGACATGGTATTCACAGCCAACTCCGGTGAGGACTTAAAGGTGAGATAGAGCTGAGTGTCATCTGCGTACTGATGGCACTGCAACCCAAAACTCCTGATGATTGCTCCCAGCGGTTTCCCATAGATGTTGAATAGCATGGGAGAGAGGATGGAACCCTGTGGCACTCCACAATGAAGAGGCCAAGGGTCTGAAACCTCATCTCCCAATGCCACCTGTTGCTGCCTATCCGAGAGATAGAACGGAACCACTGCAAGACAGTGCCTCCTATTCCTAATCCCTCTAGGCGGTTTAAAAGGATACCGTGGTCAACGGTATCGAAAGCCGCTGAGAGGTCCAGGAGGACAAGGAAGGTGTATTCACCCCTATGTACCTGTACAAATTTCATTTTGCATTATATAGACAAAGCTGTAATGCTCTTGCAATGAGAAAGACCCTAATACTGAGGGGTTCAATATACTTTTATCTCTCTTTGCCAGAATAAGCAGGTTAGGGACAGTCATTGCATACTTCCTCTTTAATCTGGATCAGACATTTGGGAGAAATGAGGCTATTGGGACAACTTTTGATGCATTGTTAACTTTAAGCCTTTTTAATGCTTGTAAAGGGGCAGCCTTTTTAAAGCCAGGAGTATTCACACATGGCTAGAGGTGGTTAGTCATAATAAATTACATGCAGTATGGATTATGGATGGAAAAAGCAGGTAAGCTCTAGGGCCAATTGATGATGGAGGCTTTTTAATGCATCCCACGCAACGGTTGGCTATGTTCTTCCGCACTGCAGCTAAGCAAATGGCCCTGAAAACGAATATAAGTGTAGGAAGCAATGCAGTTGGAGCAGAGAGTGGGAGTGGTAGCAGTTTGTTTACTGCCTAATTAAAATAAGGGGCTGGAGCAACTCCTGTGAGGCAAGGTTACAACATTTGGGGGTTCTTAGTTTTGGGGGAGAAGGCAAGTAAGGACAGCGTGACAGAGGTGTATAAAATAATACATGGTGGGGAGAGAGTGCTGCAGATGTTCCATAGACTCCAACTCCCATCCGGCATGGCTAAAGGTCAGTGGTGATGGAGTATTGTCTCAACAACAGCTGAATGCCCACTGGTTCCTTGCTGTACATTAGTAGAGGTAGAACCTACCTTTAGCCCAAATGTGTGTGTTTAGGGGACAAACGTTTTATTGTGTCGTTGTTGTGACCCAACTTTGATCAGACTACAAATCCATTAGTGGTTTCTGACCCTCTACTTGAAGATCACTAGTCTGGGAGCATCTGAGACTGGTTTTGGCACAGAAACAGCCTTGGTCGCCCTATATGATGACCTTTGTCAGGAGAGAGGCAGGGGGAGTGCGACTCTGTTGATTCTCCTTGATCTCTCAGCGGCTTTCGATACCATTGACCATGGTATCCTTCTGGGCAGACTGGCTGAGTTGGGAGTGGGAGGTACTGCATTGCGGTGGTTCTGCTCCTACTTGGCAGGTCGCCTCCAGGTGGTGGTGCTTGGGGAACATTGCTCAGCACCCTGGACTCTCCAGTATGGGGTTCCTCAGGGGTCAGTTCTGTCTCCCATGCTGTTCAACATCTACATGAAACCGTTGGGTGCGGTCAGCCGGAGCTTTGGAGTGTGTTGCCATCAGTATGCTGATGACACGGAGCTCTGTTTCTCCTTTTCATCTTCAGGTGAGGCGGGCCTGGCTGCGACAATGGACTGGATGAGGGCTAATAAACTGAGGCTCAATCCAGACAAGACTGAGATGCTGCTAGTAGGTGGTTCTTCTGACCGGATGGTGGATGTCCAATCTGTCCTGGATGGGGTTGCACTCCCCCTGAAGGAGCAGGTTTGTAGCTTAGGGGTTCTCCTAGAACCATCTCTGTCACTTGAGGCTCAGGTAGCCTCGGTGGCACAGAGTGCCTTCTACCAACTTCGGTTGGTGGCCCAACTACGTCCCTATCTGAACAGGGATAACCTGGCTTCAGTTGTCCATGCTCAGGTAACCTCCAAGTTAGATTACTGCAATACACTCTATGTGGGGCTGCCTTTGAAGGCTGTTCGGAAACTGCAGTGGCCAGATTGGTAACAGGGACCATACGGTCCGAACATATAAAACCAATTTTGGCCTGCTTGCATTGGCTGCCTGTATGTTTCCGAGCTTGATTCTAGGTGCTGGTTTTGACCTATAAAGCCTTACATGGCTTGAGACCACAATACCTGATGGAACGCCCCTCCCGATACAAACCCACGTGTACACTACGTTCAAGATCAAAGGCCCTCCTCCGGGTGCCTACTCGGAGGGAAGCTGGGAGTCTGGCAACAAGGGAGAGGGCCTTCTCAGTGGTGACCCCCAAATTATGGAATGATCTCCCTGACGAGATGCACCTGGCACCAACACTGTTATCTTTTCGGCACCAGGTCAAGACTCTCCTCTTTTCCCAGACATTTTAGCATGTGTTTTAAATTGTTTTTAAAATATGTGCTTTTAAATTTGTATATTTGTTTTAATGTTTTTAGTTACTGTAAACCGCCCAGAGAGCTTCGGCTATGGGGCGTTTATAAGTACAATAAATAAATAAATAAAATTAAGAACGTATAGGACTATTAGTGCGTGCCAATTGGGAACCCTCCATAGATAATATTTCTAAAGGGTCATATAAAATATTAAAATGGGTCCTAAAATTGGGGCAGAAGTGCCCTGAGCAGAGCAGCAAATAACGGAGAGCTTGCCCTGTGCCCTTTTCATAGGCATTGCTGGGGAAAAGCCTGGGAGTAGGAGGGTCTGTTACACTGCAATGTTTTGCAATCCTGCACAAGCCATGCAACTTGGTAATACTGCAAAGCTATAGGGCTACCTGGGGTGGGGGGATCAACTGGGACTGTTTGACCCAGGCCTCCACAAAGCAAGCCCCCCCCATCTCCGTTTCTAGGAGCTTTGTAAATGTCAAGGAGGGCTCAAAGCAGGCATCAGTACCAGTGCACCACCACTAGGCAGTTGAACCCTGATAGGTGCCCAAGGATGCTGGGTGTTAATGCTGGCCCTGAAGCCCAGCCAGATAGCAAACAGAAGTTCAGGTCAGCTACCATTCATAGCTGGGGGGAAGGTGCAAGCTGTGCAGGTCTTCCTTGAATCATTTCAGGATAACTATATTGTTGGAATTATAGCAATGCAGCCTTTGAAACAATACAGAATTCTTCTGCTTGAAAATTGAGATGCTGGAGAGTTCTGTTCAGTGCAAAAGCTTGCTACCCTGCCATAAAATGTTATCACTGGTGGCTCATTTTTGGACACCAATATAGGAACTACTTTTGTTTACAGCTTAACAAAATCTCAAGACCAATTTTGTTGTTTCATTTAATATTTATTTTATTACCCCACATGAATTTAACAAATCAATCTGGAAATACCACCAATATACAGGGCAGAAAACGTTATTTACAAGTGGGAGAGACAACACCCCATAACAAATTTAAATGTAGAGATTATTTTTATAATGAAACCAAAGAGGGAAAAGGGGAGGGCAGGTGGGGGAAGAGAAATTGCCCTTAAAAAATAATATTGTCATCAATCTAACTTTCAGTCCACATCTCCAGTGTCAATGGAACTTGCAAATTATTAAATAATGGTATCATAGACATATAGAACATTGACAATTTAAATACATTAATTATAATTCTAAATAAATATCACTGGGGAAAGGAGACTGCTTTGAGTGTACAGCTCCATTGACCTGTGTTTAAAATGGCAAAACATTCATTTCTTGCTCCTTAGAGAGGCTGGGCTCCAGGCCCTGGTTGAAATCAATGGAAGGCCCATCAGCATTAAGGGTACCACAGTCTAGAAAGGGAATGAAATATTTTCTCTAATTCATTTGATCACTCTTTCTAAAAACATCCAGAGGATATAAGCTTCCTAAGTGTGATTCCCCACAGACCAACTGCTTCTTTTCAGTTGCATGTAAAATAAAAAAGAAATTGCAGAACATGCCACTAGCAGGCTGTTCTAGTTATATAATTAATCTTCCATGAAAATTAAGAGGGAAGCTTTGCTCCCATTTGGTCTTTCAAATAAGACAGCCTGGACCAAATCACATTGGAATATTTTTGCTCGTTGATTGGTTGGTTGAAGGAGAAGGGGGGAAAGCTTGTTCTTTGCTCTTAAATTAGGATGTTGCTCATTTTTGCATCACCCCACAATCAATAATATAAAAGCAGCAGCATAAATGATTTAAACAGGTTTCTTCTAGATGCAGAGGGCAGGAGATGAAGTGGAACCAATTATCACTACCCCTTAGATAAAGTGCTCAACAAGCAGGTTAAAAGATGGGTCCCTTGACAACCAGGGAGTCTTAAGCTCAGGGTGTGTTTTAGCAGAGCAAAAGCAGCAACAAGGCTAACAGCAGCAGTGACTGATCCAGTTGCCATTTGGGGGGAGGAAGGAAGGAAGAGAAAGCCAGGCCTGGTTGCAAGAAAATGAGTTTAGTGTTTGCCTGCTTCTCAGCCAGACCTAAGAGCTTACTATGCTAAGACCCCTGGGAGCAACCTTCCTTTTCTCCCATGCTGGCACTGCATGTCCTTTACCAGGAAAGGGCACCACCAAACCAAGTGCATATAAAGCCCAATAGCTTGATTTGCTTTCCTCTCTTCCTGAAAGATATGTCTGCATCAATTTTGCATTCAACATTATTATTTCTGACTGGAACATGCACATGTAAGGAGCTAGGCATTCAGAGGCTCCGGGGTTTGGGGTTGCTGGGTACAGACCCAAGAGAAATGGCAAGCTTGAAGGGCTGCTTATCCCTTCTCCAGCTGCATCAAGAAAGCAGTGTGCAACAGAAGTTCAAATTGTACCCTCCATGGATTATTTTGCAGCAGTTTGGTGGAAGAGAATCCTGGCTGTCTGCCACAAGTCTAGTTCAACCCTAAGTAACAATCTTAAAAACTGGTGTGAAAATATGGAACTTGCTCCCCATGGAGAAAGTGGCTTATCCCTGAAACTAAGGCTTCAACTTTCCTCAAGGCAGTCCACGAGATGCTTCTTCATGCTGCACCTTTGCAGGGAAGCATTCTAAAAGACTTAAAAGAGATCAGGAGTACACCCTGCTAACATTTTTGGAAACACAGGAGCTATGAGCTTTATTGACAGTTTAGCAAACCCTACAAATACACAACAGATCCTTCCAAACAGGAATACTGCTTCAATGCTGCACAGGACATAGATCTATTATTATATGGGACAAACATATAAGAATGACTGACTCTTGATACTTTTAACATTGGGAGTCAGCTGAAAAAGAAAAGGTAACATCACAGTCAAGCACGGTTTATTTGGAAGATATTTCCACTGGTCTGTCAAAGTCAAGTGATGATAGAAGCAAATGGAAAAGTTAAGGCACAAATTGGGAGGAGGGCAGGAAAATGGATCTTTAATAGGTTATAGACTAAACAGAGGGCAGGAAATAGGTACAGCAAGGAGGTGCTGCAGTCCTGGAGCCCCTCTCTTCAATCGGGATTTTCTATAAAGAAACTTGCTGGCAAGTCGAAGGCAAACACCATCAACTTCTTTGAAGGAGGCTAGGGATTCAAACTTGGCAGCTCCAATAAGATTGCTATTGAGAAAATGGACATCTTTCAAAAGGAGAGGATTATGCCAAATCTTATGGGCAGGAGTATTGCTTGCCAGCGCAAATGGAAGTTGTATATCAACAACCACATGCCAAAAACAAAAAATAAAACTGAACTGAACCAGCCAGTTGAGAGAAGGGGACATGAGATAGTGTTATAAAGTTCTTCCCATTTTAAAGATCCAAAATGGAAAATCATCTACAGCCAGCATGAGCTTGACTGCCCAACTCCTCCTGTTATACAGCTAGGAATTTCTCACAGATTGCTCTCTGTGAAAAGAGCTCCCTCCCACAACCCTTAGCTGTGCTCGCCGTGCAAGGCCAAGACCAATCCCTCTGCTGAAATGTTTTGCTGAGTGGAGTGTGTCCACTGTGTGGACTAGGGGAAAACTGAAAGAACCGCATTTTTAAAAGTCCTGAAGGCAAGCAATTCCAGTTCAATTTGTTAGTGCAGTATTGCTCAACTAAATGGTGGGGTGAGCCAGCCCACAAACCCCACCTTGCCAACCCATGGGGTAGGGGGTAAACGTCACCTACACTGTGCATTCTCTGCTCACAGCAGCTTCTGAGAGCGCAGTCCCAGCTTTCCTGTTTCCTTTATGAGATTATCAATGCCCTCTGCGCATGCACAATATTACTAAACAAAAAACAAAAAAAAGAGCTGGGAATGGTACACGGTTGCCACCACAGGCAGTAAGGAAAAGGGGTAAGGGAAGAGGTAGGGGCAGGGAAGGCAGCTAGAGAAGCTTGATAGGCCTCATCCGGGCCACAAGCCACCCAAGGAAAAAGGTAGTAGTGCAATGAATAGCTACGGCTGGCAAGCAGAGAGAGAGGAAGAAAATAGCTTTACCATTTTGTATCTAAAAGGTGGAGTCATGCTGTTGGAGAGCTTCTCTTCCATGAGGCTCTGCCCATTCCACCTCCAGGAACAAGAATACATGCTACAAATTGCATTTGTGGTTTACACTTTTTTTTTTTAAAGGCAAATCTGAAGCCTATGCTGGGCCCATGGACATCATTGTTTGAGACATTGCAGAAAATTCTTTGGGAGGCGGTTTTCCTTCTCACCGGCACTTCTTCATGTGTGTTGATTGTTATTTTTTGTCCTGCTGGTTATTCATTTAAAGAAATGTTTATAGACCATTGACACATTGAACCATGACGGGAAAAAGAAAAAGAAAATAAAATAAAAAGAGAACATTGCACTTTGTCCTTTGAAAGAAAGGCATCCTCCACTTTGAGGCCTCTTCCCCACTTCTTATCTTCCAGGTGGCCTATTGGCACCTTAGCAAAACAGTCCTTGGAAATTTTCCAGTGGCGCCAGATCCCTTCCACCAGGCTTCATTCTACCTTGTTCCAGGTGCTTTTTTTTTTTGTATCCGACAAGTCAGCCAGCAAGGCTGTTTCTGAGGCTTTCAAAGTGCAAAAGGTCCAAGGCAAGATTCTTGCCTTGAAGCACCAGTTAAGGCGTATTTGGTTGCAGTCTCAGCCACTGCAAACCCTGGCGGGTGTACTGTACCAGTTCTATCATACTGCTGTTCAATGAGAGCGAGCCGGCGGCAGCATTGAGCTCAGAAAAAAACTCTGAAAGAGAGAAAGATGGAGACAAAACAAATCTAGCGTCATATTTCCCTTATGAGATTGTCAACGCCCTCTGCGCATGCAAAGCATCATGAAACCTTGCACAGCGGAGGTATGGAAAATATTTGATGGAAAGGTAAGAGGCCTTGTTTAAGCCACCGAAATGATTAGTTTAAAATACCTCACTCTTAAGACCTTGGCATAGGTATAGATTTCCCATGGCTGCTTATGGCAAGAGCCACATGCCTGCTTCAATTCTGCAGCAGTGCTGGAAAAAACAACACATCTTTGGTGTTGGGAACAGAATTTGGCTTCATGGGAATCCCAGCTTCTATTTTATTTTATTACATTTATATCCCGCCCTTTCTCCCAGAAAGAGTTCAGCCCTTTGATTCCTAAAGTAAGTTCCTAGCCCCTATGGAGATGAATGTGTGCTTGAATGTTTGTGGCTTATGCCTGGAGAATCTCTGAAGATAAAAGGGGTGGCTGAAAAGGATTTGGGGGTCGGGCTTCAGTGCCCTGTAGAACTCCTTGCTTCACAATATTACTCAAAGCAGCAAAACACATTGTGCAAAATCTGTGAAATCATGTTAATATGGTTAATTTGATTATTAGGCTACTGAATTCAGCTTTTCTTGGAAAGTTATTTGGGTTTCCTTGGTACATGATTCTGATTCTTTTTCTCTTCCCTGATTTTTTTTAAAGCATGGAGAAATCAGTATCCTGCCTCTTATGAATATGGTTAAGGGGAACGAAGGGTGATTATAACCCCCTCCCCGATAAATATTACTGACTTCCAGGTTCCCACCAAGAGTAAGTGACTTAAACAGTATTGCAGATATTCTGATCCCCAAGATGAAATGAAAGTTGTCATCCGAGACAAGCAGACCCTCAAGATGTGATTTCACTGGGGGGCGGGGGTGTTAACATGTTAACCACTAGATAATTCTACCCAACTTGACTTCTACTGACTCTTTGCTAAGTGACAACTTAAAATTAATCTGCTTTGCTGATTTAATGACTACCACATTTCTCTGTACATCTCTCACAATGAAGGCATGTACTTTGATCAGTGCTAGATCCATCTAACAGCTAGGTTAAAGAGAGAGAGAGGAAATAGCTACTCTTTTTTTGCCTCAGCAGCTATTAATGCAACCTGAAATCTGGTTTGTACCTAGCAGAGACTAATTTAATTGAATTTATTTAACACCTCCTGCACTACCACCTAAGACTGGTACATATGGCAGACGTCTGAGCTTCAGCATCGTCCCAGCTTCTCCTCCTCCCCCACCTCAGCCCCAACCCTGTAGCTTTGTTAAATATCCTGCCTGATATGAAGAAGCGTTCTGGGGAACTCAGAAGCTTGCTCATTACTTTAATATATTTATTAGAATTGAATAAAATATTTTCTAGTGAACCTTATTACTTATGCCTTTTGCGAAGCTCCATGAGGCTCCAATGCAGATAGGTGGAGCCCATCTTCTGAGCTGGGGTTTCCCTATTCCTATAGCATTGTGAACAAATCCTTACCTGTGAGGAGGCCCCTGTTCATAACAGTGTATGTAACCGCCGGTAGGGAACCAATGGATAGCAAGCAAAAGGTGAACAGAGCTGGGTAGACAGTCACTTATTCTCGATTCATTTCAGTTAATCTGCTGAGTAAATGGCTGCATGGCTATAAATTCCTTACTTTCCTTTTAAATTGTTGAGGTTGGGTTTTTTAAAGAAGTTATTTTTGAATTTGTATTTAAAATAAATGCCAAATCAACTCAAAGCAGACAAACAGCTTTATACCATAAATGTTTTGCTTTGATAGTGATGCAGTAACTGCTTGCCAACCAAGACCTGAGTTAGGGCTGGCATGTTCCATGGCAAGAATGTTCACCATGGGTACACAAACATCTGCAACAGCGGCGCATCTTAAAAAGTGAAAGCAAAGGCATGTATTTGTAAATATGCCATGAGCATACACTCAGGTTCTTTGACCAACCATTGTTCCTCATATGTGTTCAACAGGGTTTCCTTGCAGGTTTACAAACTTGTGCCACTGAGCTTATTTATGGGGTCCTCCAAAACTGTCTTGCCATATATAATATGCAAAATTAACCTCAAGGGAAAGCAAAAGCTTCAGGACGTTGCATGCACTACATCAGCTGGAACTCACGGAAACAAATCCTTACTCTTATTCTTCCTGGCCAAAACATCAGCTTGTTCCCAGAGATCATAGGCATAGAGAATATAAGAAGTGATGTTGACGAAGGAAGAGGTGATGGTTGGGATAAAATGAGGAACGTTGACTGAGGAGCCAATGCTGCCGCTTCCACAGCTGCTGGCGCTGGAGCCTGTCTGGGAGCTCACAGAGCTGGCTGGAGAGGGCATTGGGGAAAGAGGAGACGGTGTCCCTGTGCTCCTGAAGGATAAAACACAACATTGTCACATTATACAGCCACAAGAGTGGCATGGATTTTTCACATTCCGCAATGTTAACTTGAAAATACCCCCCATGCCATTCTGATGCTTCCCCAAAGCTCATTTCAAAATAAAACCTTACAAAACCTATAGTTCTGAACTCAGAAATGCTTGCTTAACAACCATCTAAATTTTCATGGCAATACATGAAACAGTCAGAGAGAATTGAGAGTTCAAAGTGTAAAAAGAGAGAGAAAAACCAGACGCCTTTTGGACTTTTTTCTGCCAGAGTTCTCCTGATCTGTTGAAATTAATTAAAAATCAGCCATGTTCACAGGGTACCTGTAATCCTATTACTGACCTTGCCCCATACTGACCGTCATCTTCTGCAGTTTAAAAGTTAAAAAAAACCTAGCTGATTTTTAATTAATTTAAGAAATTTAGCATTGAAGTCAATGATAAGCCTGGGCATGCTCAGTAAGAACAGTCAGTGTTCTAAAGCCAGACTCACAGCTGCTTGGCTTGGCTAATCAGGGGGCCACACCCATGCCAGACCTTTATTTCACTTGAGACAGTTATGGCTTCCCCCAAAGAATCCTGGGAATAATAGTTTGTGAAGGGTGCTGACAGGAGACTCCTATTCCTGACAGGGCTCCAGTGGCCAGAGTGATTTAACAGTCAGCCACTCTGATTGAAGCTCTGTGAGGGGAACAGGGCCTTTCCTAGCAACTCTCAGCACCCTTCAGTAACTACACTTCCTGGGATTCTTTGGGAGAAGCCATGACTGTCTAAAGTGAAATAAAGGTCTAGTGTGGATGTGGCCAGTGACAGCTTTGGTTTAAATTTGGGTGGGAGATGACATGTGCCTGTTGTAGATTAAAAAGGTGGAGGAAACCCTGAAAAAGAATGATACTGTTCACAATGTTTTCCTTCTGGAAAGGAAACAGACTTTCCCCATGCCCACCCACCCAATCCCCTCCCTCCTCTTCCCGCCCCCCTCCTCCCCTCCCTGCCCCTTCCCTAGGTTGGTTTCACCTATCCTAAGCATGATTGCACAGGAGTAAATCCCACTGAACTCAAAAAGCATGCAAATGATCAAACCTGTCCTCCCCCCCCCCTCCAATCCCCTCCTTCCCCCTCCCCCTCCTCCATGGTCAGTTTTACCTATCCTAAGCATGATTGCACAGGAGTAAATCCCACTGAACTCAACAAGCATGCAAATGATCAAACCTGCCCTCCCCTCCTATCTCCTCCCTCGTGCCCTTCCCTCACCCCTCCTTCCCCATCCCCTTCCAATCCCTCCCCTTCTTCCCCCTCCTTCTCCTCCCCCATGGTCAGTTGATTGCAGGGGAGTAAACCCTACTGAACTCAATAAGCATGCAAATGAACAATCCATTCCCGGCAAGCTTGCACAGGATCCCATTTCTTAACTCTCGGATTAAAAAGCAGTACATTCTTAAATCGCAAGGTTGTTTGTCTATTAGTGAATATACTCTTAGCAAAATCAGGTGATGGGTTTCAGTATCTTTGGGGTGGGATTGAGAAAATGAAAAATGGAAATGGACTGCCTTCAAGTCAATTCCAACTAATGGCGACCCTATGAATGGGGTTTTCATGGTAAACAGTATTCAGAGGTGGTTTTACCGTTACTTTCCTCTGAGGCTGAGAGGCAGTGACTGGCCCAAGGTCACCCAGTGAGCTTCATGGCTGTGTGGGGATTCGAACCCTGGTCTCCCAGATCATAGTCCAACACCTTAACCACTACACCACACTGGCTGAGACTGGTTTACCTATCAATCTCTCTTTCCAGGGAACTCCAGGAATTGTAGCTCTGTGAGGGAACAGGGGTCTTCTTATAACTCTTGGCACCTTTCATAAACTAACAGTACCCAGGATTCTTTGGGGGAAGCCACAGCTGTTTAAATAGTATGATTCTGGTTTACATGCATACAGCAGATGGGGCCATAGAAGATTGTGGTGGCTAACTCCAGTAGGAGGGAGTCTGCTAAAAAGTGGACACTCCATTTAATGGGAGTCAGTGTTGTGGCTGTTAAAATTACAAATCACAAGACTAAAACTGCACCTCACATATCACCCCTAACTGTTTAGACAGGTCAACATGAGGGAGAGTGCATTTGCTTAAGGCTATCCAGTGAACTTTATGGCTGAGGCAAGTCTACCTGTTCCATCACACTTAACACAGAGAGAAATCAAACTCCACTGAGGAGACTGGCAGAGCAATCTTGTTGTACATGTCTATTCAGAAGCAAGTCCCATTCAGTTCAGCGGAGCATCCTTCTATTAAGTGGGCACAGGACTGGAGCCTAAGAGTAGAGTTTTGAGCTTCAGGAGAAAAACCCAACAGAAATTCCCGATTCACCCTCTTGACAGTGATTACTAAACTACCTTTTAAACTTCCCACGTAGGTACAGCCTGAGACTTACATTTTTTTAAAAAAGCTTCAATCTTTGTAACAAGAAAGGGATTATGTATATTCAATATTACCTGGCGACACACGGAGAAGGTGCTTGTGTAATTCTAGAAGAACTCTGAAACAAGGAATGAAATTCTAGTGAGTTCCTCAAGACCAATTCCAGCATCAGAACTACATCTTACAAGATGCCATGTACAAAAATGGATAAAAACCACTACATATCCTTCCATAGACCCAAGTCTACAGCCTTCTTCAACCTGAACCCAAGAGAGCTAAAAGATGGAGGCAGGGGTGGGCACATAAGTATTACCCCCAATGAGCAGGAAGGTCTGGAGAGGGTTCCAAGGAGTGTTTGGGTGAAGGTGCTTAAAAGCCACCTTCTTTGATCGGGAATGATGAGAGTGCAGGGATCCCGACTGCAGAGCAGCTTTTAAGCAGAACATGCTTAGAAGCTTGCTTCAGATCTTCACACTCAACACAAGATGGTTGGGGGTGGGGATGGAGCACGTATTCTAGGGGACATTGGTGTGCAATGCTTGTGTGCGTGCCCTATGCCCCCCCCCACTTTTAGATCTTGCTTGCTCAGTGTTTGAAAAGGCCTTGTATCATGTGGGAAAGAGGAGATAAAAAGTGTGGCACAATGACATCATCAAGCACCTAAAGCATTCACATCATATGATTTCTGCCTCTTCCATGAGAATAGCCAGGTTCAGGTGTGATAATCACAGCCTGAGGCTGTCTGACTGAAACAAGTATTACGCCTACGGATTCCCATCTCCACTCTTTCACTGGCCTCAGTGAAAATCTTTTGGGGGTTGTTAAACTACAGTTTCCTGTTATGTCTGAACTGGGTAACTGGTCTAGCAAACCCAGATCTAATTGTAGCTTACAATCTTGGTTTGTAATCAGAGCTTAAACTATATTTTTCACATAATGGGAATCTGTGGTTCAACAAAACCTAGAAGTCTTGCATTAAGACATGTGAGGGGAGAGAGGACAGAATGGAATGAAGAAGCGTGCAGGCACAACACTTGCTCTCAGTCTGATAAATCTTTGGACTCTGAGTGTTACTTCTGAACTAGAACTAACAGCCTGTTCTGACAATATGCCCACTGGCCAGCTCACCACAGGTATGCTCATGTTAGCAATCTACCTTGTGAGTCATGAAGATCACTGCTATCCTTTTTTTTGGGGGGGGGAGAAAAAAAGAAAACACAATTTCACAGAAAATAAGGAGCTGTGATGTTGCATGAGGCTGCCGCTCCTTTGACTTAGCACAACTTATCCACAACATATTGTTGGATCTGACCCAAAGGTTAATGTCCCAACATTGTTGGTTTTTTAATTTTAAATACAATTCTGAACTTGTGTTAGAACCAACTCCAATTCTCTGTTAACGTTTGATACCCAATGTTTCCATTCTCTACCTTGAAGTGTTCATTAAGGGTCCGGGAATACTTTATTGCTGTGTCCTTTTTGTAGCGAAACATTGCCATGTACAGAATGGCTTGGCAGCGCATGCTGTGGAAACAAAATGAACGTGGAATATGTGAAGCTGCCTTATACCAAGTCAGACTTTTGGTCCATCTAAGCTCACTACTGTCTCTACACTGACTGGCAGCATCTCACCAACGTAGAAAGAGACATCTCCTGCCCTTGAGATACTTTTAACCAGAGATGCTGGGGTCTGGATCCAAGCCCTGCAAAACACAGGCTCTGCCACTCAGCTGAAGCCAGACTGGATTCAAAGCATATGCTCAGTTTGTCTGTGTGTGTTTGTGTATACACACAGATTTTATATCATGCTTCTCCGAATGGGCTTTGCATACCGTTTCTCAACAATTGTTTACATCAATCCTACACGGTAGGCCGTGTTTATTATTGCTACCAATTAATTTTAAAAAATCTAAGTTCTTTCAAGAACATACGATACCGGAGACAAAAAGTATGATATGCTAACATCAGTACAGTTGTACTGTACAGGGGGGAGGGGCGGGACAGAAAAGGGACTTTCCTAAAGCTACCCAATTCATGGCTGTGCTGAGCTTTTTCAATTAATATTTTATTTTCAATTAATATACTTGAGAAAAAAACTTGCTTCTCAAACTAGAATGCTTGAAAACAGAACAAAGACCCACCCACCAAAACACAATGAAGATTTTTTCATGCGTGGTTGTTGAAGAGTCCACAAAGGATTTTAACGTCATTATGAATCTGTAAGAAGACAAAAATATAGCTGTTTTTAATAATAAAAACATACATTTTGAGTTGCTTAACTGGCAACAAAACAGAAGTGCTGTTTTTACAGAGTCCTGCTGATGTGGAGGAAACACTGCAGATCTGGATAACTTGTGTTGTGAGCGTGTGTGGCTTCTACACTGCATGGGTCCTGCACTTCCTTTTTTCCCCCTTTTCATTTAGATAGCCCACTTGCAACTTAAGAAAACACAAATATAGCTGTAAAGTTCTCTGTATCAAAATACAAATTTTCTCTCTGCTCCTTTATTTTTCACTCTTTTTTAAAGAAAAGAAGCAAGACCATAAACACTTCTTTCTAAATGAACTGTAGGAATCTCACATCTATTTTATGTATTTATTGATTATATATTTTGTTCAAAAGCCCTCAAGATATGAGTGTGCTGTGCATGTGTGTGAGAGAGAGATTGGTTGACTGTATAACAGTCAAAATAAATAGCAGCTTTATGTGGAAGAAAGGGGGGGCAGAAGAGAGAGAGAGAGAGAGAGAGAGAGAGAGAGAGAGAGAGAGAGAGAGAGAGACTGTGTGCATGTATGTATGTATGTTTATATGTAGGCCAAAATAAACAGTAGTTTTTTCTTGCTATGTGGAACCTTCCACATAGTCTAGAGAAAAGCAGCCAGAATTCTTTGAAGCACAGACAACAAAAAGTGTTTTGGCTCCCTGCAGCAAGGATCTGTCAGCCGCCTCCTGAGGCCAAGCCTCAGACAGATCCTAATATTGGTATGGAGGGCTCTGGACACAGCCCCAAAGCCACCACAATAGCTGCAGCTGGCGCCTGCTCTGCCCTGCTTGCCAGGAACAGGCTGTAAAATTCAGCTTCAGAAATACAGCAGCCACTATTTGCACCCTTTCCTTTTTAAACCAGTCATAGGACCAGCAGGTTAGAATGGCACAAATATCCAGATATCACAGCTTACTGCATCAGATGCACCAAGTGAGTTGAGAAGGTAGGATACATAGAGAAAGGTGGAGTGAGTCTGGGCAAGCGGGAGGGACAAGCTGCATGGTACAATTCTGCCTAAGTTTTAGAAACAGAAGATGCTCCAGATTGCTTTTAACTGTTTTTAATTATTTTACTTTTAATAATTTTCAACTGTTGTAACCCACCCCTGGACTGTATACTATAGCCAGCATGGATTTTTCACATTCCATGATGTTAAATTGAAAATACACCCCATGCCCTTCTGATGCTTCCCATAAGCTCATTTCAAAACAAACCCTTACAAAACGTATAGTCCTGAACTCAGAAACATTTGCTTAACAACCCTCTAAATATTCATGGTGATACACAAAACCGTCAGAGCCTCCGAGCATAAAGTGAGTGTTGGCAACACCTGCAATCGGCCCAAATAACAGAAACAAGACATGGCTTGCCACCACTTACCATATGCTCAGAGGCATATGTGACCAAATTCTTCCAAGCTACACAGGAACTGGATTGGACTGTGAAAGACCAATCCAAATTGTGTTTAAGAACATAAGAACATAAGAAGAGCCTGCTGGATCATGCCAGTGGCCCATCTAGTCCAGCATCCTGTTCTCACAGTGGCCAACCAGGTTTCCATTTTGACAAATTTGTAGGACAGTATAGTATCTCAGAGAGGAGGTCAGGTCTCCGGCTCCCCTGGTGCATTCACTATAGCTGCCCAATTTCCCTACTTTTTAAAGTTTGATAGAAATACGTTCTTAAACCACAAGGTTTTTTGTCTATTAGTGAATCATCATCATCACTGGAGCCCTTTGATTTGCCCTGAAAAGGAACCCCTGAAGGTCAGAGGACATTTTGGACCAGAATGCAACACTGGGGAACAGAAGGAGGAGGATCCTCTGCTGCTTCTTGTAAGAGCATGAGGGCCCTCCAACTTTGGATCCAAGCTACTGAATCTGTCAATGTGATTTCAACTGTTGTTCACCACCACAAGATATATTACTTGGTTAGCTCACTGGCTATACATTTCAGAATGCATTCATGAATTAAAAAAATATGCAATTCATTCGGTGAGAATAGGAAGTTTATACCAGGCCAAACTATTTCTCCATCAAACCTAGTATTATCTCCTCTGACTAGCAGGAGCTCTTCAGTGTCTCAGGCAGAGGTCTTTCCCATCATTACCTACCCAATCCTTTTTCACTTTTATGCCCGGGACTGTATCTCAGATCTTTTACATACAAAGCAGGTGCTCTACCTCTAGACTTGAGTCCTTCGCTGATGCACAGTTCAAGGGCAAAACAAAAGAAAAAAGTGCGGAGCGTATCCACCCACAGGGAGAATACAAGCAAAACAAGGGTAGGTATTTACTAGGCAAGGAAGGGGTCACAGAAGTCACTACCCACTTACTTGATGAGGTCTATAGTCTCTGCGAACATGGTATAGGCTGGCTTTGGTGAGAGGGGATCAGATTCCATCGCAATGCCACACTCAATGAAGGATAGGGCAGCATCCAAGTACCTGAAGGCCTTTCCAACTTTGTCTGTCTGTTGGGAGAGAAAGTGAGTGTTTGACAGCTTACAAGGACTCTGATACTTTGTGCAATCAGTTCTTTGGATAATCATCCAGATTCTGACATGTGAATCTCTAGCCTCACAATGCTTTTCAACATTGATCTCGAATTTTAAGGCATTTCCTTTGCTTCCCCTACTTAATGGTTACCACATTTTTGGGGCCCATGGGGACAGTTATGAACCAGAGGAAATGGTGCGATTCACACAAAATGCTAAAGCACAATGTATTAAATTATGATTTATTAAACCATGGCTCAGTGTTATGTGTAAATTTTGTCCAGAAGTTTAACCATGATTTGTTTATTGCCAGCAACAATGATCTGAAGCCTTGCTACGTTTGCTTCTGAACCTTGACTTGTTTTAACTGTGGCTTGGTGTTATGTGTGAATCCAGCACCTTTCCTTAACCATGGTTTGTTGGAGAATGCTCACCAAATTACAAAGTTATGACCAGCTAGACAACAAGCCAAACTTTGGAGAATCAACCCATGGATTGCTTGATTGTCTGTGTGACTTATTTATTTATTTATTTACTGCATTTGTATACTGCCCCTCTGGGTGGTTTACAACAATTAAAAACATTAAAAACAAATACACAAATTTAAAAACACATTTTTTAAAAAGCAATTTAAAAACACATGCTAAAATGCCTGGGAGAAGAGGAAAGTCTTGACCTGGTGCCGAAAAGATAACAGCGTTGGCACCAGGAGCACCTTGTCAGACAAATCATTCCATAATTTGGGGGCCACCACTGAGAAGGCCCTCTCCCTTGTTGCCAGACTCCCAGCTTCCCTCCGAGTACGCACACGGAGGAGGGCCTTAGATGCTGAGCGTAGTGTACGGATGGGTTTGTGTCGGCAGAGGTGTTCCATCAGGTATTGTGGTCCTAAGCCGTGTAAGGCTTTATAGGTTAAAACCAGCACCTTGAATAAAGCTCGAAAACATACAGGCAGCAAATGCAAGCAGGCCAAAATTGGTTTTATATGTTCAAACCGTCTGGTCCCTGTTACCAATCTGGCCATTGCATTTTGCACAAGCTGCAGTTTCTGAACCATCTTCAAAGGCAGCCCCACGTAGAGTGCATTGCAGTAATCTAACTTGGAGGTTACCAGAGCATGGACAACTGAAGCCAGGTTATCCCTGTCCAGATAGGGGTGTAGCTGGGCCACCAACCGAAGTTGGTAGAAGGCACTCTGTGCCACCAAGGCTACCTGAGCCTCAAGTGACAGAGATAGTTCTAGGAGAACCCCCAACCTATGAACCTGCTCCTTCAGGGGGAGTGCAACCCCATCCAGGACAGGTTGGACATCCACCATCTGCTCAAAAGAACTACGTGCTAGCAGCATCTCAGTCTTGTGTGGATTGAGCCTCAGTTTATTAGCCCTCATCCAGTCCATTGTCGCAGCCACGCACCGGTTCAGCACATTGACAGTCTCACCTGAAGAAAATGAAAAGGAGAAATAGAGCTGCGTGTCATCAGCATACTGATGGCAAGGCTCTCCAAAGCTCCGGATGACCGCACCCAACGGTTTCATGTAGATGTTGAACAGCATGGGGGACAGAACTGACCCCTGCGGAACCCCATACTGGAGAGTCCACGGTGCCGAGCAATGTTCCCCAAGCACCACCTTCTGGAGCTGACTCGCCAAGTAGGAGCGGAACCACTGCCATGCAGTCCCTCCCACTCCCAATGCAACCAGTCTCCCCAGAAGAATACCATGGTCGATGGTGTAGAAAGCCGCTGAGAGATCAAGGAGAATCAACAGAGTCGCACTCCCCCTGCCTCTCCTGACAGAGGTCATCATACAGGACGACCAAGGCTGTTTCTGTGCCAAAACCAGGCCTGAAACCTGACTGAAATGGATCCAGATAATCGGTCTCATCCAAGAGTGTCTGGAGCTGGCCTGCCACCACTCGTTCAAGGACCTTGCCCAGGAATGGAACATTTGCTACCGACCTATAGTTATTAAGATTTTCTGGGTCCAGGGAGGGTCTCTTTAGGAGTGGTCTCACTACCACCTCTTTCAGGCAGCCAGGGACCACCCCCTCTCGCAGAGAGGCATTAATCACTTCCCTGGCCCAGCCAGCTGTTCCATCCCTGCTAACTTTTATTAGCCAAGAAGGGCAAGGATCCAGCACAGAAGTTGTTGCACGAACCTGTCCAAGCACCTTGTCAACGTCCTCAAGCTGTACCAACTGAAACTCATCTAAGAAATCGGGACAAGGCTGTGCTCTGGATACCTCGCTTGATTCACTTGCTATAACACTGGAGTCTAAGTCCTGGTGGATGCTAAAGATTTTTATCCTGGAAGTGCCTAGCAAATTCATTACAGCGGACCTCAGATGGTTCCACCATGTCCTTGGGACCAGAGTGTAATAGCCCCCGGACAATTCTAAAGAGCTCCGCTGGGCGGCAGATTGATGATTTGAAAGTGGCAGCAAAATATTGTTTTTTTGCTGACCTCCCTGCCCTTAAATACAGCTTACCATAGGCACTTACCAATGTGTAATTGCATCCACCAGGAGTTCGTCTCCATCTGCACTTGAGCCGCCTCCTTATATTGTTTCATCGCTCTCAGCTCTGGGGTATACCATGGAGCTGTACGAGCTCTACACAGGAGAGGGCGCTCAGGAGCAATCATGCCAACCACCTGGGTCATTTCTGTATTCCACAGATCAACCAGGGTTTCAACAGGAGCGCCAGCCCTATTAGCCGGAAAACTCCCCAGAGCCCTTTGGAAACCATCCGGATCCATTAGTCTCTGGGGGCGGACCAACTTAATAGGCCCCCCACCCTTGCAGAGGGGAAAAGCCGCTTTAAGTCTAAACTTCAGCAAGCAGTGGTCTGCCTGTGACAGAGGGACTGATGTAAGGCTCCCCACATTCAGATCACCATCTCCATGTCCAGTTGCAAAAACCAAATCTAGAGTATGCCCTGCTACATATGTTGGGCCAATGGCATACTGGGACAGTCCCATGGTTGTCATGGAGACCATGAAATCCTGAGCCGCCCCAGATAAGGTGGCCTCGGCATGGATGTTGACATCCCCCAGAACCAACAGTCTAGGGAATCTCAACAGTACACCCGAGACCACCTCCGTCAGCTCAGCTAGGGAGTCTGTTGGGCAGCGGGGTGGGCGGTACACCAACAGAATCCCCAGTCTGTCCCGCTGACCTAACACAAGGTGCAAACACTCCAGACTAGTAGTCACATGGACAGGGTGCTTGCAGAGGGAGATGGAGCTCCTACAGACCACAACAACCCCCCCTCCCTGACCCTCAGGTCTACCCTGATGCTGAACCAGGTACCCTGGCGGACACAGCTGGGAGAGACGGACTCGTCCCTGCTCACCCACCCTTGTCTCGGTTATACATGCCAGATCAGCTGCCTCATCCACAATTAAATCATGAATGAGGGAGATCTTGTAGTGAATCTGTGAACCGTGGCTTAGCTTTATGTGAGAACCAGGCCACTGTTGTAGGCACCACACATACTACAACATCTCTTGTCTCTTTCACACACATGCACGGACACACACAGAATCCCCCCTACCAGCAACTAGCCTTGAAAAAACATTTCCCCCCAAAACTAATTTTTTACGGGGGGGGGGGGGGTTACTCCAAAGCAAGAGACCCCCAGCTGCAGTCTCCAGGAAGATCACCCCTTGCCATGCCAACAGTAATACTTGCAAATTTCCTTTTTTAAAGCCTAATGTTTTCAATTATTATTATTATTATTATTATTATTATCATCATCATCATCATTATCATTATTATCATCCCACCCTTCCTTCCAGAGGGAACCCAGGGCCACAAACAAAAACATTAAAAGCATTTTAAAATATCCTAAAAACAAAAGACTTTAAAACATATTAAAACAAAACATCTTAAAAGCATTATTAAAAAAACAACTCTAAAAACACATTAAAAAGCAATTCCAACACAGATGCAGAGTGGGATAAGGCCTCTACTTAAAAGGCTTGTTGAAAGATAAAGGTCTTCAATAGGCGCCAAAAGGATAACAGATGTGGTGCCTGTCTAATATTTAAGGGGAGGGAATTGCAAAGTGTTGGTGCCACTACACTAAAGGTCCGCTTCCTATGTTGTGTGGAATGGACCTCCTGATAAGATGGTATCTGCAGGAGGCCCTCACCTGCAGAACGCAGTGATTGACTCGGTATGTAAGGGATAAGACGCTCTTTCAGGTATCCTGGTCCTAAGCTGAATAGGGCTTTGTACACCAAAACTAGAACTTTGAACTTGGCCTGGTAGTGAATGGTCAGCAAGTGCAATTCTGTCAGCAGTGGGGTGACATGTTGGCAATACCCTACCCCAGTGAGCAGTCTCTCTGCCGCATTTTGCACCAGCTGTAGCTTCCGGACCAACCTCAAGAGTAGCTCCACATAGATTGCATTACAGTAATCCAGCCTGGAAGTTACCAGGACATGGACAACAGTGGTAAGGCTATCCTGGTCCAGAAATGGACGCAGCTGTCTTACCAGCCGAAGCTGGTAAAAGGCACTCCTAGCCACTGAGGTCACCTAGGCATCTAGTGACAAAGATAGATCCAGGAGTGCCTGCAGAGTACGAACTTGCTATTTCAGAGGGAGTACAACCTCATCCAAAGCAGGCAATTGACCAATTCTCTGAACTTTGGAACCACCAACCCACAGTGCCTCCGGTCTTGCTAGGATTCAGACTTCAGATTCAGACTCATGCAGCCCACCCCCATGTTCAGACACGGGTCCAGAGCTTGCAAGGCCTCTCCTGATTCAAATGTTACAGAGAAATAGAGTTGGGTGTCATCAGTGTACCGCCAGATTTCTGGCAGTTGCAGACTCTCACTCAGAAGGCATCTGGTGACTTTCTCCTATCACACAGTTCATTGCACAGGCTGTCACCCTGCACAGGAACCACACGAGTCTTAGACCCTCCCCACTACCTATCTCCTCTAGATTGGTTTAAAAATTAAAAGAAAGGGTAGCGCCAGTGAGGTTCCCTAAGGGGCTCTCAAGGGGACAATCCGCTTTGGGGCACCCCCACCAGTGGCAGACGCGCCACCCAAGGGCTGCTGGGCTTTTATGCTCCCTGACTCAGCCAGGAGCTGATCCATTGAATGCAGCCCTCTCTCTGGACTCGGGAAGGGGTCCAATCCTTACAGCACTTACCAGGAACCTCAGCTGTTTCAAGAGCAGCAACCTGGGGGAGCAAGCAAGCAAGCAAGCACCCAAATGCTCAAGTACTCACTCCCAAGGTAGGTCTTCTTCAGTCCCCCAGTGCTGCAACTGGAAGAGGGACAGGGGGAATGGGGCCTTGCAGGCATCAGGGAAGGTCTCAGTGGGGGCATGGGCACCCACAGGCACTGCACTTGCAACTCATGCCCTAAATAAATCGAACAACTGAGCAGAGGAGATGAGCCCCAAGCATGGAACCATACTCCGCCAGGGGATGTTTTAATTCAAAGTTTAACAAGACCATTTCAAAGGACAGACATGTATTTTGAAGCTTGCCGTTAGCATGACAGCATTCATTTGATCCATTTGAACACAATGCACTCAGAAACTGGTGCATTTGAGAGCAAAGTGTTCATTACTGTTGCTTCAGGTAAATGGGGTTATGCAACACGGCTAGCTCTGTAATCAGTAAAAAGCTTTTTAGCTTTTTAAACAGGGATAAACGCAAGGACCAGAGGCTATTAAAAAGCAAGACTTTACTTTCACAAGTAAGTGAAGCTGGTGCTGGCATACATCAACTGTTTTGACAGTATGCTGCCATGGCCTTCCAGAGCCTCCAAACTAGCCGGCTGTGTTGACTGGGGCCACTAGGAGTTGCATTCCAAAACAAATGGTGGGCACCAAGTTGGGGAAGGCTGTGCTGTGCAATGGGGTAAATATCAGCCAACAATTTACATGTCTAAAAGACAATTCTCAATATTCTGTCCCACTCCAAGCATAAACTAGAAATCAATCCCAGGATGGGGCTACGTCACCTGGTCAACACATGCAGCAGAATGAGGTAGCAGAAATGCCTCTACTACTTTAGGTTGCAGGTGGGGCATTCCACTGTTGAATAGCCCCACACACTTTTTTGGTATAAAAATGAAACAATCCCTACAAATTAAAAACTAGCAGATCAAGAAGAAATCTAGCCTGCTGTGCTAATTGCAGTGAACTTAAAAAATTTGGTGAATCATTTAAAAATTTGTTCTATCTGGGGTGTTTTTTTTGGGGGGGGGGACTTTGTTGTAGTTTTTTGTATTGCATTTTTTAAAACTAAGTTAAAAACGGGTTCTGTCCCACCTATCCATTCTACCTCACAACCATTTACAACATTAAAACAGGGAAACAATTAAAACATCTTTTGCTCTACAGCTTTCACTACAGTTTATTATCTATTTATATTTATTTGTTAAGTTTATATCCCAGCTTCCCACTAAACAGTGCTTAAGGAGACTCTCTTCATTGGACAGAACATTTCATGTATTGATTAAAAAGCATTTATATACCACTTACTATTTCAAAAACCTCTATTTCAACTTAACAAAATGTTCATCAAGTGTTATAAGGCCTCACTTGGCAAACAGTCTCAATGGTTGCTGTCAAGAAGATGGTTGGAGTTGCTGGAGAGGGGAGCTGGGGAGAACAATGACAACAAGAACCTTTCCCAAGCCCTCTTGGTGCTCTTAATGCCTTGCCAAGACTGCAAAGGCCAGAGAGGAATACCTGCCCCTACCATGGAAGGGCATCGCAGAGCACCAGGCCTGAGTAATGCAAGCTGTTAACGTATTGAACCGTAACACTGATCCCAGACTAAGCAAATGCAAGAAAGGGGTCCAATTTATTGAAATTCTATACTTTAATGAAGTAGAAGGGAACTTAATTATTTCCACTGCTCAGAACTTTTAATATTTCTTCTGTCTGGCACGAAGTTAAAGAACTTACCATTGCATCAGCTTTGTGCTTCAACCTTTTGGCCTCGTTTAAGTGAAATTCCACTGGATGTTGTCTGAATAGAGACATGGACAGAGGGCAAATTACATAAATAGACTAGTTTTGAAAAATGTACCTGCTTTTGCTCCGCCCAGGTTGAACTACCCAAACCTCTGCAGATGCATTAATAGCTTAAGCAAAGAAACTACCTAATCCCCAAACACTTGTCAGTATGTGTGATATCCAAATGCATCCCAACGTGTGCTAAACTTCCCTCAGCAGTATGCTAGTTTCCTACATGCAATTATGATGCTTTGTTTTTTGTTTAGTATGCGCCATAGTTTCAGTCGTACTTCCTTGCTGGCCATCTTAAGACAAGGGAGAATGAAGAGAACTCTGATCAGGACTCTCTCGTGTGTGCTTTTTTCTCGGTTCTAATCCCGACTGTTACTACCTAACACACAATCTTTGACAATTTAGACTAAACCAGAAGAGGTGAAGAATTGAGGGGTCCACGTGTACAAGCCATATGAGGAGTATGAAATGGAAAAGCAAAGCATGCATCTGGTGCTTGCAAAAATCTCTGCAAAAACAAGGTTTTTTATAGAGAAAGGCAAGCTAAGTTGTTTACAAGAGAAGGAAACAAGGAGGATAAAATAAGGGTTTCAAAAGACAACACAGCCCAACCAGAAAGAGAGAGAGAGAGAGAAAGGAGAGCATTCTTACTTGTGTGGCTTGCTCTGAGGTTTCGTTGGCTTGGAGGTACCATTTGGCAAAGAAGGCACTGGGAAAGGATTTGGAACATCCTCTGCAGATCTCTGGGAAATCTGAAAGGAAAGATATCAGAGAGGTTGTACTCGGAAAATAGCCACAGCAAAAAATTTCCTTTCCAAGATGAACACACATTTATTTGTCCCAGGACATACAAAGATGCATACACACATATATATACACACAACAGAGGATGAGGAAACTTGTCAACTGACTAGTAATGTTTCAACAAGCTGAGAATATTCTAGAGGGTGGAAAAAATTAAGTTACAGATTTGTTTTTCTTAATTCAAGTGAGCATGGAAGAACTCAGCTTTGCATCCAGCAATGTTAGTAAGTAATACTATTCCAGCATTGGCTGCTGTTTACCTGCACGCTGGGTGAGCAGCCTGCTGGCTTCTTTTCAGTTGGATGCAGGCGACAACAGTTCCTAAGGTTATCTCACAGGGCTCTAAAAAATGCTGTTCTAAAGACCAGCTAGTGAAATCTCACCTCATTTCTAAAGCAGTGAAAATATTACCTTAAGAGTTGCAAACAAGAAACAAATCCAAATAGATTTATAACCTGAGAGAAAAAACCTGTCCAATAACCTAACAGTTAACATAAGAAGAGCCTGCTGGATCAGGCCACCAGCCCATCTAGTCCAGCATTCTGTTCTCACAGTGGCCAACCAGATGTTTATTGGAAACTCACAAGCAGCACCTGAACATAAGAGCTTTTTCCCCTCTTGTGGTTTCCAGCAACTGGTATTCAGAAGCATACTGCCTCCGACCATGGAAGCAAAGCATAGCTATTATGGCTAGTAGCCATTGATAGCCTTATACTCCATGGATCTGGCTAATCCTCTTTTAAAACCATCCAAACTGGTGGCCATCACTGCCTCCTGTGGGACCTAATTCCATAGTTAAATTATGCGCCGTTGACAGAAAACTTATTACAGCAAATCCAGACCCCCATTTAGGTGCAGGGTCCATTTGTTTATTCTCTTCATTGATTTTCCTTAGCTCAACTGTATTTATTGGCATGTATCTTTAAACAAAACTAAAGAAATATGTTAAAGAACAAAAATAAAGAAAGATGGCCTCATTTCATTACTTTATTTGAAGACGTACTTCACATCAATGGTTCTGCCTCTCAAGCTGTCGCTCCTAACAGAAAAAGGTACCAGTCGTAATAGCCTTGCTGGACCAGGCCAAAGTTTCAGCTAGCCTAGCATCCTGTTCCTAACACCACCTAGCCAGGTGGCTCTGAAATGCTCACAAGCAGGCCTTAAAGGCATTAGTCCTGCCTTTCTTTTGATCTGCAGCTCAAAGATATAATGCCTTGCAATGCAGAGGCTTTATGTAGTTATCATGGCCAATAGCCACCTCACCATGAATCTATGTAAACCTTTATTTTAAAAAAAACTAAGCTGGTTGCCATCATCACATCTCGGAGCAATGAATTCCATAAATGGAATTTGTACCAACTTCAGATGGTACACCAACTATGACCATTTCTGGATTGGAATAACTTCACAACATATGTTAGTAACCTTAAGATTACACTATTGTAATGTGTGCTGTGTGGGGTTATCATTACGGTGGGTACAGAAGCTGCAACTAGTGCAGAATGCAATGGCTAGGGTGCTAACTGGAGAACCCGGTACTGCATCCATGCAATGCCTCTCTGGAAGGAGCAGCACTGGTTGTTGATACGCTACCAAGGTTTTGTTATTGACTGATAAAGCCCTACATAACTTGGGATTCAGTTATCTAAGAAAACACCTTTGTCCCATATGAACCTGCCTGGTCACCAAGATCTTCACTGGAGAGACTCTAGTGGCAATCAGGAAGAGGCCATTCTCTGTATTGGGGAATAGTTTCCCATCAGATACTACAGGCACCTTCAGTTTTATGTTTCTGCCAGGATTTTAATTCATGTAAGCATTTACTGGCCATTAATGCTAGCTTAATTTGTCCTCTGCCCATTGTGTATTTGATGTAATTTTATTGTATTGTTATTTTTATATGCGGCGGCTTGTCTGATTAAAGGCAGCCGCCGGCAAGATCACATCACTCCAGTGCTGAAGGAGTTGCACTGGCTACTGGTTGTTTACCGGGCCCAATTCAAGGTGTTGGTTTTGACCTTTAAAACCCTATATGGTTTTAGTCCAGTCTATCTGAAGGAGCGCCTCCAGCATCGTCAGGGATGCCGCTCAACAAGATCAGCCTCAGAAGACCTTCTCTCGATCCCACCGGTTAAAACAGCTGGACTGGTGAGGACTAGAGAGAGGGTTTTTTCAGTAGTGGCCCCCACCCTGTGGAACTCTCTCCCAAATGATCTCCGCCATGCCCCCTCTATGATGAGCTTCCGCCGGGCCTTGAAGACCTGGCTCTTCAGGCAGGCTTTTGGGGTGGGTTAGGTTTTTACTGTTATGGTTTTAAATTTTAATGTTTTAATGTATTGTTTTATCTTGTACGTCACCCAGAGTGGCTGGACAACCAGCCAGATGGGCGACTAATAAAATAAATAAATAAATAAATAAAAATAAATAAATTTATTATTCTACATGGCTTTGGTACTTTTTAAGTGAAAAGCAGTATATACAGTGCCTTGCAAAAGTAATCAGACTCCTGACCAATGCTCTCGTATTACCGAATTACAAATGGTACATTGTAATTTTGTTCTGTATGATATTTTATTTTGAAACACTGAAACTCAAAATCAATTATTGTAAGGTGACATTGGTTTTATGTTGGGAAATGTTTGTAAGAAACATAAAAAACTGAAACATGTTGCTTGCATAAGGTTTCAGCCCCTGTGCTGTGGAAGCTCCCAGTTTACACAGATGAAAGAAATTGCCATATCGAGGACACAATGACCTTACCATTGGCCTCCACCTGTGAACCATTAACGGTGCTGTCACACTGTCAGGATAAAAACCCCACTGTTATAGCATCATTGCTCAGGCTGGGGATCTGAAGGAAAATGAAGACCAAAGAGCAATTCTACAGAAGTAAGAGATAATGTAATACAAATGCACTGATTAGGAAAAGGGTGCAAAATAACATTCAAGTGTTTGGATATCTCAGTGAGCACAGTTGGATCAATAATCAGGAAGTGGAAGCTGCATCAACCACCCAGGCACTGTCAAGAAAAGGCCGTCCCTCAAAACTCAGCGCTTGAACAAGAAGGAGACTTGTGAGAAAAGCCACAGAGAGGCCAACAATCACTTTGAAGGAGCTACGGAGTTCAGTGGCTGGGAGTGGAGTAATGGAGCACCAGTCAACCATATCAAGAGGTCTGCATAACAATGGCCTATATTGGAAGGTGGCAAGAAAAGAAGCCATTACTCAAAAAGTACCATCTTAAAACACGTCTGGAGTTTGCCAGAAAGCAAGAGAGTGCCCCAGCTGCGATGTGGGAAAAGGTTTTGTGACCAAGATAGAGCTTTTTGGCCCAAATTCAAAGCACTATGTGTGGTGCAAACCTAACACTGCCCATTCCTCAAGACCTACAGTGAAGTGTGGTGGTAGCATCATGCTGTGGGGATGCTTCTCATCAGCAGGGACTGGGCACCTTGTTAAAACTGAAAGAAGAATGGCTGGAGCAAAATACAGGGAAATACTGCAAGAGAACCTGCTTCAGTCCACTCAAAAACTGAGGCTTGGGAGAAAATACACTTTCAGCAGGACAACAATCCCAAGCACAAGGCCAAAGCAACATTGGAGTGGCTCAAGAACAAAAATGTGAATGTCCTACAGCAGCCCAGTCAAAGTCCTGATCTCAATCCCATTGAGAATCTGTGGCGCTCTTTGAAAACTGTGGTCCACAGGCAATGTCCAACCAACCTGAATGACCTGGAGCGAATCTGCCAAGAGAAATGGGTCAAACTCCCTTTGACACTATGTGCAAAGCTGGTACATACCTACCCCAAAAGACTTAAAGCTGTTATTGCAGTGAAAGGTGGCTCTACCAAATATTATTGTGTGCGGGTTGACTACTTATGCAAACAACATGTTTACGATTTTTATATTTCTTACAAACATTTCCCAACATAAAACCAATGTCACCTTACAATAATTGATTTTGAGTTTCAGTGTTTCAAAATAAGATATCACACAGAACAAAATTACAATGTACAATTTGTAATTCAGTAATATGAGAGCCTTGGTCAGGGTTCTGATTACTTTTGCAAGGCACTGTAAATCTTTTAAAAAATAAAATAAGTAAATGCAGTAAATAGGTGTCATGCAGAGCTGTGTACCTGCAAAACGTAATTTTTAAAAAACACTTCAGTACCATCAGTCCAGCCAGCCAGCCACTCCTTCCAGAGGCAAAGGAAACAAATAAAACTATTATGATGTCTCTAAGTTTAAATAGCCGCCGACTGGGAAACTCACTGAAGGGAAAGGTATACACAGCAGAGACAGTTCCCAGCCTTAAAATGCCCCCATAGTCAGTATTTGAAACCTTTGCAGCTGATCCCCTGAGCAGCCCATGATCAGCCACCATAAGTAAGAAGTTACCAATGTCTCTAAATCAGGAACTAGTCATTGACACTTACTTTGTTGCTTTTTGAGCTTTCGGAAGGCTTCCCCTCCAGTTTCCTGTGCTTGGAGGATGAAGAATCCTTGTGGCTTTCCTTGCTCTTGGCAGTGCTGGTGCTGGGACCAGGAGGCTGGCTGCAGGCACCGTTTTTGCTCTTTGGCCTCTTCTGGGCCATCTTGGCTGGTTTCTGCGCAGGCTGCACAGGAGACAATGGTGGTGGCGGCGGCGGCAGTGGCATCTCTTTTCTTTGAGTCTCTACGGACAGCTTTGATATCCTAGAGATAGTGAATGAAATCATTTTTGAGCCAAATAGTGTACTGCAACTGCAAAAAACTAGGTGGGGACCCAATTTTTCAGGGAAGCGACTGGGGGGTCTGTTTATCTAGTGGTAGATGCTGGAAAACAGACAGAGCACTAAAAGGCTTCATCAAGAGCAAAAGGCAGGGAAACTAGGGACTTTCTGGTGATATGTTAATACACTAATAATATGCAGAAATAAAAGCCAAAAATATATATGGAATACACTCACTTGGGTTTGCCTCTAAAGCAGCCTTTCCCAACCAGTGTGCTTCCAGATGTTGTTGGACCACAACTCCCATCAGCCAGCATTGCCAATGATCAGGAAAGATGGGAATTGTGGTCCAACAACATCTGGAGGCACACTGGTTGGGAAAGGCTGCTCTAAAGGACTGAAGCTTATGATCTGATGTAGGCTTGTTAAGGGTTTGATTAAATGTAGGTGCTGGAAGGCATAACAATTTGTTCCCTATAATGGCTGGGATCCAAAGAGCTACTTCAGGTACACCCAAGAGTTTGGGCAAACCACCAGGACTGTTAATTTGTTTATTTTCTTTGAACAACCATGACATATCAGAAAGAACTTTTGAAGCAGAGAGTAGCTTCAGAAACAGTTTGCCATGCAGCATCACAGGAAAATGGATGTTGTCCAAAGCCCCACTTTGAACATGAATTTCATTTGTGATATCTGCACTAGCAGGGCCACAGGGTAGTCACTCATAGTTACAATGCTACCAATTCTCCCAGACTGAAAGGTGACCATGGTGCATTATTACCATTTATTGTGAAACAGGAAGAAGAGATTAATAAATAAAATATATAACAACATCATCATCATCATGAAGGAGCCACAAACAAACAAAAACACCCACAGACACTACCTGTTCCCATTACCCTTCTGCACTGCATTGCCATTAGCCTGCATACATATTTCTTTATAAACTGCCACTAATTACTGCAGGATACTTTAAGACTAGCAAAGAATATTATAATATTGTCACAATACAAATTTCATGTATTCATGCAAGTGCAACAATAATAAAAACTTGCCGCACAAAGTGCTCCTTCAAAATCCAAAGGATTCATTATTACACATCCCAGATTACCCCCTAGACTGTTTGTATCCTGAACTACTATTTATTTATCTGTTTATATCCCTCCTTTCCTCCATGGAGCTCAAGGTAGTGAATATGGCTCTCCCACCCAAGATTTTATCCCCACAACAATCCTATGAGGTAGCTTAAGCCAAAAGGTACTGGCTGGCCCAAGGTGTACTCAGTGAGTTTCAAGGCTGAGTGGGGATTTGAACCTGGTCTGACACTTTAACCAGTATGTCCTAGGTCTGACAATCTAACCCCTATGCAACTCTGGTTTTCTACTAGAACTGCAATCACAAGTTCTATTTTGTTTTACAGACTCCTGAAGTAGGTCTGGATCAAGGCCATGCTGTAAGTTTCATGACAGAGCTGGGATGTGAAGCTACATCTCACACTCCCATATCTAACACTCTCAAGATCAGCTCTTCATTATGAAAATTATCTTGGTTTAATTTATCCTTGCATACAAACAAGCTGCCCTGGTCCAAACCTGTGTACGTATATGTTCATATATGTGCAGCAGCCAGGGCTATAGACACACTGTTCCACATGTTCTTTGGATGAAACACCCAAACTGCAACAGCTGGTTGCGTGTGTGTGCTTCCCCTTCTAGCTAGAGGCAAGGGGCCCCTTCTGGGAGGAAGGGTGGGATAGAAGTTTCATAAATCACATCATCATCATGCAAGTCCCTAGCTGCATCACAGTTCAGGGATTTGGTGCCTAAAGTGTAGGCATTTTATAAAGTTTTAAAAACAAGTGTTCTTACCAGCAAGCCTGGGAACCTACCAAGTGCTTCATAATCACTCCAAGGGGAAAGGACAGTTTGAACAAACGTAGAACTGATAACAAAGCAAATATTTGCTAACTGTTTCATAATATGCATATTAAACACCCAACGTTTGGGGATTCTGAATATCACTAAGACAGAGTCCCAGCAGGTTTCATTGTTGTGATTATTAGGAGAGGTTAGATTTCCTGAGCTGAGACGGTCATAATCACAATACCCATGGTGTAGACTAAGCCACCCTTTAGCCAAAGTTCAAAGCACAAGAAGGGGCCCACTAAGCCCCATTTATTGACTCAACAACTTCATACTCACTTGTTTTTACTGGAGTCTTTGTGACCTGATGACGAGGATGATTTGGTTTCTTTGTCCAGCTTGACTGTTTTCTGATCATTTCTCAGAGAATCTTCCTGCTGATAAAAAGACAAATGCAGAGCTTAGTATTCTTATTATTATTAACTGGATTTTTTTATCCACCCTTCACCATAAGGTCCCAGGGCAGGTTGCAACAATACAAATATACAATATTAAAATGCGTTACAACAATTTACTACCATAAGTATAGGGTGAGTACTGAAGAATGATCCAACTGTGTGCCTGCCCAGCAGCGGAAGAGACCTGCAGGTAGTCCTATAGCAAAATTGGCAATTGCCATATGATGAGGTATTTGGTGGGACATTGGACTAAACGCAGCTCTTGTCCTTGCCCTGCCCCTCCTCCTCCTGAATAGGTAATAATTCTTGGAGCATGCACCATCATGCACAAAAGAGAGGTATCAAGCAGGCTCAGGGGAAAGTTTGCAGAAGGACATATACAATCAGAAATTTGTTTAGGGGAAAATCAAAAGCAGGCCCAATAAGAAATGAGCATGCTTAGTGGCTATGGACTGCTGAATTACTGTTCAGAGGAAAAACAGAGAAAACTGGGAGAGGGGGATGAAATGGAGTATCCTGAATGAGGGCATGGCTGTCTGGAACTTTCAACAGTAGTACTTCACACTGCAACATTTTGTTGCGTGCCTCACTTCACTTGTCAGCACTAGTGCAGTTTTTCTAGCTGGGCTAACACAGCAAGCAGCCCTGGCAGCTGGATCAGGTGAGGAACCAGAAGTGTGCATCCATTCTTCCTAATTTGGCTAGAGATAAGCACATAGGAAGGATGCTTCTGTGTACATTATTTTTCCCTTGCTGCATCAGGGCCTACGTGTAAAACAGAGGCAAATAACTGGAGGCCTGTACACAAAATCTGGTTCCAAAGGCTTTCTTACCTCCAAGAGGCTTTGCCGCCCTGCCCCCCCTTATTTATTTATTTAAAATATTTCTATCCCGCCCTTCTACCCTGTAATAGGGCACTCAGGGTGCCTTACAAAAATTAAATAAAAACGTACATAAATTGTAAACAATAAAATCACAAAAACATTAAAATGCATAAAATACTACACACACACACACATATATATATAGGGAGTGGTATTAAAGGGGACTACAAGGGTAAAATTTAACCTAGAAGGTATAAAATCAGTGTCAGGCTCTACCTTCAGTCCCTCCCAAAGTTTAGGATGAGCACTCCCTCCCTGCAATCAGGTGGTAGGGAGGGACAGAGCTGAGTGTCATCAGCATATTGATGACATTGTACTCCAAATCTCCTGATGACCTCTCCCAGCAGTTTCATATATATATTAAAGAGCATGGGAGACAAAATGGAACCTTGCGGTACCCCACAGGCCAACGGCCAGGGGGTCAAGCAGTAGTCTCCCAGCACCACTTTCTGGGTCCTGTCCGTCAGGTAGGACCGGAACCACTGTAAAACAGTGCCACCCAATCCCATCCCAGCTAGACGGCCCAGAAGGATACCACGGTCGATCATATCGAAGGCCGCCGAGAGGTCCAGCAATACCAACAGGGATGCACTCCCCCTGTCTGATGCCCGGCGTAGGTCATCAAGCAGGGCGACCAAGGCAGTCTCTGTCCCATGACCAGGCCTGAAGGCTGATTTAAAAGGGTCTAGATAATCTGATTCATCCAGGAAAACTTAGAGCTGAGCAGCCACTACCCTTTCAATCACCTTGCCCAGTAAGGGGAGATTAGAGACTGGGCAGAAGTTGTTAAGATCAGCAGGGTCTAATGAAGGCTTTTTTAAACAAAGGTCTTATCACAGCCTCCTTCAACAATGTTGGCATAGAACCTTCCCTTAGGGAGGTGTTAATTAAATATTCCAACCAGTCAGCCACTCCCCCTCTGGCAGATTTGATTAACCAGGATGGGCAAGGTTCAAGGGAACAAGTAGTGGCCCTTGATTCTCCAGGAATCCTGTCCACATCCCTACTCAGGGAAAGGGTGCTTCTGACACCTTTTGCTGCTGTCTGAAGAGTAAGAAAGGCTCTGGCAAGGGCCTTGCCTTCTCTTCAGCTGCTCAGTTCCATGCACAAGCCAAGGGAAAGGCTGAAAAACAGCTGAGGGGCCTAAAAGGAGGGTCTTCCCAAAGTCCCCACTGCTGTTCAGAGTGCTGCTGAGGAGGATAAAAGACTCATCAAACTTGTGTGGTAGAGAATCAATGGATGATGCCAAGGTTGTTGGCCCGTCAGTTGAAAATATGGCTCCAGGGGAGGGGGAGAGAGAATTAATTGCTTACTAGAGAGTATATCTATAGAGATGAACATGACTGACCTCATATTGCTCCCCCCTTGCAAATGTTGCCCATTAACTACTGAACAGTGGTATGACATCCTGGGTTCAAATATTACCATGGCTAGGCCTTGCTACTTTACCAACCTCTAACCTCCAAGGTCAGGACAGGAATTCCCATTCATCTTTCTTAATGTGGGGAGGAACCAATTGATTTACTGAGGGGATCAAAGCTAAGAGAAATCCATACCTCATCAAGACCAAATGCAGTAGTGTATAAAGTGTTTTTCTGACCTGTGACAATTCAAATAAACCTCTCTGTAAACCTACCCTTGCATATAACATTTCTGGTGTGTATTAATTATATGCCAGAGAGACTGCAACACAAAACACATATCAGAGAGTTTAACTCACATGGATCCCTCAAAGTCATTTTAACGGGAATTAGATATGAGAGGAATGGAGGAGAAGAGACACAGACAACTTTTATACATGCATACTCCCAAGAGAAAGATACCAACCTCTGAACCAGGGCAAAGGGTAAGTTCAAAGAGAATATCCTACAAAACGCAAAGCAAGTAAACCCTGGAGTCGCATAAGGCCAAGAAACTATTATTACAGCAACTACTAAGTGACTCCTATTTTTAGCAAGCATTCAAACCAGATCATTACGTCAACCATTTTATTTAAAAATTCATTAACTCATGGACATTTACTTTTTGTGTTAAACATTTTTCTTGATTCTACCAAATAGTATATTGGTATTGAGCAGTTGAGAATAGTTGAGTTGCTTGCAGCTTGTTAACTTCCAAACAAAGAACTCAGCTACCCAACCAAAATATATTATTCATCTCTCTATATTTCTTTAAAAGCAAGAAATCAGCATTTACACAAAAGGTAAAATGTTGCCCTTTAATTGAGCAGTGCCATAGCACACTGATTTGATCTCTTATCCTCGATAGTCTTTACTGATTAACCAACCTCTCACATCCAGGGAGCAGGACTGCATCATAACAATAAAGATTGGCTGACGTGAAAAGTTTTAAAATCCATATTAGGGTAAACCTTTTAGTAGCCCAACCAAAATGGCACAAAACAGTGTGCAAACTCATAGCTTTAGCACCAGCCAACTTCTCTCCCTAGCCTTTGTTTACCATCTAGCCTGATGAAGAGCTCTGGAGAACCTGAAAGCCTGCACACTATTGTTAGGGTATTGCAGTATAACGGATTGTGGAACTATCTGAAAAACACCAAGGCCTTCTTTGTATGTCCCTTTTTATTGGCATGCCAATCTTCCATCTTGTCCTCAATAGGCACCACTTCAGAAGTTTCCTCAATGCCTTAATAAGCCTATAAGCCTTTGGTGTCCTGTCCAGCTTGTGACCCACAAAGTCCATGAGGGGCTTGAAATGTTCCCCTTTATTGAAAAACGGAAGAGGATTACAAGCACTTCATAGGTCTCAGTACACTGCTGGTCAAGTTGGTGGATCAAAGTTGTCCAGACCTACTCTAGAATGAAATTTGCTTACTTCCAATAATCCCAAAATGACAACAACTCGTATCGTAAGACTTGTAACTCAAGATCCGAATCCATAAACATTAAAGTTGGATGTGGTTCTTGGGAGATGCTAGCAGATTACAAGATAACTGTAACAGACGGCAAGAGATGGTTCACACAACTCTCTCATTTTCTGCTTTAGCATCTTCACCTTTTTTTTGTAAAATATGTGACGTAGACCCTGCCTACAAATCTACTAGCCCCAAATGCCTTCTGAACTTCATGAGTTTTCCCCTAGCCAAGATCTACTGAGTTATGTTTGGGAGACTGCAGCAGCTCAAGGGAAAGAAGATCTGCAAGGCCTTCCTCCAGTTTCTCTGTAATATTGATTCTTCCTCCAGTTTCTTTGTAATGCTGAAACTCTGGCTTAACTGTTGTGTGCAGAAGTACACACATTTATCTCTAGTAAAGCTATTCTCTGAGTTCACTGGATAACTGTGAGTCCTAGTATTATGAGGGATAAAGATATCCATTTTTAGTAATATCATAAACCTCTTATCATGTCACCAGCACATAAAAACTGTTCTCATACCATCTAGCCCCAGGACTGTCTGCTCCATCTGGCCTGTATTTGTTACCTGAGCTCCCTGTAACACAAGATGCAAGGGACTGAATCTGGGATTTTCAGTATGCAAAGCATATAGCTGGTCATTGATGTACCATTGATAGCTGTACCATTGATGTTAGAAAGCACAAATGTTTTACTTCATTTGCAAAGTGTTTCAACCCCATGAGAACTTTGGTTGCCCTTTTCTGCCTCTCTGCCATAACGTTTTTGCAATGGATCAACCAGAACTGTACAGGCAGTCCAAAATGAGAGAAAGGCATTATGATACTGGCAAAAGCAAGCTCCAGGCCTGACAGGGCTCTGGGCAAAGTGCTCCCTGGTAGAAATCCTACCCACCAACTACAGCAGAAGTAAGCTCATTTGGGCTTATTGTCAGTAGTGGCAGCAGCATTTAAGAGTGGCTGGGAGCCGCAATGCTCCAGAGTACATGACACAGCTGCCCAGTTCACATGTCACATTAAACCACAGTAAAAAACAAACTATGGTTTAATGTGCATGCTGGTGCACGCTCCTTTGAAGTTCCCACAGCCAAGAACAAACCTTGTAGTTTGCATGCAGTGGTGTGGCAGCATCAGGAGTGGAGGAGCAGTGCTGCAGGAACTTTTGAGCATTGTGCACCAGCACACTCCTTGTTCACAGTAAACCAGTTTGTTTTAAATAGTAGTTTAATGTGACATGCGAACCAGGCTACTGCCACTCTGGGACACTGTGGAAAATTAAAATAGGAGCGCACAGATGCAGCCAGCTGGACGCCTCAGGATGCCTGATGCTAACTCTGGGTCTAGTTTTTTTTTATCCCTTTCCTGAAAATCTCTGGCATGGAATTTGCCATTTTCTCCGCCTCTATACACTGAGTTGAGTTGTCATTTTCACAGAGCTATCTACCATGACCTCAAGATCTCTGAATAGTCACAGCCAGTGCAAACCCCATCTATGTACATGTGGTTAGTGGTGGTGACGTTGCACCAAATGTATTCACATAGTAGGTTCCAAATATCTGAGAGACTGCCTCCTTCCCTATAGACCCTCTTGAGTGTTAAGATCAGCAGAGGGGGCCTCTTCGGTAGTTCTACCACTTTATTTATTTATTTATTGCATTTGTATGCTGCCCCATAGCCAAAGCTCTCCGGGCAGTTTACAACAATTAAACACATTAAAAACAAACATACAAATTTTAAAACACATTTTTAAAAAGCAATTTAAAAACACATGCTAAAATGCCTGGGAGAAGAGGAAAGTCTCCTTCTCTCTCACCTACCTTCCTCTTTTTGACAGACTTGCTTGGCGTATCTGTGCTCCTCTTCTCTGTCTCCTGCTTTTTCATGCTGTGGCTCTCTCTGACCTCCAGTCTTTTGGAGCAGACCCCCTTCCCAGGTGGCTGTGGGACCCGCGAGAGGAGAGTGAGCTCAATTTTTACCACAAGCGGTGGAGAGATGGCGCTATCCCTCAAGGGCGACAGCAACTTCTTATCCCTGAAAGGCAAGAGGAACTTGTCCTTATGAATGTCCTCCCTTACCACAACAGCTGGTTTAGTGCTGCTAGTTCTGCTGGTGGCAGGAACCCGAGGGCTCTGGCTTAAGGGACTGAGAGGCGACTGCTCCAGCGTGCTGCCAACCACATTGTCTTTTACAGCATCCCGGTCCGAGAACAATTTAACAGTGGTCTGGTGCAAACTCTTGTGCTTTTTCTTCTCAGAGGGCTCTGGCACTGCCAGGTTTGCTTCCTTCTTATCGCCAGACTTCAGCCTCCCTTTCGTTTTCACTTTGGGCTTGTCTTTGGAAGACTGGTCCTTCGCCCCATAAAAGCCAGGAGGCTCACTCTCGACCGTCAGGCCTCTCTTCGGTTCCTCTGGTACTGTGACTCTGCTGGATTTCCTGGGTTGCTTACTGCCCACAACCTGGTGGAAGTGGGGCTCCTCTGTGTGCGCCGGAGACTTCTGGTAGTTCCGCTTGGTAGGAAGGTGTACCTCTTGAGATGGCCAAGGTCCTTTGCTGGCGGTTTTGGAGTGACCATCCGTCGGCTGCGGGCATTCCCTTTTGCTGCTGTCATTGCTGTTGAAAGTTTTCCCTTGCCCTTTGCTCTCCTGGAGACTGCCCCTGCTATGGTCATCATCAAGGAAATTCTCGGTAGGAGACACTGGCTGGTTCACCTTTACCAGCCAGTTGTTCAGCTGCCATCTATTAGATGTCTGTGGATCCGGCTATGGCGAAAAAGAAAAGAAAGAATGATTAGGTGCCCAAGAGTCCATCAAAAGGTTTTCACCTCTACCATAACCTTCAGGGCTCTGGTCTATATTTCGAACTGAGCAAGGGTTGAAGGACAAGTAATAGTGGCTCTGTCTACAAACATGCCCTCATGTAAGCACAGAACCAGACAAAGGGCTTCACTCCTCCAGCTCCACCACTGAAAGGTCTCTTGCTACCTCAGAAGACTCCACCTTTTCTTTCTTGTGGCCTCATATGTTTGGAATTGTCTCCCAGAACACCTGCACTTCTCTTACTGCAGCTTCAGGGGCTAAATGCAGCCCTCCAAGCCCACTTCTCTCTCTGGTCATGGGGACTATCCCCAGGCCAATCTCCTCACCTGCAATACTCCGCATCCTCAAGTCTCCTGCTTGCCAGGATGGAAAGGGTTTTGTATGTCTGTGTGCACGCACATGCATGTAGAAACCTCTGAATTTTGTGTGGCTGGAAAGTAGCCTATTGTATACGGTCACATTCATTGCTTTGCCCACTTGGCCCTGCCTACCACTGCCATGTGGCCCCCGGGCAAGACAAATGTAAGAAATGTAAGGAGAAAGATAAAATAAATAATACATTCTATCAGTCACTTCATACAATAAAGTCTCAACATGACTTGACAAAAATAAAATGTGATATATAACAATTTAAAATTCTCTCTCTCTCTCTTCCCCCCTCTCCCCCCCTCATTTTTTTAGTAAAAAAATGAGGCGCCAGTACTCATGCCTTGATAAAAGTGTTCTGGGTGCCAGCACAAAATGGTTGCCACAGGGAACCAAAAAAGAGGTGCCAGTACTCCATACCAGTGAGTGAAAAATGGAAATGGACTGCCTTCAAGTCGATCCCGACTTATGGCGACCCTATGAATAGGGATTTCATGGTACGTGGTATTCAGAGGGAGTTTACCATTGCCTCCCTCTGAGGCTAGTCCTCCCCAGCTGGCTAGGGCCTGCTCAGCTTGCCACAGCTGCCCAGGCCAGCCCCTTCCTTGCGAGCAACTGCCAGCTGGGGGGCAACTGGGCTCCTTGGGACTATGCAGCTTGCCCACGGCTGCACAGGTGGCAGGGCACGTAACCCCTGAGCCACTCACTCTGGGGGTGATCTTTAGCTGGCCCTTTACACCCAGGAGACACGAGTGGGGATCTGAGGTGGTTTTTCATCATTCCAAGGTTTATGCAAAATGCCATTAAGCCTAACGTTATATCAATGACGCAGAAAACATATTTTTGCTCCTGAAGCAATTTCAAAACACTCCTGCTCTTGATTATGAAACTGTGGTGTTTTTTCCTGCTTTGGCTTCCCAGTTAAGTCAGTGGAGGCCTCCCGAACTCAAGGAACCAAGCCAAGTGAAACCACAGGGAGTCCAGCCACATTCCAGGGAAAAGAATCCTTGCTAGAGACCTGAATGTTCCAAACAGATTCCTGACAGAGCTCTGTATTTTCTGTCAGTTTTTTTTTTAAGTTGCACGTACATAAGCAAACAATTAAAATACAAAAAGTGAACAGGTTAGGCTAAAATTTCAAAATAGATTTTAACTGCAAGGAAGGTCCTATCTCAAGCAACTAAACACAGATCAAAATTTCATCCTTGTTCAGATGTATTTCCCTTCTTTGATTTGTCTCCAAGGGCCAATGGGCGTTATGGTTTCTATTCGAAGGACGCTTTAGAATTGCTCCATATGGCAGATGCCATCACACATACAATTCACAGGTATCAGCTTACCATGCACATTGAGCATTTTTATCAATGCTACTTCAAAGAGTGACAACACTGAGAAAAATTAAGCAATCTACATGATAAGCTACATCCGACTAACTTCATCCGTGTAAAGCAGGAAATGTTGATACAACATATAGGGGAGAAGGGCTGGTCTACTCAGGAATATTTAGGACCCTCCCCTGAATTTGTAAATTTCATTAAAAAAAGTTTTTTTTAAAGCTTCTGTCCTTTCTACTTACAGGGAGAAATGGCGGGCAGATATCCGCAGGCAGCATTTGACTCAACTGTTCAGTAAGAAGCAAAAACTTTTCCCCACCTTCCATTATTCCAGGCAACAACCTGCAGCCAAAGGCTGTATCCAAAGCACTTGCTGGAACAAGATCTCTGCACCCAATTTCGCATGATTGTTTCACATGTTGTAGCCCTGTACACAGCCCCACACAATCAGAAGAGTCCCCCAGCTCTGTAGAAAGGGTTTTCGGGGGGTACAGAGGGCTAAAGAAAAAGATTGGTTGTGCAAGCTGCCTTCTGCTTGTACAACCACTGGATACAGTCTGTTGCATGGTATACTGGAAGTTGGGGGAAAATCATTGGGATGACTGACAAGCACCTTGGAATTGTTTTTAATGAAAAGATTGTAATAAAATTAATTAATAAATACAAACTGAACATATTAGATCTGGGGTCACCAACCTCATGCCCACAGATGCCCGTGAAAGCCACCAATGGTGCTCTCAGGCATGTGCACAGACTCTGAGCTTTCATTTTTAAAAAAAGTAAGTCTCTAGCCCTCCTAGAAAGAAAGCTATGAAGCAAAATGTACAGGAACCTTCTAAGCAATTTCTGTGACATGAACCAGTCTGGCTGCTCCCACCGGTCAGTATTTTTAGCTAATGAGTAAAGTCAGAACTCTGACTGATAACTGAGTTAATTGGACACCAGGCAATAGGAATCCTGTTTTCCCTCCCCTTTGGTGCACTTTTCCTGTTTCCATCTTATTTTCTAGTAGTCCTTGGAATCTGCGTTGTTGGTTCTTCTTTCCTTTTCCCCCCTGGATGCATGTCTCCTGTAGTAGATCTAATTGTCTATGACTAGATACTCCCTAGAAGTTATTTTCTGCAAATACTATTACACAGTAAGTGCAGGTGGATATTAAATGAACCTGCCCCCCCCAATGGCAAACGCAAAATGTGAAAAGTTTGCAAAGAGGTTTAGATATATCTCCTGCTGTGCAGGAGCTCATATCCAGCCATGTTGTGTAATGCCATGCTCCCCACAACAGCCATGTTGTTTTGGCAGCCATTTTGTGACTGGTGCCCTCAGTACTCTCTCAAAATTTGAAATGTGCCCCTGGCCCAAGAAGGTTGGCAATCCCTGTATTAAATGCTTTGAATTAGGGTTTTGTCTGTTTTACTTTCATTTACTGTGCCACTGTTTGAATATTTACCATCTTCAGTCCAACCCTATGGAATGCTCTGCCTGCCAATGGAAATTCAGTAGGCACCTTCTGTGTTAATCTTTAAACATCTGTTGAAAAACTTTCTATGCCACCAGGCTTATGCAGGCAATTAAGAAAACATCTCTCCGTAATAGTTGATGATGTCCAATTTTAAATGTTTCTGTGGTTTCTACAGTATATGTGTACAGCTGCTGTGAACAGCTTTAATAACGTTTTTAAGATATAGCAGCATACAAATATTTTTATAAATTAAATAAATATTTCTGGCCTCATGGCCTGAAGGAAGCGGTTAAGACGGGCTTTCAGGTGGTGGTTAAAATTCTGTGTGTTGATGCTGTTATGTGCACAGGGGAATACTCCACACTGTTATGTGACCAGTTCAAATGCACAGGGCATGACACTGGGAAAGTGCAAAGGGGCTAATAACACGGTAGAAGAGATTGACAACATTCCCCTGATAGAACAATTACTTATTTGTCTAAAAAAAGCTCAAGAGGGAGATTTCTCTTGGCTAGCCACATTGTACAGTTCACACACTTGAGAAAACATGGGACACAGCAGTACCTCAGGTGTGGATGCTCTCGTTGGGGGATCGTTTGCTTCGCTTTCGCTGGAGCTGCTCTCACTCTCAGAGTCAGAGGAAGTGTCCGAGTCGCTTGTGCTCCCAGACTCTGGACTGCTGGAATGTGCCAATGCCACACTCTCAGGCTGTGATTGTGGGGCACTGCAAGTCAATACCATGAGATAAAATTAGAAGTGGGGAAGGATCATCTTTCTGCACTCAGACTTCCTCCAGAAGCAAAGCATCACCAGGGGGAGATAAAAGCCTAACCAGCGTCATTTTAAAATGTTCTACCACTGCTCACTGGGGGTGGTGATCACTCCACCCGAAGGATGAAAATGCAGGAGTGCAGAATCTTGTATAGGTATGTATTTGTGATGCTACCCACTGGTATAGGGCACCGTTCCCTCCTTCCCTGCTGCCAAGGCAGCTATTTTGCGCTGGCACCCACGACACTTTTATCAAGATATGAGTACCAACACCTCATTTGTTAGGAGGACAAGTGGGCTTCATAAAAGGTTTTGAGAGAGGCTAATTGGGTGATACAACTGCCAGCAAAGCAGAGAAGATTAAACACATTTCATCTAATGGCCAAAATATACAATATTCCTGGAGAAAACCTAATACTCCCTGCTGAAGCTAAGCAGGGTCAGGTCTGGCCAGTGCCTGGATAGGAGACTGCCTGGGAACCATATGTAAGCCGCCGTGGGTTTCAATCATGAAAAGAAAGGCGGGGTAGAAATGTAATAAATAAATAAATAAATAAAATGCAGTTTTTGGACTTTTCATAATAAATGAAAAGCAGAAGCAGAAGCTTCTACAGGAGCAGTTTGCAAGCTATTACATATGCTCTATTTGCATGGGTATCCTTTTTCTTATTTCTTAGTCCACTTTATTTCTGCAGCTTTTAATCTTGATGGTTTCATGTTTTTAAGACTGTTTTACATTTTATATTCTACTCCATGGAGCTAACAGGGGCAACCCCAAGGCTATCCCATTTTATCTTCATAATCACACTGGTGAACTAGATGTTGAGAATACCCTCTGAATCTTGATCAGTCACTCCACAATACATCTACCTCCATTGTGGGAGGCAATATGCCTCTGAATACCAATTGCTGGGAATCACATTAAGGTTCTTGCCAGATCCCCACAACTTTTTGTTGGCCACTGAGAGAGCAGGATGTTGGAGTAGATGGGACTTTGGCCTGATCCAGCAGGACTTTTCTTATGTTCTTACATTCTTATCACTTTCCTGTTCTAAAGTTCAATGCACTAAACTTCAAACAACCCCATGCAACATTTCCCCCAAGTTTGTGCTAATTTATGCTACCATCAAATGAGCCTTGCAAGTTATCAGTGAAGTTTAGCTAGTCTCACTCGCTCTCCTCTTATCCTCTCACCCACCCGAGCTGCTTGCACAAGAATTTCTGTTTAAATATATAAAACAACTATGTCATATTCTCCCCCCTCCTCTGCCCTTCTCTGTTATTGCAGGTATCTCTTGCCAAAGAAACCGTACCTTGGAGGAGTGGATGAGGAAGATGGCTTATCAGAAACCTAAGTATGCAACAAAAACGAAAAAAAGGAAGGAGAAAGGTTAGTTTAAATAGCTCAGAAAGGAAAACAGGCCATGACAATTTTAAAAGGTTTTCTGTGTATTTGCAGAATTTATAGTTTTATATACACACACTGACTTGGTCATCATCACTATCGCTGATCTCAAGATCTTCATGTAGTGTTCTGAAAGAGAAAGAGGATATAAATGTAGCTTAATGCTTGGAATAGGCCTCTCAAACTCTCTTTGGAAATGACAAGATTATTCAGAGGGAATGCTCTCAAGTTTATTTTGATTCATCTGCACGGAACATATTGCTTGGCATGGAAAGTCTTCTGAAATTTTCTGAACGCCTTTCTCTGAGCTCAACTTTGTCTCTTCACAGTATTTTTTCTTTGAAAATAAGCACAGGTTTCATTTTTGTACTATAAAAAGGCGAAGGTGAACCATATCCTCTCCAAAACAAGAGGGGTTAATGGTCGCTGGAATCTCTGCTTATGAAAGCTAATAGCCACTGCCACAAAGGCAGACTATTGATGCAAGCTCCCATGTACAGTGTTCTGAAAAGTGTACCTAAATACACGAACAACTGTCTATCTGTCAGAATAGGACCCTTCTTTTGTCCAAAGCAATGATCTACTTAAAATTGGCTGTGAACTGAAATCAAGTGTTCTCTTGAGAGCCTTGTTTCGTAAACCCACTAACTCAAGAACAGAAGAACCACCTAGTGGCAGAAGTGATGACTGAAGGAGAAGAGGCAACAAATGATTTCATGAGGATGTGCTATTCTCATGATGGTTTTTTATGTTTTTTATACTGCTGTATAACACCCCAATATTTGATTTACAAATAAAAATAATAAATTAATTCTGTACTGATAGAAATATTCAAGGTTATATCCAACCTGGAATGGAACTTCCCCGCATGCCCCCAATTCTGCTCCACAGGGTCCCCCAACTCAACAGAGCTGTTTTTGAAGGCATGAAGGGGCCTGGAGGGGACAGGAGAGGAAGTTCTGCTGCGCACACAGAAGCATATCACCTTAAAATGATTTTTTAATTTAAATTTAATTTTTTTGCTTTTTCTGATAGTGAAAAACACAAAGGTTTTTTGCTCTTAACTACTATCCTTCTGGTCCCCAAATGGAGTTAATAATGGCAAGTACTTCTTTTATTTATGTATTGCAGATTTTACTCAGAAAGTACATCCAGCTATTTCTCAGACATTGAAATACAACCACTTTAGGGATGGAGCCTGGCAGCTACTTGATACCAAACAAACAATGCTCCCAAGAGCCAAGAGGAAGAAGTGATGGATAACCAAATCCAAATGAAACCACAGCAGGAACAGGATTGTTAGCCAGGTAAGATCTAATTTTTTACAACTTGCCAACTGGCACTCTCAGATGAACATCCAGCATCTCTTTCTCTCTGTGTGGCCCAGCTTTCACAAATGGCAGATGAGAAGGTAAACCTGTTTCTGGCCTGTATCACGTCACACTGCAGGTGGGGCCCATGTGACTGGATGCTCCTCCATACAAAAACAAAAATCCCTTCAGATGGAAAGCTAGCATATCAGGGAGGTTTCTAGCCTATGTATATCAGGTATCTGGTGTGCTAAAACAGACCACACAAATAAAATGCTATGGAATTAAAACTGTACCTTTCCTGTTAAATATCAGTATGTATCCTTGCCCTACCCTCAAAAGGCATGTCATGGCCCTCATGATAACCAGTCCCCTGTACCTCTCCATTTGGACTGCTGATTTTATAGATTTTTAGTTACTAGGTCATTACTGCCTTTTAATCTGCTGCTGCATTTGTTAGTGTTTTCTAAAAACATTTAATTACTATTATTTTTTTATTTATATCCCACCCTTCTTCCCAGTAGGAGCCCAGGGCGGCAAACAAAAACACTAAAAACACATTTAAAAAAGGTTTAAAAACATCTTTTAAAAAAAGGTTTAAAAGCATCTGTTTTTTTAAAAAACATTTTGAACATATTAAAAAGCAATTCCAGCACAGATGCAGACTGGGATAAGGTCTCAACTTAAAAGGCTTGTTGAAAGAGGAAGGTCTTCAGTAGGTGCCGAAAAGACAACAGAGATGGCGCCTGCCTCATATTTAAGGGGAGGGAATTCCAAAGGGAAGGTTCCACTACACTAAAGGTCTGTTTCCTATGTTGTGCAGAACAGACCTCCTGATAAGATGGTAAGACAGTCTATTTAATTATCATTAAATGTTTCCGCTTCTTTGCAACCCAGGTGAAAGTGAGATATAAATACCTGAAAACAATAAAAGCAAATTGATATTATGCATAATGCAGGAAGAGGGAATACAAGAAATAAGGTTTCTTATCATCATCATTAGGATGTTTTCCTTTGATCGTTTCCCCTGCACAAGACATGTAAACCTTGGTTCCCTGTCCTTCAGGGGAAGGGGCCATAGCTCAGTGGTAAAGCATATGCTTTGCATGCAAAGGTTCCCAGGTTCAAGCCTTGGCATCTCTAGATAAGGCTGGGAAAAACTCCAGTTTGACAACCTGAAGAGCAATGGCCTGCCTTGGTAGAAGGCAGCTTTTTCATGTTCCTATCACTAAGGGCCAAACTACGTATTATGCTGAATGTGCAGCATGCAGCTGCCTCTCGTCTTTCTTTAATCAGTTACAGGTGTGGGGGCTGGCTACAATGTTTAGATAAAACATTTCCATTAGTGTCAATGGGAAGTTTTTTTCTCAAACCCTTATAGCCATGCCTGAGTGGAGGGCATTTTCATCCTCACAGCAGCTGGGGAGAAACGGGTTTAAAGCCTTCTCTACCAATGCAACTCTGATAACAATCACCCCATAACTAGAATTAAAGAAAACTCAGAAATATAACTGCACACCAAGCATCAAGTGTAACATTCGTGTGGCCCTAGGAAAGCACAGCTAGAAACTTTGTTGAGGAAAAACCCGCTAAGAGCCCATTCTTGGCTCAGGGAAGCCAAGTTCTGTTAATCAATAGCTAACAACTCGCTTCAAGTGTTCAAAGCACTCCATGTATTTTTATGGCCCTTCCTGAAAACCTGTAAATTATGTCAGTATTATCATCAGAAAAAGTAGGACCCGCAACAAAATGTTGCAGTGTATTCCCCACCCTGTTCAGAGCTCCAGCCACCCTGAAGGAGGTGCCTTATAGTTCTCTTCAGGCCTTATGGGGAGTTTCAGGAGGGATGGGGAAAAGAGCACATTTTCAGTTGGTTGGGTACATAGCGGGGGGAGGAGTTGGCTTTAGGGGGAAAAGATGTTTTTATTTTTCTTCCTCCTGAAACATCCTGAATCATACAAGAAGGGAGAAGAGTATGCATCCCACACAACCCTTAAGAATTTGCACTGTAACCCTCAACTAGCACCTTAATATCCCTTATTTCTTTGATTTGGATTCCTGCATTCAGCAGAGGGTTGGACTCGATGGCCTTATAGGCCCCTTCCAACTTTACTATTCTATGATTCCCTGGAAGCTCACAGCCCCCCCCTTTTTTAAGTTGGGTGGGGATATTAAAACATTTTTTTTCTTTTAGTTTACAAAAATACAGCTCTATGTACCTAAGGAGTCCCACTCTCCTAAGCATTGAGAAACCACTACTTTATTTTGGGGTGACCCCCTTTTGCTTTAAAACTAATAGGAATGTAGCTTTGCAGTTCAATATTAAAAGAGAATGATGAGATTGAGGGCAGGTGAGAGATGGGGTTACCAAGGATATATGAAGCTGCCTTATTAAAAAAAGTCAGGCCATCTAGCTCAGTACTGTCTGCACTGACTGGCAGTGTTTCTCCAAAGTTTCAGATGGAAGTCTTACCCAGCCCAGGCTGAAGATGCTGGGGACTGAACCAGAGACCTTTTTCAGGAAGTGCAAGGACTCTACCAATGAAACAAAGTCTCTGTTTAAGGCCACCTATTGAAGCCCATAACAGGGAAAAGACCTGAACCAGAGATTTGGCTTCACAGCTTTTATTTCTTAGTCACTCTGCCACACTTGCTGGTTCTCAGATTGTTGTATCTACCCAACATAGGAAAATAAGCCAGGAAGTTACTACAGCTGTTGTTATGTGCCTTCAAGTTGATTACGACTTATGGCGACCCTATGAATCAATGACCTCCAGTAGCATCTGTCATAAACCACCCTGTTCAGATCTTGTAAGTTCAGGTCCGTGGCTTCCTTGATGGAATCAATCCATCTCGTTTGGCCTTCTTTTTCTACTCCCTTCTGTTTTTCCCAGCATTATTGTATTTTCTAGTGAATCACGTCTTCTCCTTGCGTGTTCAAATTAAGGTAACCTCAGTTTCATCATTTTAGCTTCTAGTGATAGTTCTGGTTTAAATTGTTCTAACACGCAATTATTTGTCTTTTTCGCGGTCCATGGTATGCACAAAGCTCTCCTCCAAAACCATAGTTCAAATGAGTTGATTTTTCTCTTATCCGCTTTTTTCACTGTCCAACTTTCATATCCATACATAGAAATTGGGAATACCATGGTCTGAATGATCCTGACTTTGGTGTTCAGTGATACATCTTTGCATTTGATAGTTGCCCTCCCCAATCCTAGCCTTCTTCTAATTTGACTATTGTTTCCATTTTGGTTAATGACTGTGCCAAGGTATTAATAATCCTTGACAAGTTCAATGTCCTCAATGCCAACTTTAAATTTACTTAAATCTTCTGTTATTACTTTAGTCTTCCTGACATTCAGCTGTAGTCCTGCTTTTGTGCTTTCCTCTTTAACTTTCAACAGCATTCATTTCAAATCATTACTGGTTTCTGCTAGTAGTATGGTATCGTCTGCATATCTTAAATTATTGATATTTCTCCCTCCAGTTTTCACAGCTCCTTCATCTTAGTCCAATTCCACTCTCTGTCTCACACCCTTTCCAATGTTCTGCATACAGATTAAACAAATAGGGTGATAAAATACACTCCTGTCTCACACCCTTTTCTATTGGGAACCAATCGGTTTCTCCATATTCTGTCCTTACAGTAGCCTCTTGTCCAGAGTACAGGTTGTGCATCAGGACAAGCAGATGCTGTGGCACCCCCATTTTTTAAAACAATTCCATAGTTTTTCATGATCTACACAATCAAAGGCTTTGCTGTAATCTATAAAGCACCAGGTGATTTTCTTCTGAAATTCCTTGGTCCATTCCATTACCCAACGTGTGTTTGTGGTATGATCTCTAGTACCTACAATTAACTGTAGTACTACAGCTTTGTTGTTGTTATGTGCCTTCGATTACGACTTATGGCGACCCTATGAATCAGTGGAGACAATAGTCAAGAAACCAGAAGAAGGCTAGGACTGGGGAGGGCAGCTATGAGAGAACTAGAAAAGGTTCTCAAATGCAAAGATGTATCACTGAACACCAAAGTCAGGATCATTCAGACCATGGTATTCCCGATCTCTATGTATGGATGTGAAAGTTGGACAGTGAAAAAAGTGGATAAGACAAAAATAAACTCATTTAAAATGTGGTGTTGGAGGAGAGGTTTGTGCATACCATGGACTGCGAAAAAGACAAATAATTGAGTGTTAGAACAAATTAAACCAGAACTGTCACTAGAGGCTAAAATGATGAAACTGAGGTTATCATACTTTGGACACATCATGAGAAGACATGATTCACTAGAAAAGACAATAACGCTGGGAAAAACAGAAGGGAGTAGAAAAAGAGGAAGGCCAAACAAGAGATGGATTGATTCCATAAAGGAAGCCACAGAACTGAACTTACAAGATCTGAACAGGGCAGTTCACGACAATGCTCTTGGAGGTCACTGGTTCATAGGGTCTCCTTAAGTCGTAATCTACTTGAAGGCACATAACAAATGAATCAGTGACCTCCAATAGTATCTTTCATGAATCACCCTGTATTAAAATAAACCAATATTACAAAGCTCACTGTGCCCCACTAGAATCATATGGGGCCAAACAATTTGGCAGCACTGTCAGGGTACTCAAGTACAGCTGCTGTCAGTGAAATCAGTCCCTTGTTAAGCCTCAGTTAATGTAAACACATCCTAATGAAGTTTGGTCCTTCGGCATTGTGGTGTACAATGGATCCTATTATGTAAAGGAGGAGGTCTATCAAGGGATTATATCAGCATAACCACAAACCCTGGAGGGCAATCCTACAGATTCTTACAGAGGGCAAATAATAATGTTCTCCACATGAATGTCCCCTTTCTTCCCGGCTCTTCTGTGCCGGTTTAAACAAAATTACACAACAGGAAGCACACAGCTGTCAAAAAGTTAAGAGCACAGGCCCACAGGACAATTCCAGAAACCTACAATGAAAGGCCAAAAGCAAACTAGTGAATTTTGGATGCCTCAGGGTTTTTCCTGGTCCAAAAAAACTGTGGCATGATTCTTTCACCTGTATGTCTTTTTGTGGTAGTTTAAAGCAGTGTTCAAGAAAACAATGGTTATTTTTCTTTACTAAATTCTCAAACCAGGGGTCAAAAATCATGTTGGTAGCAGCTCACTGCAGCTAGACAGTGTCACAAAGAATGCCTGGCATGCAGGTGCTTTCAGTGATTATTTTATTTAGCATATTTGTGGTCTCCCATTCAGGCATTGATCAGACCCAGACCTTTGCTTAGCTTCAGTAAGGGGGCTGCATTGTATGTCCTCACACCATACCCCAAATTAGGCATAACTGCTGCAATTCCCAGGACTGCTGTGAGCTAAAATCTGAACAATATGCAGAATGAGGTGGTAGAATTTTGGACTATACCACTGTCCTCTGTGTGCAAAGTCCTGCACATGTTGCATTATCAACCTAGCACATCAGAAGGAAAGCTTCCATGTAGCCTATTTCATGATATGCTAGTTTACTACTTGCAGGGAACTTTTTCTGTGTGGGAGAACATTCAAATATATTGCCTTCACTTTTGAGTGGTACAATGCAGACTTTTATAACATCATTCTGTGTAACGCACAGTACACCTACACAGTAGCTCCAAGTTGGTAATCTTAATTGTACTATGACAACAATTTCACATAGCTGCCTCTGCATGCACATTTGGTTCACAGGCTACTTCTTCCACATAACTTTGGGGAAGAGTTGTAGCTCAGTGACAGAGCATCTGCCTTGCACGCAAGTTCAACCCTCGGCATCTCCAAGTAGGGGGCTGGGAAAGACCACTGTCTGAAACCCTGGAGATCCACTGCCAGTCAGTGTAGACAATACTAAGCTAGATGAACCAAGTGTCTGACTGGTTATAAGGCAGCTTCCTATGACTGTGGGCAGACCAGAGCCTAAGGACACTAATGCATAGGAAACTACACGTTTGACTTTGCCCTTATTAGGGGTGGGGCGGTATCATGAAATGGTTACCACCCAAACCAAGGAACAAGTCATCTGCTCTTACAAAACAAACAGTAGGCATTTGAGCTCAAAATAAATCCTGCAAAAGAAAATGGCATTATGTGGGGAAATTGTGAAGACTACATCCAAAGATAACACCATTTATTTTTCCATTATCTTACAAAGGGCTTCTTCCCCAAAAGATAGACAGACACAAATTGTCTCTGTTGGCATATTATTAATAGTTTCAAGATAAGCTATTAATAATATAGCAAGAACCTTGCAACTGACAGATTGTTCCCAGGAAGGACAATTAAAGCTTCAAAAATGAGTCATTACTCTACCTGGATACAAGAAAAGAACATTTCCCAGGCAAGGATTTTAATAAAACCTTAAGTGCTTTGATTAAGGGGAAAGGCTAAATTTTATTACTTGGTGTTTTCTTTTTAAATAGACAAACAGTTCAGTACATACAAAGTTAAACATTTTGAAATCATCAACATGCTTACCTCTGCCACCAAAATTGATGCAAGTTCAAAGCAATTACCTTTGACTGCATCATAGTCCATAATCTTTTCAAAGATTTTCAGTTTTTAGTCTTGAACTTTTGGAATGTACTGAGCATATAATTTTTAGATCCATTGTCCTGAGATAACATCAGAAAAACAACCAAGAAACTAAAAAAAAAAACACATTGGGCACACTGCATTTTTAAGTTTGCAGGAATGGAAGAAAAAAGTTATCTTTGGAAATCTATTATTTAAAGGGAAGTGTGTGTGTGTGTGTGTGTGCATGCACACATATACACACACACACACAAGAAATTGCTCCTCAAACTGTCACTTGCCAAACAGGAACATGCTAATTGAATGAACAAGCTAGTCTCTTCTAAGTACCCTCAGTTAGGGAAAATGAAGTTGCCACCTGCTCTTGTAAACAACAAACCCTGCTTCCATTCCAGTGAAGCCAGGTGCTAAACTTAAGGGCCGAACTCAAGAATGAAAGGCCCTCTGGGAAATCCACATTTGCTCTGTAAAGCTGCATGCTTAATTTGGGCTCACAGATGTAGAGGGATTTCAGCCTCTAATTAAGCACAAATGCTGCTTGTTTTCAGTTGGCTACACTCTGTAACGTGAGCAACTCAAGGTGGCTGGAGTTTCAGACAGTCACGTGCAGTTTAAAAGAAAAAACGAGAAGAAAGAGTGCCATTGTATAGAGCAACACATAGACCTGAGCTCACTAATTAAAATAAATAAATAAACCCAAGAAACCAACTTAATTAAGTCCCTGGTCCAAATGACGCTTATTCTGTTTATATTCTAGTCTTTGGGAAGCCATCATTTCTTCCACATTTTTAAGGAGTAATAAGACATTCTCATTAATTGGTCATAAAAAGTTTTCCTTGGCAAGGAAAGGGAGAATGTTTTTCAGGATTGGCTGCTACTGTAAGATGGGTATTAACCAGCCACCTGATAAAACACAGCAGCATCCAAGGACTATGTTCCATGTTGAGGCATAATTGCAGCTCAAACAAAACGCCGGAGCTGTTATATACCAGAGCAGAACCCTCCTGGGGTTCTTGTCCCACTATTCTGATTCTGGCAGGGGACAGAGGCCGATGAGTCAGAAGAAGGAGCAAGCAATTCTGCGGTGAACTGATATGGAATAATCTACCTTCATCCCTAGCTATAAAGAGATTGGCTTTAGTCCTGGAGGTTTCATATTCCTCTAAAACCAATCTGTCATTAATTATATGGATTTAAGAGGGTCCTTGGGGGTAAGAAAAAGGCAGAAGGGACAAAAATCATGCTTGCAAATAACTTCAATTCCATGTTGACTTAAAAGGAGTTTTACTGCTCATACATCTATGATATATAGTATGATTTTAGGACTTCCGGGAAGGGTGACTTAGCCTGTGCCTGCTTTTGGGACGGGCTCCCGCCGCAAAAGAAGCTTATTCAGATATAAATCAGTCAAAACTTTTTTTTTTTGACTGATGAAACTTCTCCCGGGCAGGGAGAAACGAAGAGATTAACCTCAAAGCCTATTTTTGTTGGGAGGACTAGATTTCATTGATTTATGAGACGAAGTCCAGCCGACAAAGAAGGACGGATTTTCAACAAGCTCTATCTGATAAAGCGACACGTTCATCTTTTCTTTAGAGAGAGAACGGACTAACAGGCAAGCACCCTTCTTTCTATATTTTTTTATTTGACTTAAACTGTTGCAGTAAAAGGAGATTTGCCAGATTGATCGGCTTTGGACATCTTTTCGGTGAGCTATAACTCTTCTCTGCTATGCACTAATTAACAGCTTATCTCTGTTTTTGTTGCAAAAAGCTGTCCTGGATTTGCATTCTAAAGATATACACAGAAGAGAGATTTCTATTCCTGATTTCTATTCTGAAGAATATTATATTGTCTGAGACTACTCTCTTTTTGGTTTATTTTATTTTGACGAATCTGTTTCCTGACGACGCCATTAATTGTTTCGATCCTGGGAACTACATTTTGTTTTCCTAAGCATAGTGAGATAAGGCTGGCTGCTCTGTTTATACTGTGATGTCATCAAGTTTGGAGTATTAACCCAATTGTTGCTGAAATAAGAAGTGGTTCTCTTATATTTTTCTTTTAAAATGGCAATCAAGAAAGTGGCTGAGAATCGGGAAGTAACTAGGTTTCAGAAAATAATGGATGAGATTGAGATAACGAAACGAACCCTGCGACAGGGTTGTAAGGAGCTGAAAATTGAATTGTGCAAAATGATCCAGGAGTTTAAAGAAATAGGGGTCCCTGTGAGAGAGGAGACCCTGGAGCCTGGAACAAACGTGGAACAGGAAAAAGATTTGGAATTTATGGATTTTAGAAATAAAATCTACTGTTTGGAATTCAATGTTATCTCTGAAGAAATTAATGAAGATATTAGAGATAAAGTTATCAATGGCATGGACAATCTTCTGGACTGGAATGATGTGATGGAGCCTAATATAGAGAAAACCTATGGAATTAACTGCAGCCATGTGACAAGGGAAAAACTTTCAAGAGATGAGCCAGTACATTTTGTAAAAAAGAACAGAGATATGATTTTACTGCAGTATTCCAGCAACCTATTCAGAATGGATGGCAAGAAAATATTTGGGATAGAGGGAATTCCCATTAGACTCTTACTATATGACTATGGTTATGACAGCAAGATTATTACGGAATACTGATAATGAAAGATTGGACACTGAAATTACTGGAGTTAACAAGACTATTGAAGATGGAAGATGGAAGATGGAACTAATAGGGATAATAGAATAATGGCTATTGAAATTATTGAACCTAACAGATTCTGATGAGATGGATTAATCGAAATGTTTATTTTGACTATGGTTATGACAATAAGATTATTATAATTATTAATGAGATGGATTAATCGACATGCTTATCTGGAGAAAAATTGATAGATATATTTCTTAAAGAATTGAAACCTCTCTTTGACTTTTTGTGGAAAGAATAAAGTAATGTTTATGAGATTTGATGATTAAGTAAGATAACTACTGGAGGAAAGTGATTTTATAATATGATTTAAGAGACAGGATTGTTATACATTGTAGACCTATAACTGATTTGATCTGTGACAAATGGGAAGTTAATATTTCTATGGTTATGACAGCAAGATTATTACGGAATACTGATAATGGAAGATTGGACACTGAAATTACTGGACTTAACAAGACTATTGAAGATGGAAGATGGAAGATGGAACTAATAGGGATAATAGAATAATGGCTATTGAAATTATTGAACCTAACAGATTCTGATGAGATGGATTAATCGAAATGTTTATTTTGACTATGGTTATGACAATAAGATTATTATAATTATTAATGAGATGGATTAATCGACATGCTTTTCTGGAGAAAAATTGATAGATATATTTCTTAAAGAATTGAAACCTCTCTTTGACTTTTTGTGGAAAGAATAAAGTAATGTTTATGAGATTTGATGATTAAGTAAGATAACTACTGGAGGAAAGTGATTTTATAATATGATTTAAGAGACAGGATTGTTATACATTGTAGACCTATAACTGATTTGATCTGTGACAAATGGGAAGTCAATATTTTACTTTTTATTTTTTTTTTGTCTAACTATTTTTGATTTTGTTTTTTGTCTTTGAATGTTTTATGGTTTTGTTTTGTATGTTTTATGAAAATCTGAATAAAAATTATTGTAAAAAAAAAAAAAGATATATAGTATGATTTTACACACCTGATGCTTGTAATTTTAACACTGAAAAAAACACAACCCTGAATTATGCAGGCAAAAGAGATTACAATAAGGAAGTATTTCTGAAAGTTTTGCTGATCAATCTTGTATGCCTCCTGCACAATATGTGCGCTGAAGTCACTGTCAACTTAAAGTGACTTTAAAGCATGTTGGAAAGCCTCGGACAACCATAACTTCATGTTACAGGTACATGTGGAATAACAGATACATGTATACTTTTCACAGGTAACAAAGTACATGCAGTTTAACATGGAAGGAATACCTTTGTAAAAACACAGGTGTGTAAAATGTTATCTGACTTGTTCTCAGCGACAAATGCCTCTTCTTTTAATTGTTAACATTAGTTAACACTAAAGCAGCAGTTGATTGATTAGTCCAATTAAGGTAATTCCCCCCCCCCCAGAAGCATTGTTGAATAATGAAATTCTTCTGCAAGGTTAGCCCAATCAGATGACAGTGCTGATAGATTCTGGGCTTCAGATAAGAGTGGTTTAAAAGCTGTCTAATTAGTAAAGAGCTCAACCCACCCAAGTACAGTTTACACAGAATGGTCAACAGAGCTGCTTGAATAGGGATGTGCTGCATTATATTTGCACTGTGGTAACTCTTCAGTTTCAAATACAAAACTTGGGCTCTGTTTATGATCACAGTTTTATGAAAACTGTTATGATCAGCATCTGTTCACACAGTTTCAGAATCAGTGTCCTTAAGGAATAATAACCTTTTCATTTTTAAATGGGGGATGCCACTGATTTAAAGAAATATTAATTGTATGACTAATTGTGTGAGTTTTATCTGGTTTATTGAATATAAAGGCTTTTGTTTTAATGGCTGTTAGGTGTTGATATATCCTCGTTAACCCCACAAATCTTCCTCACACAGCTGTTCTTACACACTCGCACACATACAGCATTTATTTATTTAGATGATTAATCACAGGTCTGTGTAACCTATGGCCCTCCAGGTGTTGTTGTATTCTAACTCCCATCAGCCCTAGCCAGCATTGCCAATTGTCAGGAATGATAGGGAGTTGCAGTCCAACGAGAAGCTATCAAGCTGGATCTTTGATCTGGTCCAACAGGCTCTTCTTATGCTCTTATGAGGAGTAGGGTCACATCCATGGCTCAAGTTGGTTTGAACATGTAGCTTTTGGACAAGGCATGACCCTTTCAACCTCAATTTTTCATATCTAAAATGGAAATACTAGAGAAAAATCTCACACGATTATTATGATATACTTAAATACTATGAAGCACTTTGAAAACTAAACATGAACAGGGAAGTTAAAGTGATATGTACTGTGCTTCAGTGTTTTACAGCAACTGTTTCTAAGCAAAAGTTCTATTAACAAGGAATGTGTAAAGTTCTGTAAGCTGTAGCAAGGATTTCAGACATTTCAGAACATCAGAAATTGGGGGGGGGGAAGAAAACTTCACGTTTTGTTGGAAATGCATGAGCTGTTCTTTAACTGTTCCCACTCGTTTCCAGCATCAGTACATCTACTGCAAAGATACCTAGTAACAGCTGGTGTAAATGTTTTGTTTACTGGAAATATTCATGCAGAGACAAATTATGAAGATTTGCTGACCACATAAATCAAGCCAGACATACATCTTACAGCTCCAGGCAAGATGAAACCTGTGTCTTTGCTTAAACCTCACCAGAGAGATTGTAATCATAAAGATAAAAACTTGTCCCTAACTTACCAAGTTCTCCTACTTCTCTCTCTCTCTGGCAACAAAAGAAAATCATCACACTGTAATCCACAGAGACGGAACAATCTGACAACATTTTGCCAAGGAAGTGGCAAGTGGAGATACTAAGGTTGAGGCTCCATTCCAATTTTAAAACCATCGTGAGATTCATGGGACTTCTTAATCTGTTAAGTTTAATGTGCACATCTAACTTTGCCAGAGAAAGTATCTCTGTACTCTCTTTCTCTCTCAGTTTCCAAAAGCAATGTGCCATATCATGGGCGTGGAGAGCTGGCAGCATACTTTGGAAAAGTAGTCAAAAGCCCCATAGGTTACATACAGCTAGCTGCATATTTCTTTGGGATGTGGCTAATTTCCAATGAAAGCTATTCTGCACTGGGTGCAAGCTATCCAAGTGGCTAGTTTCAGAAAAGTCTGAATACAGGAATACCCCGCTATACAGACCTTCACTTTAAGGACACTCGTGAGTATGGACATACTTACAGTAGCACCTTTCCCGTTTACGTACGCTTGCTTCGCAAGAACGGACACTTAACCTTTGGTTGTGGCCTGTTCTTTCGGTGCGGGGTGGTGGTGGAAAGAGACGTGATCGTGCGACCGCGAATCAGCTCGGAGGCGTGATCGCGATCAGCTGGGAGGTGCGGCGGCGCAGCAGCAGAGGCGCTGCAGCACAGGCTTTAGAGCGGGGCTTTGAGGCGCCGCATGAAGGAGAGGTGGCACAGTGGCGGTGCAAGTGAAAAAAGGTAGTGCTTCACTTTAAGCACATTTTCAGTTTATGTACTCACTCTGGACCCATTGCATACATTAATGTGGGGTATTCGTGTAATTTCCTTAGCAGACATTTGTACACAAGCAGAAGTTTCACACATCTTCTTGATGTCCTGGAAGCTCAGGGCAACTACCCAGGAGTGAATGCATGCTCCCAGACATTTAAAGTATAGCAGTCTTATTTACGCTTTCACAAAAATATGTAGATTTTGAAGACTGGGGTTCCCAGTTGAACTCATTTTCCAGATGGATAGCAATGTTAGGAAGCAATCCAAACCTAAGATCTGCCAGGATGAGTAGGTTAGGATCTGGAGGACCTCCAGCTGAGCTGGCTGAACCCAAGCGCAGCTGGGTCTATGCCGGTGTAAGTCCCTGGCTCAGCCAGAAATACACCAGTATAAGACCCACCTCCAGTCTCAGCTGAGGCCTGTGTAAGTACCAACAAAGGGGCGGGACCAGGGACTTACACTAGAATCAAACTCCATTCAACTAAGTCATGTGACCTGGCAGAACTTTCACCAGCAAAAAAGGTGGTGTAAATCAAACTATTTTAAAGGCGTGTTTTTCTTCTGCAAGTCTTGGACCACTCAGCCAGCAGGAGCCTCACTCCCGAAGGGGGTTTGGATCTGGTGTTCTTTAAGATGGCATGAATTATGCTTGCTTCCCCTAGTTAGGATTGCTCCCTTAGTCTGCTGCCACAAACCTAAGAGTCCAGTGGCACCTTAAAGACTAACTTTAAGTTTATTATGTTGGAAACTTTCATAGACTAGAGTCTGCTTCATGACGTGCATTCCTCAGTTGCAGGTACATATACACACATGGTTTTAAGGGTGGGTACAGGGAAGGTGTAAGCAGTGGGTTGAGAGGGAAATAAATGCAAGTAATACAAATAACAATTCAATTAGAGCTAGAATGTATGCAAAGAAAGCAGTGTATATAAACCTGCAACTGAGAATTACATTTCATGCATCTGATAGAAGTAGACTTTAGTCTATGAAAGTTTTTGCCATAATAAAAATTGTTTTTTTAAAAAGTATTGAAGGTGCCACAAGCCTCTTTTCTTGTTTTAGTTATGATCAGAATCCCGAGTCCATCTTGAGAATAAAAGATGTCTCTAAGCATGAAAGAAATAAAATAGAAATGTAGAGGGCTGGTATATCTAGCCCAGCGCTGTCTACTCAAACTGGCAGAAACTCTTGACTCTTAATGGTGAAGGAGGATACAGATGTTACCTGGAGTGATGGTAAATACACCACTCAGAATAACTTGTACACCTGGTCGAATTCCTCCCCCCACCTAACAATAGCTGGGTCTCAACCTTCCCAAAGTACAACTGGAGTGCTCCTGGATCCATTGTTGTATGCGAACCTCTAAGCTGTGATGACAGTCAACAGGTCTACGCATTAGACAGAGGTCTATGCATCACCTGCAACCTGATCCTTTTTAAGGGAAGATGCCAGAGACTGAGCCTGGGACTGTGTAAAATTGAGGCATGGGCAATGATCCAAAGAGGCAACATTGCTCACAAAAGCAGTGTTTGCACCTGACATTTGTGGAAGTCCTCGGAACAGAGAGCTCTCAAAGAGGCAAAGGGAGTCCCACACAAAGCATAAAGTTCTTAATCATTCTTACAGACAAAATCAAAGCTACAGGTTGTATTCAACTAAGAGTTAAGTTCAAGCTAAGTTAGTCATGTCTATTAACTTCAGTGGGTCTACTCTGAGTAGGACTAGCATTAAATACCACCCAATATTCTGAGATTCTGAGCAAATGCCACTCAAATGCAGAATTTTCAGTTGGGTTCAACATCCTGAGAATCTCAGCTGTGAATGGAAATAAAAAGTAAGTTTCTAGCCCATAGGGCTGTGAAGATAGGCTTGAAAGGGTTTACAGTTTTATACTATTTGCTCTGATTTTACAGTTTTTATTCCATTGTGCACCACATACGTATGTTCTGCAGTATGTATAAACAAACAATGCAATCTCTCATGAAATCTCAAAAGCTAGATAAGAACTCAGGATTTCCAGGGGATGGCGTTTCAGCCCCCTTTGCTCCACACTCATTCCCTACGGCTAATGTGCAAAGATATATGCAAACTTGAACAGCATATACAGGGGTCACAACAGGTGCTGCACTCTGATTTGTTTTTAAATGCAGGGTATACACACCCTTTAAATAGTTCTAGATGTCTGTTAAAACCAATGAAGTGTTAAGATGCTTTATGAGTGTTTTCTGCCTGACTATGTGGAACTCCACACAGCAGTTTCACATATGTAAAAAGTGGCCCTGTGGTTCCCCCATCATATGGTTACTTCCTCTGTAAGGAAGCTGGCTCTCCATTTGAAGCTAAGGGAAGAGGATGGATGACGCACACAGTCATGGCTTGCATACACTACTACTGGGATGCAGAACCATGGCAGAAGCAGATGTTTTGGCAACAACCACATAAGAATCAGCGTAATCGTCAACCTTCCTCCCACTCCCTTGGAAAAATATCCAACTGAAGGATTACAGGTTCAAGCTTCATATGTTATGTGTATTCCAAACAGCATGAAGTGACATTACTGCTTAAGCAGTGACCAAAAACTATAATGGATACGAAGTAGCTGTTACCACAAACTTTGTATCCACTTGTGATGGATCAGGGACATCTGAGACCTTTCCATGGCCATGACAGATGCTCAAACACACAGAAAAATAAGCCGAGCTACTTACGATGTTCCTTGCTGAGGAATAGACGTCTTAGAAGGTGCATCATACTGCTCTGTAGAAAAACAACAACAATGTTAAGGCTGTGCAAGCATCACACCACTTAAATGGTTTTCTATTGTATTCTCTGTGTATGGGTGTCTGTTTCTCACCGTTTTATTCATTATGTAATATGTGACAGGATAGCAACCTTTCAATGATAGTATATAGTGAGGCCATTGCTAGGAGTACAGATTAATACAGATTCCCAACAGTTTGCAACATTCGTTTTTATTGCACAGATGCAAGATTATGATATATCCAATACACTGAAAGACTAAAGAAATAAGCGCTGCTTAAGCTTTTGGACAGTGTTAAATGCTTCTCTGCTCAACAGAATGCTATAATGCAAGGCTAAAATGCAGGAAAGCTCATTGGAGCACAGACAAGACCAAGGTGACAACTGTCGACAGGCTTTTTATAGCTGGGTCTCAACCTTCCCAAAGCACAACTGGGGTGCTCCTGGATCCATTGTTGTATGTGAACCCCCAAATTATGGTGATAGTCAAGAGCAGTTGCTGCCAACTCCATTTAATGGATTCGTTTTGGCGCTTCTGAAAATTTTCCTGTTTACAAATTAATGCATAATATGAATATAGGAATGTTTATATGGAGCATATGGAGGAATGTGTGCAGCAGGCACACATTGGGCTGAAGCCAGCAGACATTTGTGATTGTTCGGCCTGCTTTCATTTCAGCGGAGTTTGAATGGAAATTTCTGTTCAGTCCCTGTTGAAAGGAACACAACAGCAGCAGGACACAGCAGATTGTATTCAACCAACCGTATATAGTTTTTAAGATCTTTCACTTACTTTGGCTCTGTATTACTGATCCACCATGCTGGGTTTCCTAGAAAGAAGAAAAAAAAGTTTTAAGCATAGCATAGTAGCCAAGGCATAAATCAAGAAGCTCCCAGTTCAACTCCTGCTTCAACTTCATACTTCTGCTGTGAACCAACTCAGTGGCCTTAATCAAGCCAATATATCTCAGCCTCACCCTTTCTATCTGCAATACATGGATAATACTAGCCTACCTTACACAACTGTTGTAAGGATTCTTACGGTGATTTATACAGTATCATAAAAGTACAAAAAGGGCAGGTCTCTGTCCCATGGAGCTCACAATCTTAACATTCAACACGGAGGTTACATTCACACTGTACATTTATTCCACTATTATTCCACTTTAAACGGTCATGGCTTTCCCCAAAGAATCCTGGGTAGAGTAGTTTGTAAAGGGGGTTGAGAGTTGTTAGGAGACTACCTGTTCACCTCACAGAGCTGCAGTTCCCAGAATTCTCTGGGGAAAGGGATTGATTGTTAAACCACTCAAGGAATTGTAGCTCTCTGAGGTGAATAGAGGCCTCCTTACAACTCTCAGCACCCTTCACAAACTACATTCCCCAGGATTCTTTGGGGGAACCCATAACTGTTTAAAGTGGAATAATAGTGGAATAAATGTATGGTGTGAATGTGGCCAGAGAAACAGAAGAGAAAGGAAAGGCAGGGGTAAACAGAAAGAATCTGCTTTTTTTCCAGTTATACATACTTTTTTATTTTAAAAATCTATGCACTGCCCCTTCAACAGAGCTTCAAAGGCAGTTCACAAAAACAGCAAGAAATGGAGACTGAAAGGCCATGGTCAAAGGCTCCAAAGAGATGTTGAGTTTTGAGGAAAGATTTCAAAGCAGTGAGATCAAGCAGTTGGTCTGGGCGGCAGTCCCAGGTATAAGGGGCAGCAAAGAAGAAAGGGGAGGAACCTGAGACAATTAACATGGCATGTTGTACTGAGGTATACTGATACCATATATCGCAGCTATTTGAACACTATAAAGAAATATATGGTTGCCAAATAAGTTATCATTATGTTTGCAGAGTATCTCCTTGAGGATAATATTGAATCCTGACTTTATGCCCCGCGAAAATTACATTTTTGTGCCTTCTAAGAAACTTGCAACACATCTTTTGCTTAAAATGCACTTATTATAACCCAAGTTGCATGTTAAGTTATACAAAACTGTACCAAAACATTACCAAAACCACACCCAAAAGGGCAGCTGTTGTATAATCGACCTCAAAAAAGTGCTACAACACACACAACTGCAAATGAAACAACTGTACATATATGACTGAAACACAAGTTATAAATGGCAAATTGCAATATATTAATACAATAATAACTGTAAGGATACACGCATAAAATTGTACTAAATACAAGAATCATGCAGCATACAAAAATTGATATAGCCATGGTAGCAAAATATTGACACGTATCCGGTAAATTTCTGTCACTTATTCTTGAATATATTGCAATTTGCCATTTATAACTGTGTATTTTGTGTTTCAATCATGTATGTATAATTGCTTCATTTGCACTTGTGTGTGTTATAGCACTGATTATTGAGACCAAAACATGATCAGACATGAACACACGTTTGAGATACAAACAAATCAAATTACGGCAGAAGTAAAGATTAGCCCAGTTTTCACAGAAAGCATACTCTTTACAGTCATCATTTTATTTTATTTTTTAATGTAAACTTTCTCTAAAAATGTAGCAAGTGCTAGAAATGGGTTGAGAGTTATATTTTTAATTGATTAGATCTAAGCAAAAAGAACTTTTTACCTTTGCAGGAAAAGGAAACTTTGAAGGCTCAGCTGTGCTAGGAGTATGGATGGCTGTCAAAGGAGGTGGCCATGAATGGGTCATTTCCTAAGAAAAAAAACAAGAACGGGTACCCGTAATCCCCATGTTTGCTTCCTAGTGCTTGAGGTCCTTGCAGCTATCACTGGAAAGGATGCACAAAGTGATTATGGTTCCCTGGCATTTGAGGACATTGGGTTTTTTGTTTTTGTTTTTGCAGTGGGGAGAGTTCACTATCCTTATCTCACTTGCTCTGTCACCAAGATACTTTTTACCTTCTGTTGCTACCTACAACATTTTCAATGATGTCAATGCAAAGGACAGCGTTAGCAGGCAAAAAACAGCAGCAGCAGGGCTCCAGGAGAACAGGGACATTAGAATTTCAGGATCTGGTTTTTTATCAAAGTTTGAACTTCATACCCAAATCAGCTTTCTTTGGATATAACCTAGAATAGTATTTCATAAAGTTACACTAACTAGAAAAAAATGGAGGGGGAGAAAGCCTCCTCCACACTTTTGTTTCATGTTCTCTGGATGCTGCACAATGACTATGGATCAACTTATGATAAAAACAGACAGCTGACACTACCAACAACTTAAGGACATTTTGTACAATATGCAAAGACACCCCTAGCTTATTACTGACAGTCCTTTCAAAAGAGAACTGCAGCCATTCGTGGCTACCTGATGAATCTACTGCATTATACACATATTTGCAAAAATGGTAAGCTGCCTTTACACTTCATACTTTTAAATGTACAATTAAAACTATCTTGGGTGCTCTCCCAACTTTTTTTTTAATGTATTAAGTGACCCTTGGGTGATATCTGGGTGGTTATCTGGGACCTTGTGGTGAAGAGTGTGTAAGAAATAAAATATTAAATAAATAAATAGAAAAATAAACACCACAATCTGCAAGACCCCATGTTTTGTACACAGTTAACAGAATGCAAGGAATGGCTCCTCTCTACTAAAAAGAGGTGAGAGGTTTTGGAATCCACCAGCAAAAACTGTCGCTCACTCTTTGTCAGTGCCCAGTACTATGAGATGCTAGATCCAGAACACAGGGCCCTGTAGCATCCTGGCCATTTCTACAGACAAAAATCCACTTGCTTGGAACACCGCAAAGCTTCATAAATGTGACTCTTCTTACTATGATACTGTTATTATTTATCAGATGCTATCTACAATCACTGGAGAGGAGCAGTCCACTTTTTCACACAGTCTATGTTGGGTAGACCATTCTCCACCACATGGCATGGTGATGGTCACTCAGTCAGATGGCATTAAAAAACAACAACGGGAACAGCAAGAGATGGTTAGCTCTATCATGCCATGCTTCTAAGCAGTATGAGCAATTTGTCTGGCAATGACTGGAAACAGAATCACTAGCGAATATGAACATGTTCTGATCCTACAAAGCTCTTCTGACCAAAATGTTATTGGGATAATATTAGCACTGTAGGCTACATAAGGATTTTGATATTGATCACAATTACTCAGGCTCTGGTAATCTCCCATTTAGGCAGCTGCACTGTACGTGGGACTACCTTCAAAAATGGTTTGGAAACTGCAGTTTGTCTACAACAGGGCCACAACATTATTAACTGGGCCTAGGCAGTCTGACCATATTTTACCTGCGCTTTGTCAGCTGCACTGCCTCTCGGTTCATTTCTGGATCCAATTTAACCACTTTAAAAAGCCTAAACAGCATAGGACCTTTAAAGCCCTAAATGGCTACAGAGACCAGGCAACTTGAAAGACCACATGTACCTACCCAAACCTTAAGATCCTCTTCAGAGGGCCTGCTCTTGGTGCTACTGCCAAATGAACTGAAGGGAGTAGCCACCAGGGAAAGTGCCTTTTCAATAGCGGCACCACAATTAGGAACAGCATTTCCAGGGGGCTCACCTGACACTATGTCTGTGATTTTTTCAGACCATTGTGTTCACCCAGACCTTTTCAAATAACTTAAGCAGTCTGGTTTTTAAATAAATCTGTTTTAATTTGGGGGATGTGGTTGAAAATGAGTTCTGCTTTGTTGTATTTAATTCTGTCGTTCTCCCACCCACCACTTTTAAATGGTTTTACTTTCCATTTCAATTTTTAAAAAAATCTTTATTGTAAGCCACCCAAAAGGACTTCATCCTATGGGGTGGCATATATATGTACATACAGTGTCTTCCCCAGGGCTAGAACACATGATTTGTTTTAAGCCTATCACAAGGGCTGTACTGAAATACTCAGGTTGATTAGGATGAACAGTTTTATGGGAAAACATTATTGCTTTGGATGAACAAACAATCTTGAATTCATACATAGTAGCTAGCAAGAGAGAGAGAAAAGTAATTCCTTCCTTTATAACAGAAATAAATGGGCTTGCTATGCACATCTTTCGCCGGCAATGCACTCACCTTTAAAATTTCTTCAACACAATGGGCTTCATTGGAGAAAGATTGCTGAAAAACACCAGGACAAAAAGTGGTTATTGAGTGGACTGGTTCACATTCACCAGCAGAAGTGTAAACTGCTGTTCAAAGATTTGCTTAAACAGCAATTTTATTAACATTATGCATAACAATGAAATGATGATATTTATGAGCACTGTTACCAGGAGCCCTGTTTAGGGCCAGGACTTCCTTTCCCTAGTTGTGTTCTTCCGGCGGGAGGGGGGGGGGAGACTTCCTTCTCAATTAAGCCACACACACCCAAACCACTGGGAGACTACAGTGGGCAGATGTTACCCTCACCCCACAGCGATGGGAATTTCTGCATGTCAGGGAGGCACCTCTTCCACAGGTTCGGTATTTTAAGAAGGAAGCTCCTACATCACGGTGTCCCTGTAGTTAACTATTTTTGCTGCTGGTTGGAAGCATACACAGTCATCACCGCAGGAGTCTGCCCCTCCAAGGAATAAGGCTAGCGCGAATATAGCTGGGTGCCTCTTCTAAGATCTTAACACCACACCTATCACTTTGTTACAGGAACACTTCAAAATTCACCTTTGTCCACCACACCCATGCTGCAAAGCTTAAAGGTTCTGGCTTTCCACTGGCAGAGTACTTTTATTTCACAGTAGAGAAGAAGGCAAGTCTCGGCTAGACTCCAGCAGATTAAGCCAACATTTCAACACACAGTAGTAAGCTATGCCAGCCTTTCCCAACCAGTGTGCCTCCAGATGTTGTTGGACCACAACTCCCATCAACCTCAGCTAGCATTGCCAATGGTCAGGAAGATGGGAGTTGTAGTCCAACAACATCTGGAGGCACACTGGTTGGGAAAGGCTGAGCTATGCTGTGCCAGATAGGACCTTGGGAGAAAGAGGACAAATCCTAAAAAGAAGCTTATTTTTTTAAAACAAACAAAAGTTATGCAATGCCCATTAATCAGTGCTCCCAACTGTAAACCTGTGTAACTGTTTTTGCTTTCATTTGTCTTTATTTTACTTCAAAGATGTTATACTGCTGCTCTTATGAAGTTTCACAGCAATCAAATTCATTTCTGCAAATCCTTATATTCTCCTCTGTTGGTTTCTCCAAAGTCTCTTTTAATCACCACAGGAGCAGGTGCCTATACATTTTTCCTATGAAACCCTGTAAGCTGCTATGTATACTGATGGCACAATATAAATAATAATTTAACCCACACCCAACCAATCTTCCCAAGTCTTTCCCCTCCGTTCCAGTGCATTCACCTTTGCTGATATTTCCGAAAGCTGTCAAAGGCATTTGCAAGACAGCTAACAGAAACAAGCCTTGCAAAACCAAAGTTCATTCATCAGATTTTTGTGCAAAACTTTTGACAGTTTGCAACTTAGAATATGTTTAGCTGAACCCTGGCTGCCACACAACTTCAAGTTAAGCATCTTAAAAATACAGTTTGCCTGCTAAACCGGGGAAAAGAATGTACAGTGTATAAAAAATACTTCAATCTACTGTTCAGCCTTAAAGCACAAGCAAATATAACGTTCTGCCATCTGCTCTTTTAGAGGGAAGGTTCCGCAAAATTCCCTTTGCTGAATGATATTGCCCATGTGATATTGGTGCTATTGAGACCGCAACTCATGTCCTACTAGAATGTATATTTTATAATGATCTCCGCAGACGGTTTATCACCCCTTTTCTCCAGAATTTGCCGGGCAGGGATGTAACTTTTTATATGCATTACTTCTTTGCAGACACAGATCCCCGTATTACATATAAGGTTGCAAACTTTTTTGCTGCAGCGATTGATTTACGTAAAGTGCTTATAACCCAGGGACCGCTGCACTTTGCAACATCTGTCTAAATAGTTTGTATATACATACTTTTAGGGGATACTGCATTGTTAACCCTGTTTTGTACTGTCTATGCTTGTATGATATATCTTTCTGGTCATCGACCGTAATAAACCATTCATTCATTCAAATTAACCATAGTTAATGTTAACCAGTTTGACTGATCTGACATATTGTGTTTAACTAAAAGAGGAAGAGGAAGCTTCCAAACTACTACTCCTGGCCATACAGAAGGGAGGAGTGCATGAACCATAGAAAAGGTTAATTTCATACATGTCTCTTAGACATGGTTTAGTGTGATGTCTGAACAAGACCAGTAAGATTAGAATGAGTGTGGTGGTGCTGGGGAAAGTGAACAACAAGAAACAGTTGTTACATATGTCTCTATGAAGTTGCCTTACATTTTCAGATGTATACAATCCATTCAGCCCATGCAAGGAGGAATAAGCTTATTTCAACTTCTGCATCCTCATGCATCCACATAATTAAAAAACTGACGTTAAAAAAACTGTTGTGGCAATATAATCAGTAAAAATGTAATTAGGGAACAAATGAGAAGATGCATTGAGATGTGCAACAATTAGTTCTGTTCCTTTATGCAAGGGGGTGTAGCTCAGAGGCAGAGCACACTGCATGAAGAATGTCCCAATTTCAATTCGTGTCAGGGCTGATGCAAGAGATTGCACCACCTGAGCGGCCACAACCTTCACTCCTATTTATCTCCCCATTGCCTCTGTGTTCTTCTTCATGATGGGTGTGGTACCCCCAACCCCTCACAGCTTTTTGTTTGTTTGGCCTCTGCTTCAGTAGTGGTGCCACTCCTCTCCCCCACTCCAGAGTACATGATGATGCAGTGGCAAAAGGTCCTTCTGCCATCACCTCCTCCCTCCTTGCCTCACTCTAGGGAGCACCAGGGTCCTACCCGCAAAGGAAGGCATTCTGGGCAGGGTGGTCATGAAAGTAACTGTGCGGCTGAAGTTTGCAGTGGTAACAAATCATGTCTAAAATGAGAAGAAAAATGTTTATAAGGTTACAGTAATTTTAATCTAACCCTCCCCCTCCCCCATTTTAGGCATCATTAGCCACCACAGCAAACCATGGAGGCAGCACAGGTGCTTTCACAGCAACTCCACCCAGAATGCCTCACTCTGAGGGAAGGAACCCCTCGCAGGTCCTTTCCTCAGAGTGAGAGAGGGAGGGAAGAGGTGGAGAGCCACACAAGGCAGGGCCGGCCACCAGTTTGCTGCCCCCACACCTGCCACCTGAGGCAGTTGCCTCAGTTTCCTTGATGGAAAAAATAGGCCTTCCGTTTTTAAGAAATGGGTCAGTCATAGGAAACACCTTAACTAAGGCCCTAGGGAGCCATTAGGGTGTTTGTATTCAACTAATGTTTACTCAGGGTACACCCACTGAAATCAATGAACCTAATTTCAGTGGGTCTACTATGAGTAAAACTTAGCTGAACACAATCCAATGTCAGTTAGCATAGACAATTCTCGGCTAGACTGGTAAAGCGAAATCCATGGCTAGCATAAACTACAGTATTTTCACAAAAGCAATGTTCAAAACATGAGAGCTTCCCATTGTTCAGCAGAGATGGAGAAAGAGTGGGGGTGTGTGTGCGTGTGCATGCAGACACATGAGGGGGGGAGAGAGGAGAGTGTAATTAAATGCTTCCAGAGTTAACTTTTTAGTACTGGCTAACTACAAGAAAGTGCTCTAACTTCATCCAAAAAATAGTAAGAAAAGAGCAATATATATGGCAAGCATGCTGCCTATCATAGTTGCCTTTCCTTTCACCATTGTGTATAGGCTCTTGTCAGAACGCTGAACACCCTTCACTGCCTTAGCAATCCTGCTTGCAGAAATAAAATTTGAAAATGCAAATATGAAACCAGAAAGTTTCACAAACAAGAAATAAAACAAGGAAGCCGAAGTAATTTTGTTGGGTCTCGCTAAGCATATTTCAGATGGCAATTCAGGTTAAATGTTCTTTTATCAGAGCCAGTGTGGTGTAGTGGTTTCAGTGTTGGACTACAACCTGGGAGACCAGGGTTTGAATCCCCACACAGCAATGAAGCTCACTGGGTGACCCTGCGCCAGTCACTGCCTCTCAGCCTCAGAGGGAGGCAATGGTAAACCTCCTCTGAATACCTCTTATTATGAAAACCCTATTCATTGGGTTGCCATAAGTCGGGATCGACTTGAAGGCAGTCCATATCATGTATGATGAATAGTAAAGGATAAGCGATACTTTCCCAGTAATTTTTGCGCTGCATCATGCTAATAATTTATTGTAATCCTAATTATATAACTTGGAATCAAGTTAATCTTAAAATCACAAAATGAGGCTTTTGCACAAAGGTGCTTGGGCAAAACATGATTATCATCATCATAAATTTTCAGAGCAGCTTTCATGACTGAAATACTTTTTTGAGTTTTTGGCCTCTCCTGTGAGGAAGGTCACTGTTGCTCTCATTTTACAAACTGGGAATTGAGGCTGAGAGATGGTGGCTTAGCCTATAAGGCCACCCAGAGAGTTCACGGCTGAGTTGTCGTTTCCCAGGGCCAAGTCCAAGGCTCTATTCCAGTGGACCACACATGCAAACAAAATACTCTCCAGCCTGTGGCACACTGCCAACGTGGATCTTGACTCTGTGCAACAGGACCACAACTACTATGAACAGGCTGCAGTATTTCACCATAAGGACTCTGGAGCATGTAATTTTGTTGATTACGTGGCTTGCAAAGTGAAAAGTTGTGGGAGTGTGAGAGTATTACTTAAATAAGTAAGGAGAAGCTGAAGGCATGATGTGTTAAAGCAGAGCCAGTGGTCTTCTGAGAGAATGTATAAAGAGTAGCTTCAGAGGTGAGATCATGGGATGAGTTAGGAAGAAGCTAACTCTCCCCCTCCCCCCATGAGATATGGGGAACACAAGTTGACTTGGGAGGAATCTAGGAGGCAAGCTTCACTAAAAAAATGGAGGCGCAGGATGGGTGAGATAGGTGGCATACAGGAAAAATTGATGTCAATGTGTGTGCCTCTTGCCACTGAGCCAGGCTGCCGAGGAGGAGCCAAGGCTCAGAAGTAAAAGTGTATGCATTGCATGCCACAGGTCACAACTTCAATCCTGGGCATCTCCAATTAAAAAGGATCAGCTAGCAGGTGATATGAAGGATCCTTGCTTGAGATCCTGGAGAGCTACTGACAACTGTTCCCATTCACATGCAATGGTAGGCCATAATTAGAAACAAACCATGACTTACCATGAATGAGCAGTATGCTGCTCAAATCATGCCTGCCCTGCTCTTCCCTTTGCTGAGCTGGGAGGGTACACATCACAGCACTGGCTTAGTAATTCATACAGTATTACCAAGGGAGGTGGTGGGCTCTCCAACACTGGAGGCATTCAAGAGGCAGCTGGACAGCCACTTGCCCAGTTTGCTTTAAGTTTGATTCCTGCACTGAGCAGGGGGTTGGACTCGATGGCCTTATAGGCCCCTTCCAACTCTACTATTCTATGATTCTATGCAACTGGGTTTCTATTGTGGTTTGGAGACAAGGAAACCATTAGCACTGGTTTGCATGTAACACTAACCCAGCACTGTGATTTGTTTTCTCTTGACTTGGCAAAGGGAACAATACCATGGTGTGCGAGCTAGGCCAGTGTGAAGGCACAACACTAGGCCAGATGAATAAGTAGGCAGACCTGGTATGAAGGCAGCTTGCTAGGTTTCTGAATGCATATGTGAGGACCCAGAAAGGGATTGAGCTATTATGGGTTACGGACTGTGTTGGCATAGAGGCTGCAATGAGTGGAACTTACTCAATGGGACTTACTCTAAGGTAAGCGTGTATACAATTGCAGCCATTAGCAGCTGGTGAGGTGGCATGGGTGGGACTGCTACTCTCCTGACTTCTGAATGTGTCAGGTCACTGCTGGTGACCAAGAGGGAGAGGGGAGAGGCAAAACACAGTGCAGCAGAGCAAATCAGATACTCTTGCCTTCATGCACCACACCTTGCCCCTCCCTCTCTCAGTCAGAGTAAGTCCCATTGAAGTAAATGGGGCTTACTCCAGGGTAGATTGCACCATGATTTTATTTCAGTTTGGCTGGACTCTGTTTTTCCCCCTTTTTGGTTGGAACTTTTAATACTCTTCTGACTATTAAGCCATACTGATGCTTAGTGGCAAGGGTAGATTATAAAACTAGATTTATTAGTATTGTTGCCTTTATCTGTCTACTGGTTTCATTTTTTTATGATCAGAGCCAAAGGCTGATCTAAGCAATGACCCTTGTTACTTTTTGAAGGGTCAGTTTTGAAATCAGTGACTTGTCAAACGCATCTGTATTTGGTTTTGATTAAATTCCACTTTCAGTAGGGATTAGGCTTAATTCTGTTTTGCCACGTAGATATATATATATATTTGCTGGGCCTGCTTAATTTCCACAAAACGCAAGGGAAATTAGGCTGAAGACTGCCAATGGTGTCCTCATTTCACTTGTGTGTGTCCAGCTAACTTTAGCAAAGGCCTTACAAGAGCAGAAGACTTTGCAATATAAGAGAGAGGTCACCAAAGCTAAATCCAAAAGCCATAAAGGCCATGGCTTCATATGAACCAAGACACTTTAAATCTGGTCTTCAATAACTGAACTTTGTTCTGCTACGTGCCAAATAACTACCAATAATGCCTCTGAGCATGTGTCAAAATCACTTTCTGTTCCACCACAATCACACACACACTTAAGAGAAAGGGTTTCTAGGAGCTTCGTCCTAATACTTCGTACAAAAAAACATTAACCATTGCATCTTCCTAACCATTAAGGAACATTTTTCTTAACTATTAAGAAAATTCACACCAAACATTCAGATGAAAGTTAATGGATACACTGAACTTCTACAATTCCAGTCTGTGCAATGTCAGCATGAGACAGTATGTAGACATATGACCGGTAGTTAAGAAAAATGCAGGAATCCCCAGGGCAACTTCTAGGGCAAGTAAAGAGTTGCTAAGGGAGATATGAACTCTCCTTTGAGTTCTTTTGAGGAGCATGTCTTGAACACATTATCAGTTATGGGAACAAATTCTTTCTCTCAAATGTTTTGCTAAGGCATTTTCAAACAAGTTGGGGACCCCCCTCACACATACTTTTCTTTTGATCTGCCTTGTCTATAAGCCAAGAAAAGAAATCAGTGTTCAAATAGCAATTTGGGTATAGAATTTTATTGCACCACACGTACAGCCCCCAGCATGTTACAGGAAGTACACATTCTTACAAACCTTGGAACATGATCTTGTTACATGTGCTTCACTTTTTTTGGCTGAGCTGCAACATGCACATCCAACCCAACCCCCCAACTTAAGGCAGCCCAACTACTTAGGTTCCAATCCTATGAACATTTCCTTGGGAGTAAGCCCCACTGACATAATGGTAATATTGTGGTGGTAATACAGCTGGACTGGCTTAAGAGATTTTGTAGCAGTCATTGCAACATTTAAAAATCATTAGATTGGTTTAACAATTATCTTCAAAACTACAAATGGAAGTGTTAGGGATAAATTGAAACCCCCAGTGCCAGTCAAACTATAGTTCACTTGTCCTAACTAAACCAGCTTGGGCTTTATGGGAAATAGAACCAAACTGGCCTTCATTTGACTTTTGATATAACATGTCGGTTTATTTCCTGGTGACCTGACCCTTACCTACATTCCAGTGGCTCGCATAATAAAAGCCGGTTTAAGCTGGAAACTTCCCTACTATGCATTTCTGTATCACATTTATGCTTATGGCCTTGTTTGTTACTACTAATGTGCCTTGCATAGAAATGTCAAACGCTATTCCAATGCCCCTCATATCCTTGACTTGTAATACTCCTTTTGATATGTAAGCAGAATAATATCATGTCTGTCTCTAGTTTAGAGGGCGCCCGGTTGCAGCTGGGCCTCCCCTCAATAGTTGCCTTTGTCTGTTCCTGCATAGTGCTTATCTCAAGGACATGCGAAGTATGCAGACATGGAGTCTGAAAGATAGTCTTGATGTTTCTACTTTGTCCTTCCCCCGGTACCCCTTTACCTCCTTACATATGCCCCAAAGCTATGATAGTTGGCAATTGTTTCCTTTGTATTTTATGACGTGAACCCGATATTGTAAACTTCGGGGTAAACCTATATAATCCCTTGAACACCAATAAACGAGGTCCCCATGCTGGCCTGCTTCGGCTTGTAAGTATTGGGTCCCCTTTGCAAAGGTTTTTTGTCTCGTGTTACTTGATCTCTGATAGTGGGTTCATTTGCACTCAGCTCCGCACTCTTCCCGGGTGTAATAAGCGAGTTGGGGTAGACAGGGAGGCTTGCGTGTTGGGTTTGGACCTAACAATAGGGGGCTCGTCCGGGATCCCTTGTGCGGACCCCCTTTTTGCCATTGCACCCCTTGATTTGATAACAGGCGCCACGAGAAACTTTTCTCGGTTATCAATAAAAGCGGGCGGCTTTGACACTTTGGGGATAAAGCACAGTTGAGGAAAAACCCGCTATCAGACGTCATGGGAAATAAAGGGAGTGTGCCGGTAAAGGACAGCCCTTTGGGGATCATGTGTATGCTGTGGCAAGAGGAGGAATTGCCAGTGCGAAGGAGAGGCCTGAAAAAGAAAAAGATGATAGAGCTCTGTGAGGAGGAGTGGCTGCGGATGACTGCAGTGTCGGTGCCGGGTGAACGGTGGCCGAGGGGTGGGTCCTTTGAAACCGCTCTGCTACTGGGAGTGCGGAGACGGATTGGGGATACCCACCCGGATCAATTGGAATTTTGGCTCCTATGGAAAATAGGGTCGCAAAAATGGGATAGTCTTACTTTGATGGCAGTGAGAACTTTGTCCATTGAGGAACCCCCTCCTCATTATTTTAATGACGACATGTCAAGTAAAAGAACGGTCTTGAATCGTTCTATAATACCCTCTGCTCCGGATCCGCTACCAGCTCCCGGGGGCGGGGATCCCAATCCGGAGGAAGGGGCCTTTTCATTTGTATCAGATGATGAGACAGACGAAAAAGGGAAAGAGAAGGGGGCCTCAGGGGGCATGGACACGCGCAAGCGAAAAAAGGAAAAGAAGAGAAAAGAGGCAGAAGCGTTGGAGATGCCTTTGCTTGTACATGATCAGCCGTACGTGGACGGCCACGGGGGTATCCAGCGTACTGAGGTGGTTGAATTAAAAAGTTGGTTGGAATGGGACTTAAAAGAATGGAGCAGAATGGCTGGAACTTTTGGGGAACAGCCAAGGAGAATAAGAGAACTGTTGGGCAGGTTGTTTGAAAGCCACAATCCGACGTACTCGGATGTGGAACATTTGTTGAGAAGGGTACTGACAGGTGAGGAACGTAGCAGGTTGTGGACATTGGAGACTGCTTGGGCTGCGGAGGCGGCAACAAATAGAGCTTGGTCGGACCGAGCACAAACGGCTGCAGCTTGGGCAGCGGGAGACTGGACGCAGCCTCGCCGTGCTCAGCTGCAGACCGATAGGGATAGGATTCTGACGCACTTGGAGCGAATGTCACAGAAACCCCCCAACCAAGCTAAATTTATGGCGATCAAACAAGAAGCCAGCGAACCTCCCAGAAAATTCTGGTCGCGCTTGTTAGAGGGAGCACGTAGTTATACTAATTTGAACCCAGAAAACGTGCTGGACCATCCGACCCTCATTGCCAATTTTGTTCACCAAGCGCAGCCAGCGGTGAGGGATTACTTTCTGAATTTCAGACCCGGATGGGGGGGGGAGGCTGTGACTGTGATTTTAGAGGTAGCAGATTTTGTGTGGGATAAGGATAAGGAGAAAAGTAGAAAGAAGGAGAAGAAGGAGGATTTTGAAATGCTGGCTTTTGCAATAAGAGGCCAGCCACCGAATAGAGGATTTCGAGGCAGGGGCAGAGGTTTCCCAAGGGGACTGAGAGCCGGAAACCAGAGAGGAAGGGGACAAATGAGTCATTCATGGCAGGGAGACAGGGCTTGTTTTCAATGTGGAGAATACACTCATTTCAAGAAAGACTGTCCGTGGAGGACAGGGGACGCGCAGTACACCCCTAACAACCCTTCTTACCCAGATTTTACAGGTACAAACGCTGATTTTTCGCCCCCACCTCCACCTGCCGCTCAACAGACACCGGCTTCATGGGACCAGTACGGCGGACGCCCAGTGAACCAACAATGACTAAATATGGATAGGGAGAGACTGGGAGCAGGGCTAATGAATCTTATGTCTTTGGCAGGTTTCTTTCTCTCTCTCTCTCTCCCAATCCAAGAACCCAGACTGTCCTTACACGTGCAGGGACAACCGGTGACCTTTCTGGTGGATACGGGAGCCACGTACTCCCTGCTAAATATTGCACCTGACAATTGGTTGAGTAAAGAAGTGAAAATGACAATGGGGGTAGACGGAAACCCCACACCCATGTGCATAACGTTACCATTGCAAGTGAAATATAGTGATAAAATGTTTAACCATGTTTTTCTCTACTCTGCTTCATGCCCTATTTCTTTAATGGGCCGTGATATGTTATGTAAACTGGAGGCTACCTTAACCTGCACCCCTGACGGGGTGGGTTTATTGATGAGTGTATTGGGGGTGCCTGTGGGGAACACAATTAAACACAAACATATAGGTCACAGCTTACCAGAAGATCTCGCTGACCTGCCACCCGACTTGTGGGGTACAGAGGATACGGATGTGGGATTGCTGCGATCGGTAAGCCCTGTCAGAATACAGGTAAAGCCATTCCTCCCGCCACCAAACGTCGCCCAGTATCCTCTGTCATTAAAAGCAAGGGAAGGCATACGCCCCATAATTGAAGGTTTTATTGCAAAAGGAGTCATCCGGCCGCAGCGGACCCCCTGTAACACGCCAATACTACCTATAAAGAAACCTCCAAAGAAACCCGGAGATCCCGTCCGGTAGAGATTTTGCCAAGACTTGAGAGCGGTAAACAGGTATGTGATCCCTTTACACACTGTTGTTCCAGATCCAGTGACAATCATCAGTCAGATTCCATGGGACGCGAAGTGGTTTACCGTCATTGATCTAAAAAATGCCTTTTTCAGCATCCCTCTCCACCCAGATTCGCAGCATTTGTTCGGGTTCGAATGGGACCAGCGCTCTTTCGTGTGGACCCGAATTCCTCAGGGATACTGTGATAGTCCCGGGGTGTTTAGCCAGTGTCTACGAGACGACCTCGAGGGGTTCACCCCAAAAGGGGCTTCAGTTCTTGTTTTGTACGTTGATGACATCTTGATTGCGAACGGACACCAGGGGGCGCTGCGAGAAGACGGTAAGGCTTTTCTGCTATACTTGCATTCAAAGGGCCATAAAATCGACCCGAAGAAAATTCAGTGGCTATCAGAGAAAGTTAAGTATTTGGGGTTCATTTTAACGCCAGAGGGACGAGAAATGGATCCTGGGCGCGTTTCCACTATACAGAATTGTCCGCTCCCAAAGACAAAGAGACAGTTAAGAGGGTTCCTGGGACTGACTGGGTTTTGCAGACCTTGGCTGCCATCCTGTGGAGAATTGAGCAAACCGCTACACGCGCTTACTGCGAGTAAAGCTCCTGATTTGATACAATGGAGCCGGGACAATGAAAAGGCGTTTGAATTGCTAAAGCAAAGCGTAGCCACGTCTATGTCTTTGAAACCACCGAATTACGGTAAACCCTTTCATTTATTTGTTCATGAAAGGTCGGGGGTAGCTAGTGGAGTTCTGACACAACTGTACGGTCCCAGTCACTTCCCAGTGGCGTTTTATTCTCAGCAAATTGACAATGTGGCTCGTGGAACCCCCACATGCACACGCACGCTGACTGCGGCGGCTTTACTTTTGACCAAGGTGAAAGGATTGACCCTCGGTCATTCCACTACTGTCTGGACTTCGCATGCACTTTCGGCTTTGTTGCGAAAAGGTACCACGCAAGTGTTTTCAGCGCAGAGGCAGCAACAGCTGGAAGCAGAGCTGTTAGAGGATCCTAATGTGCGGTTTGAACGTTGCGGGCCGTTAAACCCAGCCACCCTCCTGCCCGAATTGCCTCCACCCTTCCCAGACCATGACTGCGTAGATGTTTTGCAATCCACCTTGCAGATCAGACCTGATCTGTCTGATGAACTGCTACCGGAATCAGATGTCATTCTCTTCACGGACGGCAGTTCCTACTACCAGAATGGGGTAAGATACACAGGTTTTGCAATAACACAATGGGACGTGGTAGAGGCGGCAGCCCTCCCTGGACGGTGGGGAGCACAAGCAGCAGAGATCTACACGCTGGCCAGAGCGTGTCAGTTGTCAGCAGGCAAAAAGGTGACTATCTTCACAGACAGCAGGTATGCTTTTGGAGTTATACATTGTCACATTCATTTGTGGAAATATAGGGGGTTTACAACTGCAGGGGGAAAACCAATTCAACATCTGGAACTCGTGCAAAAGTTGTTACAAACTATTCTTGAACCTTTACAGCTAGCGGTGGTCCATTGCAAAGCACACACCAAGGAGCAGGATCCTGTGACGCTAGGCAATGCCCTGGCAGATCAAACCGCGCGCCAAGCGGCATTGCTTCCTATAAGCATGCCGACTTTGGCACTGGCAACCACTGCCTTTGTCCCGCCTGTATCTGTTTCAATACCCCCACAGGAACTGAAGCGATGGACGGAGCTAGGAGCGATCCTGAAACAACAGTTATGGACTATGCCTGATGGTCGAGCATGCCTTCCCAGAGCTTTGTACGACACGGCAGCGAAATGGTTCCACGACCGTGGAGGCCATTACGGTACACACGCGTTAGTGGACTCGATCACACGCTTCTGGTATGCTCCCGGAATTCAACCAGTATGTGGTGCAATAGTGAAAGCATGTCACATTTGCCAAGCAAACGGCCCAGCCTTACCAAATAGGGCCCCGCAAGGGGGTAGACCCGTACCGGCTGCACCATTCTTACACATTCAAATTGACTTTGTTGATCTCCCTAAAGCGGAAGGGAAGAAACACCTCTTGGTCATGGTATGTCCCTTAACAGCATGGATAGAGGCATTCCCAACCACAAATGCCACCGCCAAATGGCCAAATGGCCAAAATACTGTTGAAAGAAATAATACCACGGTTTGGGGTTCCAGAGGTAATAGACTCAGACCGAGGAACACACTTTATGGGACAGATTTTGGCGAAAGTCGAAGAAGGTCTGGGAATCAAACACTGTTTATCATCCACAATCGTCCAGGGCGACGGAGAGACAGAACCGGGAAATTAAGACGGCATTGGCTAAGTATACTCAGGAAATAGGTTTAAGGTGGCCTCAGGTACTCCCTCTCGTTCTTTTCCATTTGCGCACCCGCCCTACCCGAGCCTTAGGGCTATCGCTGTTTGAATTAATGTATGGCAGGCCTCCCACAAAAGGGGGGAGCTTGCCAAATGTGGATGTTTCACTATTGGGGGGGGATCACATAACTGTATCCCAGTATCTTTCTCTGCAGAGTAGACTCCGTGAATTGTGGAATGCTGCGGGATCCACCAAGACGGTGCCCCTTGAAGACCAGGTGCATCCATACTGTCCCGGGGACTTTGTTTGGGCAAAGAAATTCGTGAGGGGCGATTCTTTGCAGCCAAGATACACAGGACCGCATCAAGTCCTTTTAACCACACAAGCAGCCATTTTCCTGGAAGGACGGAAGTCGTGGATACATCATTCCCACGTAAAGCCTGCTGTGGTAGCGGCACCACCAACCCCCCAGGTCCCCAAAATACGTTTGCAGAGGAACGAAGAAACAGGCCAGTGGCAGGCGGCCCAACTCCCTTTCCAGGACGCAGACATCGAGTAAACATCAACGCAGAAATGCCCCGGCAAGGATGGAGGATGTCTGCCTTCTTGTGGGTTGTGGGTGTTTTGATTCATCATGCCTGGCCCCTATGTTGCCCCCCCAATGTGAAAATATGCAGTGACAATGACTATTACTATCTGAAAGATTTTGGACGAACAATTCCGAAAACACAGGACTGTCCAGATCCCTTCCTGTATGATGTGGATCAGATAAAGGAAGGAACGGTGAAGGCTGACATTGCGGGACGTTTGTGTCATAAAGCAGCAATTATATTGCAACATAACTACACAGGCAGCTGGATAGCACATTGTATCCGAGTGGAAATTGAATGGCCCATCAGACTTGCACTTCGGTGTAGACAATATCGCCCTATGCCTAACTATGGTTGCCCCCCCAATGTGGATGTAAAATCCATAAGAACAGAGTATAACATGTTTACTTTTCAGATACAAGAAAATAGAATTCAGCCCAGGGTAACAGAAAAACAGAAGTTTTGTGTGGGTATCGGTATACCATCTTGCTATGCGTGGCTGAATGATAAATTGAGCACCCAGAAACCCGTACAGAAGCAGGAAACAGCTCCTAAGAAGGGTACTTGTTATGTCTGTGCACACACACCACCACATGGACAGGCTGGAGTCCCCTTGACTGGGGCCCCTTTGCCGTTGAAAGAATATCTTTCCTTTGCCTCACATTCCAGCTCACAGGAACTAGAAGGGGGGCTGGTTCTAAGCGGGCCCATCGCCAGATCGGTTTGTGTAGGCAGCGGAAGCCAGCCAACGGGTGGGATGTTGTGTGATGGTTTGATCTACTCTACAAATCCGGGTAATTGGACGTTTTTAAATGGAACACACAGAGCAGAGGGCCTGACTTGGTTATCCATCTGGCAGCATTTGTTGCGGCTGACTTTCGCGGACCACCATCTGGTGCCTTTCCTCACGGACTTAGTGGACCACCAAACCCCAGCTGGACTCTGGTGGCTTTGTGGACACTCGGCGGTAAGGAAACTACCAGTATCGGGCTCTTGGACCTGTACTCTGGGGAGGGTGGTACCAGGGCTCCGGGTTTCCCACACACTCCCCTCTCTGCGCCGTCGCAACAAGAGAGGCACAGGGGAGGCAGTACTGAGAGGATTCTTTCCAATGTATGGTGCAGCCAAAACATACCAGGAACTCATAGAACCGTCTCAAGCCTTTGAACGCTTTATGAATGATTCGGCTATTTCTTTTTCAGATCTAACAAATGAACAAGGGCAAATTAGGACTGTAGTTTTGCAAAACCGGCTCGCCTTGGACTTTTTATTAAGCTCTCACGGGGGGCTCTGTTCATTAATAGGGAGCGAATGTTGTACCCATATTACAGACAGCAAAGCTGACGTTATTAAACACATTAATGATATCGGGAACATCTACCATGAGGTAGAGCGCATTGGGAATTTCTCTTTGTTCTCTGGGTTCTCTGACTGGTTTTCAGCATGGCCTGACTGGCACAAAATATTGTTTTACGTTGTTATGGCACTTGCCTTGTTGATTTCTATTTGCTGTTGTTTGCAATGTATTCCTAATTTGATGCAATTGGCCTCGGTCTGTTTGGGAAAGCTCACCTTGTCCTTTTCCCGAAAACTTCAGCCGACTTACATGGAAATGGCTTTGAGACCGATTTGGCAACCCAAGCAAGGTAATACAGCTACCTGAGAGACTAGTCAGTCTCTCAGGGCTGAAAGGGGGGACTGTTAGGGATAAATTGAAACCCCCAGTGCCAGTCAAACTATAGTTCACTTGTCCTAACTAAACCAGCTTGGGCTTTATGGGAAATAGAACCAAACTGGCCTTTATTTGACTTTTGATATAACATGTCGGTTTATTTCCTGGTGACCTGACCCTTACCTACATTCCAGTGGCTCGCATAATAAAAGCCGGTTTAAGCTGGAAACTTCCCTACTATGCATTTCTGTATCACATTTATGCTTATGGCCTTGTTTGTTACTACTAATGTGCTTTGCATAGAAATGTCAAACGCTATTCCAATGCCCCTCATATCCTTGACTTGTAATACTCCTTTTGATATGTAAGCAAAGTAATATCATGTCTGTCTCCAGTTTAGGGGCGCCCGGTTGCAGCTGGGCCTCCCCTCAATAGTTGCCTTTGTCTGTTCCTGCATAGTGCTTATCTCAAGGACATGCGAAGTATGCAGACATGGAGTCTGAAAGATAGTCTTGATGTTTCTACTTTGTCCTTCCCCCGGTACCCCTTTACCTCCTTACATATGCCCCAAAGCTATGATAATTGGCAATTGTTTCCTTTGTATTTTATGACGTGAACCCGATATTGTAAACTTCGGGGTAAACCTATATAATCCCTTGAACACCGATAAACGAGGTTCCCATGCTGGCCTGCTTCGGCTTGTAAGTATTGGGTCCCCTTTGCAAAGGTTTTTTGTCTCGTGTTACTTGATCTCTGATAGTGGGTTCATTTGCACTCAGCTCCGCACTCTTCCTGGGTGTAATAAGCGAGTTGGGGTAGACAGGGCGGCTTGCGTGTTGGGTTTGGACCTAACAGAAGCATTCAACTTTCACAGTAATTTCGAATAGAATTCATTTTGGGGTAGTTCGTATATTCACTCTGGATTCTGAACCTTGATGACAATTTATTATTGTTTTATTAAGTTTAGTAAGATGATGAGGGCTAGAAACGTTACACACAAAAACACAAGAACAGTAAGATTCTAACAAAAAACCATGGGTAACACACAAAAGGCACAGCAGGGACTGCATATCCAACACTGACTATAAAATCTAACCCGTTTTTTTAAAAATGCAGGCCACCTTTGAAATAATATATTCAAAACTAAAAACAAACAGAAAACACATGGAGTAACATTTTGTTGTCAAAACTGCTTAAAAGCTAAGGCTGTGAAGACTAGAAATTGCACCCAGGAGAACTGCTGCAAAATACTATTAGTATAAGCTAAGCCTTAAGTAAGCAAGCAAACACAAACACACCCGTACACACAAGAGAGAGAGAGAGAGAGAGAGAGAGAGAGAGAGAGAGAGAGAGAGAGAGAGAGAGAGAGAGAGAGAGAGAGAGAGAGAGAGAGAGAGAGAGAGAGAGAGAGAGAGAGAGAGAGAGAGAGAGAGAGAGAGAGAGAGAGAGAGAGAGCGCTGCAGTAATGTGTTGCGGATGTATTTGGGGGGGTGTCTTCAAATCAAATCAAAATATTTTCTGTGGCAGACAGAAGCACATCTATGCTTAAAAGAATGCAAGTTGAATTTACCCCACACTTTTAAGTAGGAATACCAGTCTCCTCCACATGCATCCCACATATGCTGTTTCAGTTCCCCAAGAAGGAAAGGCAGACTCCATAACATTTGCACTATAACTTCTCCAAGAATAAAAGTTGTGGGAGGAAGAACAATCTGATACTGAATGCCTGACTTTAGTAGTAAAGATACTGTCTTCTCTATTACTCAAGTGAAGAACACAGAATTCGAAGCCAGCTGGCTCCTCTTCGCACTGTTAAGATGTTGTGGGACCTGAAGTGCAATGAATGGTACAGTACAGCCCTGAGGCATCTCCTTATGCAGTTTTGATTAAGCAGATTCAAAGTGTGCGGGTGCACTTATCAATTTGCTCCCAGGCTGTGCACAGTAACCAGCAATTCTGCTTAGCCCAGAATATCTGTACTGAGAGTTCTTGAAACCATAGTGATAGAACTGGAACAGCCAAAGACCTTGTTAGATGCACATAAGCCTATACTAAGCATAACATGTCCCACCAGTACACACTTCTTTTTGTCCCAGTGTGCGCTTCCTCTGACACTCAACTCTTGTGGCTGTATAATACCTACAGTATCCCAGCCTAAACCAACGTATGTCTTTTCAAACAGCAGCCACTTTCCCCATCAACAAGGTTTAATTTGGATTTCCTCCCCCCACCCCGATATACACACACAAAAAGCTTCACTTTGGAACATGCAAGTTTCACTCTAGTGGCTATTTTCAAAGCCAGGCCTCACTTAGAATTATAGCACGTCACAGTAAAGGTGAGAGGGCCTCTAATAATGTGCAGAGTGCATTTCCCTCAAAGTAGCCACAAACTTCCCAAACATGCTGGGGACTAAGAGGTGAGGCTTACAGATCAGAGGCTTTAGTTTACAAACATGCTTGAGCCCTTGCACCTCTTCAAGGAATTAAGTCCTGCCCAAGACCACCCAAGATCCCCCTGAACTCTGGTCTTCCAAACAAGGAAGTTATAATATTGACTGACTGCCTCCCAAAGTGTCTGAGAGGATTAACAAAGCTAATGATTATACATAGCTCTCCAGTTAAGTCTTCCTGCGTGAACTGTTGCAAACTCAGCACACTCCATTTCGCCAGTAGATGTTGTTGTTGCTGTTATGTGCCTTCATGTCGATTATGACTTATGGCGACCCTATGAATCAGTGACCTCCATTAAGGAAAGAAGATAAATATACCCTGAGAAAACAGAAAAAAGGAAAAACAATGCTTGTTTTGTAACAACATGAGGCCAAAAGGCGAAGCAATCTGAAAGATATTAAGGCTGCAGCCCTAAAAATGCTTTCTAATAGAAGGGAGCAAGCCCCATTGAGCATAATGGGACTTAGGAGTAAGCATGTAGAGGATTGTACTGCAAGTGCATCACAGGGACCATATTTGAATATTGTTGTTGTTGTTATGTGCCCTCAAGTCGATTTCAACTGGCGGCAACCCTATGAACCAGTGACCTCCAACAGCATCTGTCAAGAACCATCCGGTTCAGATCTTGTAAGTTCAGGTCTGTGGCTTCCTTCATGGAATCAATCCACCTCTTGCTTGGCCTTCCTCTTTTTTTACTCCCTTCTCTTTTTCCCAGCATTATTGTCTTTTCTAGTGAATCAGTTCTTCTCATTACTATGTTTCCAAAGTATGATAATCTCAGTTTCATCATTTTAGCTTCTAGTGACAGTTCTGGTTTAATTTGTTCTAACACTCAATTATTTGTCTTTTTCGCAGTCCATGGTGTGCGCAAAGCTCTCCTCCAACACCACATTTCCCATGAGTTGATTTTTCTCTTACCCGCTTTTTTCACTGTCTAACTTTCACATCCATACATAGAGGTCGGAAATACCATGGTCTGAATGATCCTGACTTTGGTGTTCAGTGATACATCATTGCATTTGAGGACCTTTTCTAGTTCTCTCATAGCTGCCCTCCCCAGTCGTAGCCTTCTTCTGATTTCTTGACTATCGTCTCCATTTTGGTTAATAACTGTGCCGAGATATTCCTTGACAAGTTCAATGTCCTCACTGTCAACTTTAAAGCTACATAAATCTTCTGTTGTCATTACTTTAGTCTTTTTGACTTTCAGCTATAGTCCTGCTTTTGTGCTTTCCTCTTTAACTTTCATCAGCATTTGTTTCAAGTCATTACTGGTTTCTGCTAATAGTATGGTATCGTCTGCATAACTTAATTCATATTTCTCCCTCCAATTTTCACACCTCCTTCATCTTGGTCCAATCCTGCTTTCTGTATGATATGTTCTGTGTACAGATTAAACAAATAGGGTGATAAAATGCACTCCTGTCTCACACCCTTTTCTATTGGGAACCAATCGGTTTCTCCATATTCTGTCCTTACAGTAGCCTCTTGTCAGGGGATAGGTTGCGCAACAGGACAATCAGATGCTGTGGCACCCCCATTTCTTTTAAAGCATTCCACAGTTTTTCATGATCTACACAGTCAAAGGCTTTGCTGTAATCTATAAAGCACAGGGTGATTTTCTTCTGAAATTCCTTGCTCCGTTCCATTATCCAATGTATGTTTGCAATATGATCCCTGGTGCCTCTTCCCTTTCTAAATCCAGCTTGGACATCTGGCATTTCTTGCTCCATATATGGTAAGAGCCTTTGTTGTAGAATCTTGAGCATTACTTTACTTGCATGGGATATTAAGGCAATAGTTTGATAATTACTGCATTTCCTGGGATCCCCTTTCTTTGGAATTGGAATATATATTGAACGCTTCCAGTCTGTGGGCCATTGTTTAGTTTTCCGTATTTCTTGACAAATCTTTGTCAAAATTTGGACAGATTCAGTCTCAGTAGCTTGTAGCAACTCTATTGGTATGCCATCTGTTCCTGGTGATTTGTTTCTTCCAAGTATTTTAAGAGCAGCTTTCACCTTACATTCTAAAATTTCTGGTTCTTCATCATATGGTTCCTCCATGAATGAATCTGTCATCCTGGCATCTCTTTTATAGAGTTCTTCAGTGTATTGCTTCCACCTTCCTTTTATTTCATCTCGGTTGGTCAGTGTGTTCCCCTGTTAATTATCCTCACTCTTGGTTTAAATTTCCCTTTAATTTCTTTAATCTTTTGGAATAGGGCTCTTGTTCTTCCCTTTTTGTTGTCAATTCTATTTCTATACAATAACTACTGTAATAATTCTCTTTGTCCCTACGTACTAGTCGCTGCATTGTTGCATTTAGGGTTCTGATCATGTTTCTATCTCCTTTTGCTTTTGCTTTCCTTCTCTCTTTAATCATTTTAAGAGTTTCTTCAGTCATCCACTGAGGTATTTCGCTCTTTTCCCCTCACCATATTAAGGTGTGCATCCTAAAGCGGGCGCCAGAAGATAGGAAGGCTGATTTCCAGGGTCTTCTAGCCTTCCATTCTTCAAATGACAGGGGATAATCCCCCTCATGATTCAAGTATTTTACATGAATGTTTTTTAAACAATGGCTGCATTGCAGGATTCAAGTGTGGGTGCTTGGAGGAAACAACCATTCTTTTCAAAATTTTACATTATTTTCTGACCTATAGATTTAGCCCAACCTATGTTCAAGCCTCATTTTGATGTAGGGTAAGCATTTATCTTCTCTGTCCTACCCTTACCTTTACAGTTTTTGCAGAGAAAATATGGAAATGGAACACTTCATGTCAGAATAGTTATTTTATATGAAAGGTTTAAATAGGAAAGAATCTGGAAAATGTGAAGGATATGAAAAAGAACCTGGGTGCAGTCTTATGGACAAAGAACATACCTAGAATACAATCTTGAAGGAAATCTCCACTTCCTACAACCAAGAAAGCAAAAACCTCTCTCAAACAGAGATTTTTCAAAGCCTGAATTGAGAGAGTAGTCTGCTTTAACCACATGAATAATAAAATATTTTAGATGGGGATTTCATGTCTGATAAAAGAAATTCAGCTGTATCACAGAACAATTCATCATGCCAATTTCTACATTTTAATTTTTTTTTCCTAGAATGGCAAATTCCAACAAAGCAAAATTCCAAAATTGTAACAGCCCTTCCATAAACAAATAGGTGCAACTTCTTAAACTCAAGTATATCTACAAACTAGACAAATGTATGATCATAATGTGAAACACTTCATTAAAACTTCCCAGTTTTTTAGTAAAACAACAACATATTTGCACTGTTTGTTAAATACTATCTTTTCTTGCATTGAGACCATGCCTGATCACCAGGAAAAATGGGTAGTAATGATCTACTGCCCTCACAGTGCAAGACACTTTATTTTAAGTGTAATAATCTTATTACAATTTAGTGTTGCTTATAGATACCCTAAAAATGGGAGAATTTAAGGGGGAAGACTGTGATACCCTTCATTAACAAAAGCCAATTTCTTGATGGAAATTTGTTTCACACCATGAAACACAATGTATGAAGCTGTAACCCAACGTACAACTAATGTGACATTGCTATCATTTGTGCATTATAAAAGCTGGCATTTTCAATGACCATGGTCTCAAGTGGTTATCATAAATTTCTGAAGATAATTGCCTTTAATTACTGATGATCCCAGACTTTCTCTTCTTGTTCCAGATGCCACTTTTCTTTTGCAAAACATCACACTCCATTGTTATGGGTCTCCTTGTGTGTCCTACCTGGCAGTGAACACGCGTTTCTCAAGTAGCATCCAACCATGTTCCAAAAATAATTTATGATATGGAGAATAAAAATTCCACTGAATGCATACAAGACCTTGGATGGGGAAAAAATTAGCTCTCTGGATCCTAGTCTTTCTATTTTATACTGTTACTTAGCGACATCCCAATTGGATTACTGTTAGCAGGCTCCTTGCAGGGCTCACTCTGAAAGGTCCTTAGAAACTGCAACTGGCCCAGAATGAATCACCTGGTTATTAACTGAAATTGATTACTCAGGCCATGGAACTCCAGTACTTTACCAATTGCACTGGCTCCCTGATGAGTTTCTAGGCCAAATCCAAAGTGCTGGGTTTCACCTTTAAGGTCCTCGGCAATCTAGGATCAGGATACTGTAAAGAACATCTGCTCCCATATTAGCCTGCAGATACACTCAGGTCACCTTTAGAGGTCTTGCTTCGTGACTCCCCGCTGCCCAAGTATGGGTATCTTGAGAATTCACATATGTGAGGACCCCTGCTTGAATTCTACAGCAGATTATGCTACCTCAGCTATGTATGAACTCTGCTCTGCTGCCTCCCTCTGCCCCAATGACCGCAAAACTTACCTTAGGGCAGGGAGGCACAGAAGTGGGCATCCCCATACTAATCTCTGCAGGGGCATCTCTTCCCACTAGGGAATGGGACAACAACTCCCAGGAGTGAAATAATTCATTCCAGAATCCCCAGTGAGAAGCACTCTGAGAAGAACCTTCTCTCATATGGAATTGATGTGTACAGCATCAGGCCACATCCACACCAAACATTTATTCCACTATAAACAGTCACGGCTTCCCTCAAAGAATCCTGGGAAACGTAGTTTGTGAAGGGTGTTGAATCCTGTCTCCTGGACAGAGCTCTGATGGACAGAGTGGTTTAACAGTCAGCCCTCTTCCCAGAGAATTCTGGGAATTGGAGCTCTATGAGGGGAATAACGGTCTCCCTAACAACTCTCAGCACTCTTCACAAACTACACTTCCCAGGTTGCCATGACTGTTTAAAATGGAATAAATGTCTGATGTGGCCTTCATTTCCCACTAGGGATTCTGGTACTTGTAGTTGCAATTCCTGGTGGGGAAACATGCTTTGCTTGATATACCACTGCCTGCCCCAAGATATATTTTTGTGTCCCTGGGCCAGTGAGTAGGAAGAGGAGTAATGGCAATTTTAGCATTCTATCACTTGAAAAGCCTCTTGAGGAATTGGAACACTCCATAAGCCTCAATCCCTTTTGGGGCAAATAGGAGGACAATTAACCACCCCTAACCTTGAGAAGTAGTGGCTGATTAAGATGTCTGACTCCTCTCCTGAGAGATGGGTCTAACAGTCAACTGTCATGCTATGAGATAGCTTCCTCCATTACCCATACCCTCAGGTATATTGGAAACGGTCATAGCTCAGTGGTAGAGCATCTCCCTTGTGGAAAGTCCCAGGTTCAATCCCCTACATCTCCAGGTAGGGCTGGGAAAGATTTCTGCCTGAAACCCTGGCTGGAAAGCCACTGCCAGTCAGTGTAGATAATATAGAGCCAGATGGAAAATGCCACCCTATTCTATTGTAACTAATTTTACTAATGTTATTTTCACACACACAGACCCTACGAGGCACAAATCTGACATTACTGTAAAACATTTCTCCTCACTTCTTTATCTTTCTCTATCTCCACAAGTGTTCCAACTGCCAAATTGGCCATAAACCTCCCACTGTCCACTCAGGCATCTCTCTCATCTATAAGATGTACCGATCTCATACCAGACCAAAAGCCAACAATCCTACAGTAGTTCTTAAACTTACCCAAAACAGAGTTCCCACCCACCCAAGTGCAAATTATCCAAAACACTCCAATTCTTCTCTGTTTATTTATCAAAGCATTAGCTCCCTATTTAGAGAGCTCCACCTTACATCCTCCTTGCTGATGTTCAGATGCCAGATTTAAGACAGTTATTTTTTATGGAATTTGTTGCTAGTTTCCTCACCCGTTTTTATGCTTTTTTGTTTTTGAATGAATAATTTATTTCGGTCAAAGACCAGCATAGCTTTTTTGTTTTTTTAAAAAAAACATTTAAAATTTTTATTAATATTTTATAAATCACAAAGATAGTGATACATTACCTAATACATGTGAAGTTAGCACTGGTGCCATATTCTACAAATGTGTTCAAAACCATTATTGCCACTGATTTATTCCTTTGGGAGCATGTACATAATCAACAAAGAGGGGGGGAAATGCCACCAATGCTATTACCTGCTTGTGCTCCCATTTCTCCTTTTAGTATTAGGTGGGCAAATTGTTCAGCACCAGAGTCCATGCCAAACATATTTCGTAAGTCAGAGAAGCAAGAACTGCTTTGCTAAAAAGTCCATTTAGTTGAGCACTGCTTCCAGAAGTGACTGGCTAGATGTTTCTGGCAGTATTCAAGCAAGATATGAAAAGTGATGGCTTTCCCTTTCTTTGCATGTAATTTGCATATGCACATGTAGAAAATGACAACACCACATAGAAACAGAAAAAGTGCATAGGAGTACTGATGTTTTCCTTTTTTTAAAAATGAATGGAGATGGGAGATCTATTGATTGGTGAAAGAAAAAGCTAGAAGTTAAATGAACATGATAAAACATTAATTCCACTTTTGTCTGAAATGACATAAAGCATTCAAGCAGTAACCATTTCAGAGGTGATCTTAGAGCAGAGTGCCAGCTGCTATGCAAGAAGAATTGTGCAATGGCTTTAAAGGGGAAATGTATGCAGGTATCTATACTCTTGAGGAAATGATTTGAGCAAAATAGACTCAGCAAAAGATCTCAGGGATTATTGCTACCAGAGCTATTACGACAATAAATCCACACTGCGTTCATTATCAACATCGCTTCCTTCCCTGTTATCAGGAAACAGCTTTTGTCAATATTAATAATGCCTCTTCCAGACAAAGATAACTTACTGCTATGTAAGGGGGTTGGCAGGGGGGAGGAGAAGAAACACAGCATAAAATGGTACAGCAGAGAAACCCCAGCATTCCTGCAATGTTGGCAACACCGCCCCAAGCCTTCCAGACAGAGAGTACACACAAGTGGGACCTGGACCAGGCCTCAGTGGAACAGGCAAGGTGTGTTATGAAAGCTTAAGCCAGCCAAGACTAGTTTTCCATGGAATCATGTGTGCCACCTTCACACTGGAAGGCAATGTATCAGGCAAGCAAATTTATAGCTTTTGGCCCACAACTACAAGAAGTGTTGGAAGAAGAGTTTTCTAACTGGATTTGTTTTGCTTTCCTACATACCAAGCTTGCAGTATCATTTTTTAAAAATATAATATAAACACACACGTATCTATATTTATCTATAAAGAAGTTGTCACGCTGCAACACAGGGGGTGGGGGGGGACCTCAATCCCAAGGACTGCCTGCAGGCCATGCCTCCTCAACAGGCCACACCTCACAAGGGCCCTGGCCAGAAATGTGTCCTTGGGGTGGAGAGATAGGTAGGTGGGTGCATGCAAACCTCCGACTTTTGCATGGTTGGGATGTAGCCTACTAGACAAAGGAAGAGTTACATCCATTGCTCCACTCACTTTTTGCTTCTAGCACAACCCACCACTGGCATTGCATGTGGCCCCCAGAAGGGCTGCCCATGAGCCCTCAGGCTGAAAAAGGTTCCCCACACCTGCTCTAGCATAACTGAGAAAAGCAGGGGGCAGGGCTATGCAGATTAAAGGGATGGGGCTTTGCAGATGACACTGCAGAACAATGAATGAAGATTCCCACTAAGTTCCATGGGACACTGACAAATGCTGTCATGTTCACCCTTGTTGTTGTTGTTATGTGCCTTCATCACCCTGCTCCCCTGTAAATAGAGCTGGGAGCATCAAGGGCCAGTTTACCCCCAAATCCCACCATGAGTAGTTTCCCTCTATGCACATCTTTACCTTTCATTAATTTGGAAATATTAATACTGGAGAATGATGGCATTTTGACCGTTGCTTGTTTTCTGGCTTCTGTACGTGGGTCATGTTGGCCTTCCGAGTGTACCTTCCTGCCCTCTAGCGGACATACCCATGCACCAGAAAGGCCAGTGTGACCAATGGGGAAGACATGGAGAGGCACATTGCGGCCTCTTCCTCCAGAATCCCAAGTTTAAAAATGTTGCTACCACAGTCGGATGAGCCACTCAAGGTAAGGGCCTCAACATCTGCTACTGGCACATTCATTCTGGATGAATTCTTAGGAGGCTCCCCACCTTCACAGTTGCCAAAACTGCCTGTCACAGCAAAAGATGGTGGCAACAACAATGAAGGGCTTCACACCAGGTAACATGGTTTGTTTTAACTAACTTCCTCATTCAATGGAGCATACCCAATTGGTTTTTCCATACTTGTGTCTATCACTGGAACTTCCTCCCCAGGGAGACCTGGCTGGTGCCTGCCTTGCTATATTTTAGGCACCAGAAAAAGTCCAAATGCTTTTGGAATTTGTTTTTCTTTGTTTACCAACTGATTTAATTTGATTTTCTTGGGGGGAGGGGTTGGCTCTGGCTGTATAATATTTGAATTTGGCTCTGCTGTTCTCTTAGAGGTGTTCTAGCTGGATTGCAGTTGTGTATTTTGGAATTATAATTGAGACTTACACCAAAATGTTGCCGTGCATCCTCCCTTGTAAAAGGCAGCATTGCCACACACAGTTTCCTGCCTCAAAGCAGGGCATTCCACTCTGAATCTCCCCCCAAGTTTCATTCCCCCCCCCAAACAACTCTACACTGTGTTGCCGCTGAGGATTTTCTGTTTGTTTTGTACTTCTGCAAATTTCAGAATTCCTCCAAGCATGCTGATACTTTTGTGGTCCTATTTTGGCTGTTATCCTGACACCACTCACCTGCTAAGTTCACTATGACAGGGAGGGATTTTGTATTATCTTTTTATGAGTTCCTTGTTAGCTGCCTTGAGTACTAATTTATAGATAGGTTGCATATGTTTAAACAATTGCATTCACACCTTCCTAATATTCTTTCTCAATTTGGCCCTTCTACCAAGTAGAAGTCAGGTGGTTCTAGAGATGTGAAGGCCCAGAAAAAACCCGGAAAAATTAAGGAAAAAAAGTTTTTTCCCAAAGCTATTTTTTTTCCTGAAAAATTGGAAAAATTGAAAAAAATGAAGAAAAATGGATTATGAAATGTTTTGTTTTAGCATGATAAATAAAATGTTTCATTGAATCTTGGTCCCCCCTCCTTTTTCTCAGTTCTTTTTATGGGAATGGATGGATTTTCTTTGTTATTAATGTTGATGGTTTCGTCTGTTCTTTTTAAAATTGTTTTGTGCTTGCTCCTCATAAACTGGCAAAACGAAAGAGGTTCCTTACAGTTCAGGTGTTCCTTACAGTTCAGGATCTTGTAGATCCATTTGTTACCAAAAATAAGTAAAAATTTAAAAAAGTAATTTGAATTTGTAATAATTGTTTGAATAAAACATATTTTAATATACCAAATGTAACAATTGTTTGCCAAACCAACTTGTACATAATTACATTTTATGTTCCTGAAGTAACAAAATGACTTACAATCTGTAAAAAGTGCTAATATTGCATTTTTTCAATTTTTCTGTAAATTTCCATTTTTTTCTGAAAAAAGATGGGGGGGAACTAGTTTTTTTCCATGGCTTCAAAATTTCCAGGAATTTTACATCTCTAGTTGGTTCACATGGTTGCTCATCTGCTGTTTAAAGCAGAGGTGCCTAAACTTTTCTGATCAAAGGGCCAGGTTGTTGCATTGCAAACCCTTTGGGGGCTGCATGCCAAAGTGGGTGGGATCAAAGTGATTTTTAAAAAAAGATTAAATTATGAAATTGAATTGAAATTAGTATTAATGCCTATGAATAAGTCAAATTAGTTTTAAAACATTGATAAAATGTATTAATTGCCCTGGAATTATTCCTGCAAGCACCAGAAATGAATTCAGTAATTAATACTGCTTAGCTTTAATGATCTGTAGCGATTATTACTTCTGCCCCCTGCCCCCCTCCACTTAAAGGATTAACTGAAATTAATTTGTAGTGATCAGTAATTATCTTGCTCACTCACACACACTGCTGATTTTTGAATGGTCTCCCGATTACTGTCAGCATGTTGACAATCTCTTCTGAACACTGACAGATACTTCCAGACAGACAGATATAACAAGAACATAAGAAAAGCTCTTCTGGACCAGACAAAAGGCCTATCTAGTCCAGCATCCTGTTCTCATAACAGCCAACTAGATGCCTATAGGAAGAGAGACGGACTCATAGCCCTCCACAGCTAATCCATGCAGATCAGTTGAGAAGGGGATGGGTGGGTTATTGCTCAGACCAGTCATCTCTGCCTGTCTATATCCAGAACAGTCCATTCCAGACACAGACAGACAGACACAAGGGTGGCACTCTTACAAATTTATGTTTTGATGCAGTATTACAAACTATCATGCCTAAAGGATTAGCACAACATGCTGTTATGACTTTTTCTTTTTTTACAGAGGTCCAGAAACTCCAAAAGGTCAGATGAATATGGGGAAAGAAACCAACATCTACTTGTACTAGTAGGCTGCCAGACTACAGGCTGCAAGGCTACCAGCTGATCCACTAGACAGCAAAGAAGGCCTGTGTAGACTAAGAAGGAGCAATTATCTCCCCTCTGGTCTTGATTGGCTTTCCTTTTTTGGTATCACAGAAGCAGCTTTATATCAGTCAGCTAAATGATGACTGACTACTGAAATAATATGAAATAAATTAAACCATGTATTGCTAATAGCTTTTGAATGGCACACTGGAGACACAGATCAGTTGGGTGGCTTTGATGGGAAGGGCAACATTTATTTATTATTTGATTTATATCCTGCTCTTCCTCCCAGCAGGAGCCCACTTGTTCTTTATATGTCATTAAGAGAGAAATAATCCACACAACCTTTTGATATGGAGTAGTCCCCATAAGTGGACCCTAATGGAGTAGCAGCTAGCTTTATTTATGTCTGATATGCCACTAAGTCAGAGAAGAGCTGTAATGGTATTCACCACCCAAGTATGTAGCTTGCTCCTTCTCGACTCCACTAAAAAGGGAACCCAGGAATCTTTCACCAGCAGCTTTAAAATTGCACATTCGTGCATTTACTCAATGCACAATGTGCTCAACAGCATATAAAAACAAAGCTTTTGATAATCAAAATGAATGGGGGGAAATTAAACCAAAATCTATGGAGCTATGGGAAATCATCTAGTTCTCACAGCAACATTACAAATGCACTCAAATATGCAGAAAAGCTTTCAATGCCACATGTTATTAAAGCTATCAGTTATTCACAAAGTAGGTCTGCACAAATTTTGTGCATATTTAGAGTAGGATGGGATGCTTAAACAAGTGGCAAGCCAAAACATCGCCTAGAGCAAGGGCTGCATTTTTAAGGTGAAACAAAATTGCATGTGTTTTATTTAACTGCAAGTAAAAGACAAATTCCTTAGAGATAGGAAATAAAGTGAATAATTGATAAAGCAGCCTTTTATTTATCTAGTAAAAGACAGATCTGTAAGTAAGGGGAATGGAAACCAACTGAGCAGAATCATGTAGCCCTCAAGGCACATATAGATTTGCTATATGAAGATTAAATATTCTCACTGGATCACTATCCCCAAAAGGTCAAAAATACAGTGGACACTAGCTAGGATTTATGTAAACACAGAATTAATTGTAACTAATTAGCCCATTTGCTAAGCAACTCCAGAAACTGCTGTTCTAGTGCAGTAGTGATTAAACCTTATACTTTGAATGAACCCTTTCAAGAGGCCTGAAATCAACACCCAGCATCCTCAAGCAGCTGCTGGGACCTCAGCACCTAGCAGGAATACTGCTGATGCCTCCCCTGGACCCTCTTAAACCATATTTTCCAGTGCCAGGCTATCATCATCATATATGCACACAGGGATGTCGCTGTTCTAGGGGGGCACTCACCAGATGTTACCTTGCCAAGGGCCCCTTAAACCTGCAGCTAGCCCTGCTGCACCTTTCCACATCAATTTATTTGTGGGGAACATCTGCCTCTCTACAGTAAAACACCTACATGCTGCCATGGATTTCAGGACATGTTCTAAGGCAGCCTTTCCCAGACTTTGAGTCCCCAGATGTTGTCGGACTACAACTCCCATGAGCCCGTCAGTATGGCCAATGATAAGGAATGATGGGAACTGTAGTCCTGCAACATCTGGGGACCCAAAGGTTGAGAAAAGCTGTTCTAAGGCAAACACTAAGTTCACACAGGACACTGGCTAGATATGTTGGGCCTTAACCCCTCTATAGATCCTAAAAGTGCATCACTGGCTCATCACTCAAGGATAAGCAAGTGGTCATCGGGGAAATTTGTTCACTATTACTAATCTTCTCATCGAGGAACCCCCCAGCAGTTTCTAAGGATTCCCAGGAACACAGATAAGAATGGAGCCCATGGAAGAACAGTTTTCATGGGGAAATCATCCTAAGCTTTCAGTACAGCTAAAATAGGAATCTTTTTCCACCCAAGGGTCACATTCCAATGGTGGGTGGGGCCATATGGGAAAGTAGGCAGAGCAATGAGCAATGGCTGTGATGTTGTACAGTAGCCACACAAAAGCCAGGGGGTTCTGTACACACGCCTCTCCATCTAAGGAAGCAGAAGGCATCATCACAGTTCATGGCCATATTCCAGTAATGAAAAAGCACTCAAGGAGGGTGTGGGGCAGCAGCGGTGAGGGGTGTGTGGCCTGGGGTGAGTTCCAAGGGGTGGACAGGGGCTGCATTCATCTCCTAGGCCTGAGGCTCCCAACTCCTGCCATATGGTATGGGGGGGGTGGCAGGATATAAGCATGATAAACAAGATAACCACAAAAATGGTCATAGAACGCGATGTGAAAGCACATGACACAACAAACTGGTTGGATGCTGACCAAGTCCAGGACTGGTTGGTGCCTGGATGGGGGACAACCTAGAACTTCCATGAACACCATCTCTTGAATTCCAGGATGCAAGAAAGGCAGGAGACAAAGGAATAAGCAAAGAAACAACCAGAAACAAAACTGGGCAAGCAAATTCACCACCATCACTGCAAGCAGCGTATACCAGCAATCCACCCTAGTTCATATTTTATTATTTATGAGATTTATTAATCGCTTGATACCTGAAGGTCCCCAAACAATGGGAGGACCCATCATTTTAACATTACCCAATGTTAAAACATTACCCAATGTTAAAATAAAAACAAATAAAACACACTATAAAAACTTAATACAGTAGGGCCCCACTTTACGGCGCTTCGCTTTACAGCGATTCGCTAATACAGCGGTCTCAATTAGACTAAAGCCCCATTCATACGGTGCTTGTTCCGCTTTTACGGCGGTTTTTGGGCATTGCGCACCATTCTATTCAATGAGTTCCACTTTACAGCGGGGGTCAGAACATAACCCACCGTATGAGTGGGGCCCTACTGTAAACAACATCAAAACAGCAATAGCACCCCCACGCAGCCACAGGAATGTTGGGCAGCATATTAAAAAGGAAACATCATCTCAATCTATCAAATGCCTGGGAGAAAAGATATATCTTTACCTGGCGCCGAAAAGACGGCAATGAAGGCGCCAGGCGGACCTCATTGCAAATGAGGGTCCCCATGGGCCCACAGCAAACAGTGCATGCAGATGTGGGAGTTCTCTAACACAATATTGCCTACGCAGAAAAGCGCTGTCTCAAAGTTGTAGTAATATAGCTCTTTTTACTTACTGTGCTTCTCCCCAGAAAATAATAAGTCTCCAACATAGACACTTTGTCATTCAGTCCTTTCTTGCATTGAAAAGGAGGATAGGGTTGAGAGATCTGGGAGATTCCGTGTTCAAACAAAACATGGTACAGCAGAGGAAATGTCTCCACATGGTAAGGTGGATGGGGGTGTGGGTGTATATGTATGCGCGCACATGCACACGTGTGTGTGTTGGGGAACAAGAATGACGTGCATACACCCAACAGACTCTCCCAGAATGAGACATTTCCCTGGGATGTAACAAGTCTTCGGATGTAAGTGATGGCCATGGGTAAGCTTTTGAATAGACCACATTGCCTTTAAAACTGGTTCCATTTTTATTACTAAAATCAGACTATGGTACCTGATTATGTTTTGCCACACAGCTACCACATCTATCAATGCATCACCAATCTACTTATAGAGACTTTTAGTTAGAATTTCTCTGCAATGGAATAAAAATCACATTGATCCCTTCTGTCCTCCACCTTAAAAAGTCCAACCTAAAACAAAAACAGTTACTTGGAAGTTAATACTGGCAGTCATTATCTTGCTATGGACCCCAAGATGGGTTCACACTTTCAGAAGGTCACACAAACATTATTTCAGAAACCACAAGATCACAGCAACTTTGAATGAGATTAAATGTAATTTTCCATCTCACTGATACAAAACAGGAAAAAAAAGAAACCACCTGCCCCCTATGCCATGAAATTCTTAATGTAAAATATAATTCTGAAACCGTTAACTCTGAGAGATCTTCACCCTGGAAGCTTATCAGTTTCAGAGCTTCACTTTGTGTGAACTCAAGCAAACATGCCGATTTAAACAAAACAAACTTTTCCCGTGTTATAACCATACGTTATAACTCATGAATTGCAAGCAGATAGTTCCCCTGCCTAGCAGGTATAGTACCTTCTGTCACAACAGAGTTAGAAGCTTTCATATATATATATATATATTTTCCCTGGAGCTTTTAGGAAATGATGCGAACGGAATCCAGGACTGCTGACGCCAAGGAATACACTACAGCCTGTCAATTATCTATCAAGCTCTTTGCAAAGGAAGGCTGGCAAGAGGAGGAGGGGTGCGACTGCCTGAGCCACTGAAGCCATCCTTGTTTACAAGTCATAGATGCAGGGAGTTCACTTGTACCTGTTTGCTTAAGCAAGACAGCCCTCTGAAGAAATCGTCCTACCATTGGCTATTTATAGAAAGCACTGAGAAGACAACATCTGGCTGCTGTGCCCCCTTCTGCCGCTCAACAACCTGTTTTGCTTCTCCCCCGCCCCATCTCACCCTTTAAGAAAATACCCCGAGCTGCTACCATCAAACTGCATTTGTGCGGGCGGGGGCGGTGGGGGGACTTACCTCCGTGAACATGTCTTACTGCCTTCCTACATGGCAAGAGAGGTTTCCTGTTTTCATACATTCCCTTGTCAGCTGTAATCAGTGTCAATAAGGTTAGCGTCTTTTGTGCTAGAGGCTGGAGTGGTAGCCCTGACAGGAAAGAACTTTTTAATCTCTTCCCTCACACTGAGCCATGCGAAGCCAGCGAGCGCTCCCAGGCATAACTCCCTTGGCTCCTCTCCTAAAAAAACGCTCCCTCAAGTGCACGGTTGCTAAGCAATATCTGCCGTGTGTGTGTGTGTGTGTGTGTGTGTGCGTGCGTATGCACCCCCCTCACACACAAACTCCCCATCGCTCCTTGTATGCTTGACATTGGCAACATCTGTCCCTTTGGCAGATTTGACTTGTGCAAAGGACCATGCGGGGAGTTTTTCAAAAACAGAGGAAACTGCACGCCATTTCATCTGGCCTCCTCTAATGGCTAGTTTAGTTAATATTTTATTTCCAGTTTTAAAACAAAAGCTGCGGCTGTACCCAGAGGAAGAGCAAGGAGGGAAAAGCAAGCCCCGGAGTCCTGTGGGAATCGCCGACAAAAGCACATACAGCAAAGTAGTTTATTTATTTTATCTCTTTTGGCTTGGATTCATTTATTGAAAGGCTACTTTTTTCATTAAAAAAAAAAACTTTTATCCAAGAAAAATAAGTAGCTATATAAATACATCTGCAACCAACTACAATAAATAAATTAATACCAGTTTTTGTTTACAATATTAAACTCATGGCTTTTTGTTTTTATTTTTAAATGATAATTTCCACTGGGACTAACAGCTGTTTATCATATAAAAGGGTGTTATGTCACTGTGCGCACACACACCACGTATGAAAATAAAAAGGGGAGATTTCTGTTTGCTGTCTTGTTTTTGTTTGTATTTTACAAGCGTCAGCCTATCCTTTCACATTAGAATTTAGAAGTCAATCATGAAGAGAAGGTATTAACTTTTGTACATGCTCCATCTCACCTCAAAACCAAAACAGAAACTAACAGGTAGAGGAGAAACACTGAGAGGAGAACTTTTTTGTTCTCTGGCACTATCTTGCCTCTTAACAATATCCTTTTATAATTTATAATAAAAAACATGGACGGAGAGCTTTAATTCTAAAGACAGAGGAAATCTTATTTCTAGTATTCATACCATCTGGAGATCTATTTAGAGTTGGGTGCAGCAACTGAGAAATCCCTGGACCAAATCTGGCCTACTGAGAGGTTGCACCTCTCTTCTCCCTCTCTAACTCTTCTGCCATCTCCTGGACAGGAAACGGTTGACAAGCCATTTTAGAGAGTGGGCAATGGGATGCTGGCCCCACCATCCCTCATCCCTTTTTCAAAGTGGCCCTTAAGGAAATTTAGTTACTAACCAGAACTCTAGAGTTAAGTGGGGATGGGGGGTTCACTGCATGTGTGTGTATGCGTGCATACAAACAGGCTGTGATTTTGCGTTTCCAAACAAGATGAGCAAGATTTATTGAAAGCCGCTAATTAATTAAAATATCAGCAAAAGGTGATTTCCAGGGGCATTTAAGAGCTGGATTTCACTCACACACTCACTGTGCTGATGCTAAAAAAGATGCCTCATGGTTTGCCCATTAAAAATAAAGTGGCATGATAGAGCACTTATTAACAATATGAGCAGCCCCAGTGTTGGTTAACGTGCTTGATATTACGGTACAGTACACTGTGGTAAATCCATCTCAGAGAAAGGCACACTTAAGATCATTCATGCCTTCAGTGACCTTAAGTGTATCTACCTCTGCGCTGAGTTGAGGCACAGAATTGATACTGCTGTACTGGAAAAAAAGCCTGAAAATAGTGGCCCCAAATAATATATATGTGTATGTATGTATGTGTATGTATATATATATAAAATGCTCACTAAAAACCATTTCCCCAATTGGATACCCACATACATACACAAGGTTTATAAAGAGTCCTGTGGCACCTTAAAAACAGAATTTAGTCTTTACTTTGCCATAAAACCATACAAACTAGTGGCTAGTTCATATAGACAGCCCTTTATGTGAACCATCTTAGGCTAGGCAATCAAACCAATACACAGTGGGATCTGACATTAAATTGCTGCAACATGTACCCCCACATATTACCGGCTATTGCAGTACTTCCTCCCTGTGACCGTGGGTGCACAGTGTTGGCCTAACCAAACTTTGTTAAGATTGCAACAATATAATAACCAGCAAAGTGTCAGATTGCCACAATGAGCCAAAATATAGGTCTGTTATAAAGAACTGCAGACGGTATGAACGTCACAAGCTTTTCAAGGAAGAATTTAACCACTCAGCAGGTATTTAGAACTTTAACAATACAAGTGGAATCTACAACAAAATGTTGCAGTGTAGTATGCTCCTGTTCATATACTCACCCCACCATGAGCTCTTCTATTTTCCCTCACACCTCAGACATTCATCATTCTGCAGCCACCAAAAAGCAGTCCTCAATGGATTGTGGGTTTTTTGTGTGTGAGGGGAAGGTTCGCCTCTTTGGGCTCCACCCCTCAAAAAAAACATTTTGTACTTCTCCAAACATTGGGAGTTTCTCCAGGTATGTTGATAACTCCCTCTAATTTCTCAGTGGTCCTGTTTTTACTAAAATCCTGTAAGCACTCTGTAGGTTAGTCTGCTATTAGAAGGAGTGATTATTAATATTGTTTAGCACACTTATACCACCTTTTCTCCAAGAAGCTCAAGGTAGCATACATGGTTCTCCACCTCCCCTCCATTTTGATCCTCGCAACGACCCTGTGAGGCAAGATAGGCTGAAAGACAGCAACTGGCCCAGTATCACCCAGTGAATTTAATGACTGTGAAAGGATTTGAACCCAACTCTCCCAGGTCCTCCTTAAATCAAAGGATGGGGAATCTTTTTCCACCAAAGGACTGCATTTCATTGCTGGCAATCTTCTGGGGGCTGCATGGCAATGGTGGGCAGGGCCAGAGGCATAAGTGGGAAGTGCAATGGCTTTGACTCCTCCCTTTGAAGCTGTATTCCAACCACACGAGAATCAGGGCTTTCCTACACCTCTCCATCCTGGCAAGCAAGAGCTACCATCACTGTTTAAGGACACATTCCAACTAGGTACATGCATTCAAGGAGGGTATGGAGCAGGGCCAGTGAGGGGTGTGGCCTGGAGAGAGGGCCAAAGGCCAGATAGAGAAGCCTGGAGGGTCTCATTCAGCTCCTCCCCGCCAAGTTTCTGCCCCTTGTCTAATCACTATACCACACTAGTTCTCCATAATTATTAGCATTATCATATCAATAGGCCAGGTTGACCAGAGAAGCATTGTACTGGAAGCATCAGCTCCTTCTTCTCAGAACATCGGTGGACAGCAAAAGAGGTTTAAAGATGTTCTTAAAGCAAATCTTAAAAAAATGTAACATGAACATCGACAACGAGGAAGTCTTGGCCCATGAACGTCCCAAATGGAGGTCAGCTATTATCAAATGTGCTGTGGACTTTGAAGAAGCATGAATACAGGGCGAACGGGACAAACAAGCTAAGCGGAAGGCACTTCAAACAAATCCTCATTGCGACCATCTTCCATCTGGAAACCTATGTCCTCACTGTGGGAGGCTGTGCGGATCCAGAATTGGCCTCCACAGTCACTTACAGACCCACCGTTAAAGAGCTTATCTTGGATGACAATCTTACTCGGCCACGAGTGATCACCAATGAATGAATGAATAAGCACTCTTGCCCCAGTGCAATACTGTACTGTTCATGCTGTATTAGTACAGTGGCTCTGGGTAACGTATTTGATTCTGAAACAGTGCAACGCTGCACAACGGTGTCTCTCTGACAATGATGGAAGAGACTAAGCATGGGAGAGTTGGCAAAATGTGGTAATACCGGAAGCCCCACAGACCAAGCCAAACACTTGATGCCTACGTAAGCTGGGCACTTGTACAAGTTCTGGCAAATTTCTAGTTAATGGGCAAATCTTAAACCTTACATCTGGCCTTTCTTTCCTGTCTTCCAGAAAACATAGTGAAAGTTCTCCACTAGACAGCCAGTTCACATTCCTTGACTATAGTCTCTCTCCCCCACACCTCTGCTTCTCCCCTGGCAACAATCCAATGCTAGATCAATGCTGGGCTGCTCTCCAGGACTCAACTGAACTAGTCACCCTAAGACAAGGCTCTTCTCCTCTTTTGCCCCTTCAACCAGAAGCACTCTGCAACCCACTCCTCTTGCACCAGAGGCCCTTCGCAGACAGTGCTGATTCCCGTTTGTTTCAAGGCTAGCTGATGCCCTGGCCGATTGGGGATGGGGGGAGAACAGGGCTGCCGAATACTTCAGGTAAGGCATGGCAGAAAAAGAGACGAGAGAAAGCTTTGCCTCTGAGCAAATGCACAGGCCCAGATGTCATGCCCACCAGAGAGTAGCACTGGCCAAGCTCCATGCCAGCATGGTGCATGAGGAAAAGGCTATGCTGCCCTACGGTGGAGCTGCTTTGCATCCTGCTCTCTTTGCACAGGATCAAGGAGGACTGCACCCTTTGCCATTCAAGGAAAGAACGATACCACTCAGTCATTGCCTGCTAATTTCACTACTTGAAATTTTTGGGACAAAGGGTATTTAAATACTCTCAGATTATCCAGATTTCAAGTGCACTTTCTCTCTTTCCCTCTCCTCTCTCTCCCAATCTGCCACGACTCAACTGCCTAAAAATAGGATTATAAGAGAGGGTGCAAGTGAAAGACAGACTAGAGCAACTAAGTGTCTGGTTGTGATGCGTCCTTCCCTGGCTCTCCCTGTCAGGTTCCTACCTGCTCGTGGTTACTGCCTGTCTCTAGGCACCACCAGGGACTCCACCAGTCCAGACCGCACTCTCTTATGGTTTACCTATCCGCTCTAGCACAGATCTCAACAGATCCCCCTGCTAGGCAACCACCAGTAACGTCCCAATACTAGTATTCCCAGAGACTCTGAATACTGGTATTGTTATTCTCTTCACCGCTGCCACCATTTGTTACAGTTCCCCTTCAGCCTTGGTCATTACCTTACCCTCCCTTCTGGTCTGTGAAACCCCAGCCAAGGATCAGGCCTTTGGTAAACCAAATTAAGTATTTATTAAAGATAACAAAGCTAACAAGATTAACAAGATTTCTTCTTAAGGCACATAAGCATATGGTTTTACTCAATATTAATCCGAACTCCACCTCCCTCCTTCTTCACTCTCTCCTGGCAAACAACTCTCTCAAACCCCACCAAGCAATCCACTCTTTCTCTTCTCCCCCCCCAGATTCCACTCTCACTCTTCCTTTTATACATTCAGCCATTTTAAACACTCAGCCAATCATCTCGCATTCTGCTGCCCATTCACTCCCCCTCTTTCACTCCACTTACCATGTATCTTCTAAAACAACAACACTTACCATATATACATTAATATAGGAACATCACATTTCCCCCCCCCCTTAAACAACAGCAGAGTATTATTCCTGTTCCAGGATTTATACGTCGCGTTAACAAATAAAAGTCTCTATGGGGAAAATGTCTTTCTTTGTTCCTCTGTCTGGTCACGTCACTGCAGTCCCAGCCACTTGCCTGGAAAGTCCATCGGCCAGTACATTGTCCTTGCCTTTGATGAACTGGAAGTCCACTTGATAGTCCTGTAGGGCCCAGGACCACCTCTGCAGCATAGTGTTATGGTTTTTCATAGTCTGCAACCATAACAAGGCCCGATGATCCGTAGTCACTGTGAATCTTCGTCCCCACACGTATGGGCACAACTTGTTCAGTCCCCACACGACCGCTAGGCACTCCTTCTGGACCGACGAATAGTTTTTCTCCCTCGGCGTCAGCTTGCGACTCAGGTACGCCACTGGATGTCTGGTGCCTTCTCTCTCCTGCAGCAAGACGACTCCCAGCGTGAGGTCCGACGCATCTGTAGCCACGATGAATGGTTTCTCATAGTCTGGTGCTATTAATATGGGTCCTTGGCACAAGGCTTGCTTCAGTAGATCAAAAGCCTTCTGACATTCATCCGTCCATACCACACGCTCAGAACACCTCTTCTTTGTTAATTCATGCAAGGGGGTTGCTATTTCCCCAAAATTTCTCACAAACTTCCTATAAAAACCAGCCACACCCAGAAATGCCCTTACTTGTTTTTTGGTTAAGGGGATCGGCCACGCTTGTATTGCCTCCACCTTGCTCCATAAGGGGGTGATTTTCCCACTCCCCACCTTATGTCCTAAATAGATTACTTCCTTTAGTCCAAACTGGCATTTCTTAGCTTTTATTGTGAGGCCTGCTTTTCTTAAGGCCTCCAATACTGTTGTCAGATGTTGGACATGCTCAGGCACCGACTTGCTAAAAATGGCCACGTCATCGATATAGGCCACTGCAAAATCTGACATGCCTCGCAACACAGTATTGATTAGCCTCTGAAATGAACTTGGTGAGTTCCTTAGTCCCATGGGTAAGGTCACAAACTCATATAACCCATCTGGTGTACTGAAGGCAGTTTTGGCTCTTGATTGCTCGTCTAGTTCCATTTGCCAAAATCCTTTACAGAGATCTAGTGTAGAGATAATGGTTGCTGCCCCCAATAACTCTAACATTGCATCTACCCTAGGCATAGGATACGCATCTGGGACAGTAATTTTATTGATTAGCCGATAATCAATGCAAAACCTTGTCGTTCCATCTTTTTTCGGAACCAGGACAATACTTGAGGCCCAGGGACTGATGGATTCCCTGATCACTCCTAATTCCAGCATCTCTTCCACCTCCTTTTTGATCTCATTCAAAACTTTCCCATTCACACTGTACGGAACAGATCTGATTGGGGCATGATCTCCAGTATCAATGGAATGTATAACTATACTGGTTCGGCCAGGTTTGTTGCTAAAGAGATTCCTATAGGTTTTCAAAACTCTCAGAATCTCCTCTTTTACTTCCTCCTTCACCTCCTCTGACCATTCCACTTGATCTACCCCTCCTTTGTCTTTGCTTTCCTGTACCAAATCTGGAAGTTCAGGCCCACTTCCCTCAGGGAATAAGGTAACTTGCAACGCCTTTGCATCCCTGGTATGGTAAGGCTTTAACATATTTACATGAACCACTTTGCTTTTGTTTAATTGGTCTGTGGTGATTACATATGTCACTGTGTCAAGCCTTTCTCTGATGGTATATGGTCCTTCCCAGTTAGCCTGTAATTTGTCATGTTTCCTGGGTATGAACGCCATAACCATATCTCCCACATCATACACACGTTCTCTGGCTGTTCTGTCATACCAGTAACTTTGCTTCTCCTGTGCATGACGCAAATTCTCTTTCACTACTTCCATCATTGACGTTAATTTATTGCGGAATTCCAATACAAAATCTACTACAGAAGTTTTGTACTCTTCCAGAGTTCCTTCGAATGAATTTTTTAGCAGTTCCAAAGGTCCCCTCACTTTTCTAGTGAACATGAGTTCAAAGGGTGAGAAGCCTGTTGACTCCTGAGGGACTTCTCTGTATGCAAATAAGAAGCATCCCAAACGTTCATCCCAGTCTTGTGGGTGATCTTGAACATAGCTTCTTATCATGCCCTTCAAAACTCCATTGAATCTCTCAGTTAGCCCATTAGTGGCGGGATGGTAAGTAGTGGTCATTAGATATTTTAGACCACAACATTTCCACATACATTGCATCACTTCTCCCATGAATACACTGCCTTGATCTGTCAGCACTTCATGAGGGAAACCCAGCCTCATAAAGATTTTTAATAAAGCCTCTGCCACTACAGGGGCTTCTACAGATCTCAATGCTTCTGCGTCTGGGTACCTGGTGGCAAAATCCACCACCACCACTAGATATTTCTTGCCATGCCTTGTGGGTTTGGAAAAAGGGCCCACCAAATCTATTCCCACTCTATAAAAGGGTTGTCCAATTATAGGAAGGGGCTTTAAGGGTGCCTTGGTCTTTACTCCACTCTTTCCCACCTTTTGGCATATTCCACAAGATAGACAATGTTGTTTTACATCCTTGGAGATATTTGGACAATAATAATGTGCAGCCAATCTCCTCTTGGTCTTTTTTATTCCCAGATGTCCTGCACATGGGACATCGTGGGCTACCTCTAGCAATCTAGTTCTGTATTTGCTAGGTACTATCAATTGCTTCACTGGTTCACATTCATCCTTTCTCTCAGCAGGCATCCACAGTCTATATAAAATCCCATTCTCACACACAACTTGATTCCTCAGTTTGTCAGTGAAAGGAATCTGTTGGGTCAGCGCTTGTTCCTTTATCTGCTTCAGACTTATATCTTTATGCAGCTCTTCCCTGAATTGCTCTGCTTCTTCCCCAGAGACCACTTGATACAGTTTGTCTTCTTCAGCAGGCCTGCTAGTGGTTGCTATGGTGACCTGAGGCTGGTTAACAGATTCCACCCTGTTTGTTTCAGCCCCCCTTAATATGGCTTCTTTTTCTCTGCCAATTTGCTGTCTGGTCACTACATATATTTTCCCCTGTGCCCCCATAACATCTCTTCCCAGTATTACTGGTTCTTGTTGCTGGGCATTAATACCAACTTTATATTGGCCCTTTCGGCCTCTCCATTCCATTTTCACTAGGGCCACAGGCAAACTCTCTGGTTGACCCCTCACTCCTTGGATAGTCACTGTTTCCTGAGGTAATATTTCTTCAGATTTTATTAAATCTGGCCTCAGTAACGTCTGAGCGGCACCAGTGTCAAGCAATGCCCAATAAGTTGCCCCTTGTACACTCACTTCCTCTCTCAGACTTGAATCCAGGTCTGTTACTTCTGTCCAGTTTATCTGGCAAAACTGAACCTTTTTTGCTGCTTCTAAAGCCTTGGGCTGTTTTCACTGCCCTTGTCTGAGCAGGATTACTAATGGGGTTGGTAACCTCACATTGAAAACGTAGGTGCCCCGGTCTACCACATTTGTAGCATAATTTCTCCTCACTTTTAGGGTACACAGATCCACTCTGGGGTGTCCTGTGCCCTTCAGATTTTAATGGAGGACTCACTCGCTGTGGTACCACATCCCTTCTGCCAGCACTATATGGTCTGGGTTTAAACTCTCTTGATGTTTTCCCCACCCAGCCAGTTCTATTGGAGGCGAAGTGATCCGTCATCTCTGCGGCCTCCTGCACAGATGTAGGGAAACGGTCTTTGACCAGGAGCCTTATTTCTGGTGGTAACTGATGGTATAATTGATCCAGTATCATGAGGCTTTTCACCTCTTCCACTGACTGAGCTTTGGCACTACTCATCCACTTTCCAAATATATCCATCAACTTTGCTCCCAGTTCCACAAAAGACCTCCCTGTCTGTATCTGGCAGTTTCTGAAAAGCTTTCTAAAATAATCAGGCCCCAGTCTGAATCTTTTAAACACTGCTTCTTTGAATTCAGCATAGGTGACGGGCCTGTCTGAGGGGAAATATTGGTATACCTCAGCCAATTCCCCTTTAATCAGGTTTGATAAATACTGCATGTATTTATCTTCAGGTAGCCCCCACAACTGAGCTGCTTTTTCAAAGGTGCTGAGGTAAATTTGAGGATCTTGACCAGGCTCATAGACAGCAAAGTCCTTTGGAGTAATTTTTATTTTTGCTCCATCTCTGTCTTTCCTTGTCTCCTCAGAGTGAAATTTCTCTCTATCAAATTTTAACTTTTCTACTTGTAATTCAGCATCCAATGCTCGTTGCTTCTCCCTCTCCTCAAACCCCAATCTCATTCTCTCAATTTCCAACTCCCTCTGTTTTTCCTTCTCTGCACCTTCCATCCTCAATCTCTCAGCTTCCATCTTCAATCTCTCAGCTTCCAACTCCCTCTGCTTGTCTTTTTCCTCAGCCTCCCATCTTAACTTCTCTCTCAAGTACTCTATATAAGCGGGATTGCTTAAATATCCTTCTGGGGTCTCTTCCCTGACAGGTTGTTTTTGCTGGGCAGTTGCAAATCCTGTAAGTGCTACCCTCAATTCATCTACCCCTTTACCCTCATGAGGTAAATTGAATGTTATGCACTTCTCCACCAGCTCCTCTCTTTTCATTTTTATGTATTCAGCCATGGTGTTTGAGTTCACTCACTCTTTGCCACACACTCTTTGCCAGTCACTCTCACAAGAAATCTTGTTTTGTTATTTCTGTTTGCCACACAACTATTAGGGATTGTCTAGTATTCGTATCTCACTGCTACAGCCAACACCTGTGACGTAGTCTCCTTTGTCACCACGTGTCTTTGGGACTCTCTTTGGTTCGTATCTGGATTCTCTGTTGTTCGTATCCCACCGCTACTGACACCACATGTGATGCGTCCTTCCCTGGCTCTCCCTGTCAGGTTCCTACCTGCTCGTGGTTACTGCCCGTCTCTAGGCACCACCAGGGACTCCACCAGTCCGGACCGCACTCTCTTATGGTTTACCTATCCGCTCTAGCACAGATCTCAACAGATCCCCCTGCTAGGCAACCACCAGTAACGTCCCAATACTAGTATTCCCAGAGACTCTGAATACTGGTATTGTTATTCTCTTCACCGCTGCCACCATTTGTTACAGTTCCCCTTCAGCCTTGGTCATTACCTTACCCTCCCTTCTGGTCTGTGAAACCCCAGCCAAGGATCAGGCCTTTGGTAAACCAAATTAAGTATTTATTAAAGATAACAAAGCTAACAAGATTAACAAGATTTCTTCTTAAGGCACATAAGCATATGGTTTTACTCAATATTAATCCGAACTCCACCTCCCTCCTTCTTCACTCTCTCCTGGCAAACAACTCTCTCAAACCCCACCAAGCAATCCACTCTTTCTCTTCTCCCCCCCCCAGATTCCACTCTCACTCTTCCTTTTATACATTCAGCCATTTTAAACACTCAGCCAATCATCTCGCATTCTACTGCCCATTCACTCCCCCTCTTTCACTCCACTTACCATGTATCTTCTAAAACAACAACACTTACCATATATACATTAATATAGAAACATCACACTGATCTCACTTTGAAAGCTCCCAAACTGGATGCTGTTGTATTTCTGGTCTTTGTTCTTAGCTCATTGGCATGCATGCCATTCCCCCACACCTCTCACTGGCTCCATAGTTTGCTACATCCCTGCCTTGCTGGAAGTGTTTGCCTCTCATCTGCTCCTCAAAAGTATTGCTCAAGATTTTCCTGCTGGTTCTTGCTAACCTCTCTTCTTCATGTCAGTGCAAATTCCACCAAATCATGGAATGATCAACAGCTTCTCATTACCAAGTCTAACCTATCACTTTCAACAAACTGGGCCCAATAAAAATAAAGGCCAAGGAAAGATGAAGGGGAAGGTTGTTTTCTTTTAAGTTCTTTTTCCTACCTTGGGTTGTCAGATGTTCTTAATTTAAAATCCTGGATTTATTCAAGAAGATTATTACTCTACAGAAAGAGTGTCTCTCATTTCAGAACACCTGACTACCAACAGCACTCTAGAAAACAATATGGCAGATCAAGCACAGCTCTCTCTCTGTTCTTACTTTTATCTGGGCTATATTTACACTCAGTTGCTGAGCTTCTAGGAACAGCAGTTTATCAGCAGGATTATCCTTGAACCAGAATGCACTTCTTATTCTGTTTCACCAGTCAGGTGCCACAGAGTCAATCTAGACATAGTTTAGCATGATAAAAACAAGCCTGGGGCTCTTGCGCTCCTCTCACCCTGTGGCAGGGCTTTCACTCCCACTTTTACTTAGCCCCAGCTTGCTGTGCCATCTGAACCAACTAACTGTGGCTAATGTTAACTGTAACTTCTTTGAAACAAATCAGCTTGAAAGGAGACTCGCTTAGACCCACTCAGACTATCCTAATGCAGCCATTATACTTGCCAAGGGAGTATACTTGAATGGTAGTGTACTGTACTTGCACATGCTCTTGTTAAAGAAGTGCATGATTTACAAAGTGGGAAAACATTATTTAAATTGGTCTCCACCACCTTGGGAGATTTAAAACTCTGATTTAAACCTCTCCGATTCAAAACCTACAAATGCCACTTCATGCTGAAATTTCCCAGCTGCTGGTTTTGAAGTCCATGGAAACATTATTAAAACCTTGATACGTCTGAGCCTTGAGTACAGCTGTGTTAGTTACAAAACTTTTGGATATAGGAAATGCAGCATGGATGTTAAATAAAGCACCTATTACTTAATGTTCTTTTAAAAGCGAAGTACAATTTCACACTTTTGCTCTGCCTGCCTACACCATGGCCTCCTCCAGACAAGCAGCTTTCCTCCCTCAACCTGACAATGACCCCTGTCAAAAGAGCCCCTTCCACAAACTGCAAGGCAGTCCATCCTACCTCTACTCTGGGTTCATTAGGGGACCAAGAGGAAAAGCACCCACACTCTATGCCTTATCTCTTATCTGAAGACCAGGAACAGCAGTGACCCACTAACATAGGATTCCTGCAAGAGCAAATTAACAAAAACAGCCAGGAAAATAAATAATCCAGAAAGCAAAGGGAAGGAATGGACTTTAAAAAAACAACAATGCTGTGCATGTGCATTTGCTCTTGCTGGGTCAGGGCCTCTGTTTCAGGAAATGTGACCTTCACCTTAAGGAGCTCCTCCCAAATGCCCCTATGAACAGAGTAACAGTTTTATTGCTGAGTTTTTGATGTTCTTGATGTTTTATATGTTTTTGCTTTGTACGTCACTCAGAGTGGCTGGGTACCAGCCAGATGAGCGACTAATAAATCGAATAAATAAATAAATAAATAATAAAGGAAAAGCCTCTCTCAATGCAGTGAAGGAATGTTGTAATAGCCATAGACACTCCCCTCTTCCTCTCTCACTTTGAACCCTCCTTGCACATTTGGAAGGAACACAATGGCGAACTGGACCATTTTGCAGATCCCAAACACTGCCACTCTTAGGTCAGCAGCTCACTAGTCAGAATAATTCCAAACTGAGGTGGACTGTGTTTCCAGTTCTAAATATAGGGCTTCACGTGAGGCAGCAGCCTTGTGGCGGGATGTGCATGTAAGAGCAGGTGTGGGCAAGTTCATAACCTTACACTGCAAATAAAGTATCTATTATGACTGAATACTTCTTTTTTAGGATGAGTCCCACTGTGTGGCTTCTTGAATGCTGCTAGAAGGTAAAAGATGACAGAATTTGGAACAACAGAAAGACTTGCATAAATTTAGCCTTAGTACAAAGTGAGTCATAGCACAGCTATCCATGTGCATTAACTGACTCTACAGTAAAGCTGATTTCTCTGTTCAAATGGAAAAGGCTAAACTTGAGATCTCCTCAACAATTAATTCACAGCTGCACACAAGCCTTGAAAATTCAGTAAGTCAATCTGATGATTCAGTAGGTCAATTTGATGAAAGTGATGTCAAAGGCAATTGCTGGGGAAGAAACATGCAACTTTGTTTGTGGCTATCAAGAACAGTGGAGCGCAAAATCTTGAATGAGTTTAGGACTAAATTACAGCTAAATTCCAAATCATGTACCAGCATCACTCATAAGCTATTATCCTGGTGCCAATGCAAGAGAAGGCCTCCTCAGTGATGGTGTCCCGGTCTAGAAGACTGTTTGGCCTTCCCCCTAATGGGATTCCATCAGCAAGAGAAAATATTTTTGTTCTGGTAAGATTTTGGCCTGGGCATAGTTGTGAGTTTATTTGGCTTTGCATTGTTTTAGGTTTTTATTCTGTAGTTTTATACCCTGTTTTGTCTGCTTGTTTTATTATTATGTTTTTAATATGCTATGTTAGCTGCCTTGGGTGGTTCAGTTCTTTAATCAGGAAGGTAGGGTATAAGTGTTCTAAACACACGCAAAAATATTTGGCTTTGTAGCAAAAATTATCCAGACGGGTCTCCACCTTAGATTTTCAGCTCCTTTTAACAGGTCACTCACAAGAATCCCCCAGTTTCACTCTGGATTAATCAATACAGAATAATTACAACTACCTAATTTTGATAGTCATTATCAGTTATCAAAAATGACACACATGCACACACAGTATAAAACGCAACACCCACACACAAAACAATCCATAAACCCATATTTATTTAGTGAAGAGTCTATCCTTGGACTATTTTTAATAGACATACATCAGGGGTTTAAAAGTTGTTTAATATGGCTGCTTGTGCAGGTGAGAACTCCTTTCAAGTTCTAGCAAATAGAATCAAAGCAGGCTGTCCACTTCAAATCTCCTCTACCCCTCTGCCATCATCTTC